>NC_092371.1:118649661-118962310 GCF_030028105.1 Mobula birostris
CTGACTCCTATATGAATCCTGACCTTCCAATGTGGTTGATTTTTAACTGCTGCTTCAGTTCAGAGCAATCAGGGGTAGAAAATAAACTGCTGGCATTGTCAGCGACGCCTAAATCCTTTCAATGTATACATTTAAAGCACTAATATTCCTATGGTTGTAAATTAATCAGTCATTTCTCTGGTTCAATTGCACTGAAAACTGAACAGACATGTTTTCAAAGTTCAGAGTAAAATTTATTATCAGAGCACTATACTGAGGTACTTTTTCCTGCAGGCATACTCAACAAATTCTATAGAATAGTAACTGTAAAAAGGATCAACAGAAGAGCAGGAGCATAGAACACCCAAGAAATAAATAGCAATAAATAACGAGAGCTTGAAATAACAAGATAAAGTCCCTAAAGTGAGATCATTGGATGTGAGAACATCTCACTAGATGAGTGTGGTTATCCTCTTTTTGTTCAAGAGCCTGATGGCTGAGGGGTAGTAACTGCTCTTGAACCTGGTGGTGTGAGACCTGAGGCACTTGTACCTTCTACCTGATGGCAGCTGCGAGAAGATAGAGTGGCCTGGGTGGTGAGGATCTCTGATGATAGATGCTGCTTTCCTGCGATGTGCTCAGTGGTTGGGAGGGCTTTACCGGTGATGTACTGGACTGGATCCACTAGCTTTTGTAGAATTTTCTGTTCAAAGGCCGTAAAATGAGTTGCTACTAGATTGGATATTTATCTAGAGCAGGGGCTCCCGACCTATTTTATGCCATGGACCCATACCATTAACCGAGGGGTTCATAGATTTCAGGCTGGGGAACCCTTTTTCTCGAACGTTCATGCTGTTTTAATTTTGTTCACTAATACTATCAATGCCCTTATCTTTACACCATCATCATATGTTTTTTCATTTCCAAACCTTACTTTGCTTTTCCCAGTTATCCGGTCAATCCAGAACTCCTGCCCTATAATTATGGGATTCCTCCAGCAGTAAAGTAGGCCATCTGGCCTGCCGTCTGCATCATAAAAACTTCTTCCTTGCATTCCATGTGAAGGTTTCACTCACCTCTTGAAATTCATGCATTCTTCAATTAATCGGCAAATGGGCATAGCTTCTCTCAAATTCCCTGCATCTAGCATGTGTATTTATGAGCAGGAAAAAAGGCCATTTAAAATTTCCATTTTCACTAGCCTTAAAAGGTTTGGAGATGATGTTATGAATGTTTATAATTTATGAGCAGAAGATTCCAGTGAATCACGCTTTTGACAGAGGATGCAATATGTTGCACATTACAATTTGAAGCTCTCTAGTCTGGCAGTGTGTGGTCCATCATGTCTTGGTTCAATAGTACAGATCAATATTAATTAACTAATTCTAACCAAGATCTCATTAATTTTTATTATCACTGACTGAGAGCTCGTAAACATTGTGAAAATAGTGCGAAGGCGTAAAATTTCTGTAAGTCACTAAATATGTAAATGTAATTGTTTGTTTGTTATGTACCATGTTGATGACGTGGGCAATCATGACTATGATTGTTCTTGGCAAATTTTTCTACAGAAATGGTTTGCCATTGCCTTCTTCTGGGCAGTGCCTTTACAAGGCAGGTGATCCCAGCCATTATCAACACTCTTCAGAGATGGTCTGCCTGGCGTCAGTGGTCGCATAACCGGGACTTGTGATATGCATCAGTTGCTCATACGACCATCCATCACCTGCTCCTGTGGCTTCACATGACTCTGATTGGGGGGCTAAGCAGGCACTACACCTTGCCCAATGGCGGAAGGAAGGAGCGCTTTACACCTCTTTTGGTATAGACATATCTGCATCGCACCATCCAAAACATGTCATCGTCATCAGGTACCATGCCCAGTTTGAGCTTTGACTGCCATGACCCACACACTCCTGTTTTGGGTCAAGTGGATCAATTCATTGGTATTCATTTCCAGTTCTCTGGCTGCTGTCTCCGTCATCATTTGTCTTTGTCTTCCTCTTGCTTTCTTCCCTTCAATCTTTCCCATAATTACCGTGCATTCTAACTCCTCTTTCCTAATCACTTGTCCAATGAAGTTACGCAACACACATCAAAGTTGCTGGTGAACGCAGCAGGCCAGGCAGCATCTCTAGGAAGAGGTACAGTCGACATTTTGGGCCGAGACCCTTCGTCAGGACCAACTGAAGGAAGCGCTAGTAAGAGATTTGAAAGTCCAATGAAGTTACGTTGCCTTTTCATGATCTCATACGTTATTTCTTTTCTTATGTTTGCTCTGTTCATGACATCCTTGTTAGATATTCATTTCGTCCATGATATTCTTTGCATCCTCCTCAAAAACCACATCTCTGCTGCTACAATTTGTTTCTTCATGTTACCGGATATTCTCCAACATTCTAAGCCATATAAGATAACTGGATAAATGTAAAATTTCAGTACTCTGAGACGAGTTGTCATGCCTAGTTTACTATTGGTCAGTATACTCTTCATTCTTGTAAAGGTGCCTTTTTAAAACGTCATACTAAAATCAATTAAATTCAAATTTAACCAGTTTTAGTCCTGATGCAGGATCCTAAAATGTTGACAAATTCTTTCCTCCCGCGGATGCTACTCTACCTGCTGAGTTCCTCCAGCAGATGGTTTGTTGCTTTAGATTCCAGCACCTGCAATCTCTTGCAAATTAAAAATTATCTAATATCTTTTCTAGTCTGTACCGGATTAACCTAGCAGTGCACCTTTTGCCGTCTCAGCTAACAGCGTTTCCAATTTAATGAACTTTTGAGTTACAAATGGTTTTCAGAAATTGAACCCTCAGATGACCTGTGGAGTGCTGTGTACTTTAGAAAGGAACAGATCTCCCGCTCAGAGGAACATGGTTAGGATTTTTGTGGTCTAGCACTGGTTAGGCCCCAAGGGTGCTGAATTAGAGTTTCAACCTGTATTATGTGCGGAATCAGATTTATTCTGTTTTGCCCCCTCACAGGTATGCAGGAGAGATACTGGATGAAGATATGTACCAAGGCCGGAACCTGATCAATAACCGCTCATTGCAGGCATTGGTGGCAGGCCTGAAAGCTTACAGCACCTGGGAAAATCTAGCTTGTTTGCAGGATTGTCGTGAGTGCACTGGTGGTATGGTAAGTATCTATTCTCTTCCAAAGCATATTAACGAAAGAAGGTCAGCTCTTGAAACCTGACCTGCAGAAAGAACATTTCAATCAGCAGGTCAGACAGCGTCTGCTCCCGGAAGAAGGTGCCTGCAGGTGCACGGGTTCTCCTTCCCCCTCTCCCTCCGTCTTCTCCCCTCCCCCTCCCCCTCTCCCTTCATCTTCCTCCCTTCCTGTACTCCCACCAGACGATGGTGCTGGAGTCCTGGGTCTTGGGCAAGGTTCAGTCGATATGGTTTATGGATTGGACTCCGTAGTTCATGTTATGATGTGTTTCTGGTTTCTGCTCGCTCCTTTTTGTGTTGCTATTCTGTGTGATATTTGATCTGGGCAGACCAACTCTGTGGCCTGCAGATAACGGACGAAACAGCGCTAGATTGAGCTGAACTAAATATGCCTGAATTTCCCAGCGTCTTCTGTTTTTATTTCAGATTTCCAGCATTTGCAGTCTTATTTTGATTTTCAAAGTACTTTTCACCACTAGTTTATTTGATGTACTTCATGCCAATAGTCCAAAGATTTGAGCACAATTTCTAGGCTTTACTGTATGTTGAAAGAGATCCATTGTTGAGTATATTATATTTAAACTAAGGCCCTATTCATTATCTTTGGCCAATGTGAAAGATTCCATGATGCTGAAGGAACAAAGCTGGTATCCTCTCTGGTATCCCGAGGCCTCTGAAACAGAGCTGACTGCCAGGAGCCATATGCCCGCTGATAAATGGAAAAGCTATGGGCATGTGCCTTGCTGACCTGCCTAAGTAAACCTGCCAACGTGCTCTTAAATATCAAGCCTCAGCGGATTGGCCCTAGTGTGCCAATGCACTGACACTTGCATGCAGCAGAAAGGATCCCACCCATGGAAAAAGATGATAGAAGCTTAAAGCTGATGAAGCAATCTCCAAGGCTTTGCCAGCTGTCAAAGTGTCGAGAACTGGGAATGTTTCTAATGTCACTGATGTTCAGAAGCATTCATAAGTCTTAAAGATCAAATAAACAGAAAAACTAAATCTTATTTTTAAAAAATTAAATACTAAAAACACTAAGAACACAAAATGTTAAAACAAGCTCAATTAGTTTAAAGAATTAAATTAAGTAAAAAAAAATACCTATAATAATCATTATTCTGGACTTTAATTCAACAGGCAGGTTCTGTGGTGTGACTTCAGGGTCATACTTTGCCCTTGAATCCTGAGCCTTGCCAGTGTGTCTGGGATTTTTGCACTCAAGTGGGATTCCTGTACTTCCTGATGTACTTCTCTTTAGCCAGAGACTGGTGAATCTGTGGAATTCGTTGCCACCGGCAGCTGTGTACATTTAAGGCAGAGGCTGTTAGATCCGTGATTGGTCAGGGCATGCAAGGGTACTGGGGGGAAAGCAGGAGATTGGAGCTGAGAAGGAAATGGATCAGCCATGATGAACTAGTGGAGCAGACTTGATGGGCCAAATGGCCTAATTCTGCTTCTATATCTTATTGTCTTATGTTCACAAAGGTTAAATGCTGGCATAGGAATGCAAGAACTGCCAGCCTTTCTCAGCAGGTTTTGTCCCATTGTGAAGGTTTACTGAAAAGATCCCCAAAAAGGAACAATGTGCTCAAGAGATAGAGATCAGTTCTCTGGTAAAGGCATGAATCTTTGAACCATATGCAGTAATCCCTAACTTCAACAGGCAACACTCAGCTGGTGTGCTGCTGACAGTGAAAATAGGATTTTTTTTTTGCCGTTTGCCTGCGTGTGTGCATGCGAGTCTCTGCGTGTGCGTGCGTGCTTCCAAGATGATGTCTTTTTCATGTCTTTTTCATGGCTTTTACAAGGCGCGGAGCGAGAAAGAGACTGTGTGGTGCGCCACTCCTCACACAGATATTTTTGCAGTATTTTTCCCTTTATTTTACAAGGTTAAGTTGCGATCTCGACACTCCACCCAGCACGGATGGAAAGCATACTTGGGAGCGGACCCGACTGGTTTCGAACCCGGGAACCTCCGCTCCCAGGTCCGGCGCCAATGTCATTGCGCCACCAGCCGGCCCGAAAATTGGATTCTATAGCGAGGATTATAATGCAAGCTGTATAATGAATGAACTACAGGTCTTCCCCAAGTTTATGAATGCCCCAACTTATATGAAGTCAGTATGTTTGAATGAACATTTTGGAGACCAGCATGCCATTAGCTTTCTTCACTGCCTGCTGTACTTGCATGCTTGCTTTCAGTGACTGATGTACAAGAACACCTAGATCTCGTTGTATTCCCCTTTTCCTAACTTGACTCCATTTAGATAATAATCTGCCTTCCGGTTCTTACCACCAAAGTGGATAACCTCACATTTATCCACGTTAAACTGCATCTGCCATGCATCCGCCCACTCACCCAGCCTGTCCAAGTCACCCTGCATTCTCATAACATCCTCCTCACATTTCACACTGCCACCCAGCTTTGTGACATCAGCAAATTTACTAATGTTACTTTTAATTCCCTCATCTAAATCATTAATATATATATTGTGGAGTGCAAAGTGGGGTGGGAAGCTGTGGAGATATCTTGCTGACAACACCTCTATTGACATGGGCAAATAGCAGAGTACAAAAATTTTAAATAGGTGAGAGGAACAAGAGATGTTGCAAGAAGTATCAAGTTGCAAGTGTCATTTCAAAACTGCAGCCCTCTCGTTTGGGCAAGTGGGGGAATGTGAAGTCAGGTGGAGAGGCTTTTCGTTGCCCTGTTAAGACCCTGTCGGTGTAATGATCCTCTATGAGTAAGAGCCTTGTTCGCAAATGATCTGGAGAGTCTAGATCAGGGGTTCCCAACCGGGGTTCCAAGGACCCCCTCGGTTAATGGTAGGGATCCATGGCATAAAAAAGGCTGGGAACCCCTGGTCAAGGGGGAGGCGGCAGTGAAGGTTGATCTGCAGGCTTTGTCCACAGACCATCAGAGCTGAGGAGTCGGACAAGGGGTTTGAGAGGGCAGATTGCAACAGAAGGAGTGATTGTAAGTTGTCAACAACAGGGGAGGGGATGAAGAAGAAAAAGGGATGGAAGTACAGGACAAGGTGTGCGATAGGAAAACATGAGAATGTGTTGTGAGGAAATCTGATTACATAGGCTTGGTTATATAGAATACATTAGCTGTTAAAGATCATGGTAGCACATAGAAATCTACAGTACATTACAGATCCTTCAGCCCACAAAGTCGTGCCGTCTATGTAACCTACTCTAGAAGCTGCCTGGAATTTCCCTACCACATAGCCCTCTACCTTTCTAAACTCCATGTACCTATCTGAGTCTCTTAAAAGACCTTATTGTATCTGCCTCTACCACCTTCACTGGCAGTGCATTCCACGCACCCATCACTCTCTGTGTGAAAAACTTACCTCTGACATGCCCCTCGTACCTACTTCTAAACACCTTAAAACTATGTCCACTCATGTTAGCCATTTCAGCCCTAGGAAAAAGTCCCTGACTATCCACACGATCAATAACTCATCATCCTATACACCTCTATCAGGTCACCTCTCATCCTCTGTTGCTCCAAGGAGAAAAGGCCGAGTTCACTCAACCTATTCTCATAAGTCATGCTCCCCAATCCAGGCAACATCCCTGTAAATCTCCTCTGCACTCTCTATAGCATCCACATTCTTCCTGTATTTGGTAGTAATGGGTATTAGAGGGGAGGTAAGAGGAGGGAAAGTGAGGAGTCCTTTTAAGAGATACAGAAGAAGTGACATCGAACATCTATGCATTGTTGAACTTCAGAGACAAAATACCATGGTGAGTAATGTTTAGAAGCAGTTTGAAGCATTGGAACATGTTTTGTTGGAAACATCTCAGTGAGATTCAAGATCCAGAAACCTCCAGGGACAGATAAAATAGAGTTTTGTTGGAGGTCACATTGAGCTCCAGGAGCTGTGATGAAGTATATTTCAGACCCAGAGTATGATATCCTGACCCAGAATTAGACTGCAGCTAGAGCTGAGATTCCAGAGGACCTGGCAGGTCAGTTACACCAATGTAGAATTAAGTGAGCAGCAGAATAGAGACATAACACTTAAAGCTTGTGGATACAGCTGATTGCAGATGTCTTGATGTCCATGTATTCATAACATGAAATTTTGGGAAAGGATCCAGGACTTTTTGAGTGGGGCCAAGGAGCTCAGATTTAAAGTTTAGGGCAAAAATTACAGGGGACTATGAATAAATAAGTTTGTTGTGCAGTCTCTGTGTTTAATGTGGTGTAAATGGAAATGCTGAGATCCCTCCAAAGAGAATTGGATGGACAGTTTGCAGGGCTATATGGAAGGGGTCAGGATAAAGGCCCCAACTAGACTGCCATACTAGTATCTGGTCCAGGCTTGATGCCAAAGGACTGCAGCAGACGCTAGGTGCACAATAAGCAGCTGAGTGGGGAGTTGACTGCTCAGGAGTCTTTTCTTCTGGCAAAGAACTGTAACAAAAATAGCTGAATGGTTTTATGAGTAATGGCAAAATTCCCAGCTTGTGGAACAAGGGCCAGAGATTTGGGATTTACATTAGGAGTAGGATTCAGTTCAGTTGCAGCTCGAAGAGAGGGCCATGTTTCCATGATGTGGCTGTGTAGGGGGTGGAATAAAAGGGAGGAACCCCTTTTATCACCATGTTCCCAGCAATATTTTTTCACAAAGCATCTACTCATCTGCAAATATTCTACTTAAAAATCGATGTAGAGGTGGGTGTGCAGATAACCTAGGTACACAGTAGTGAGTCACACAGTCTTTAATAAAAAGTAAATGTTCATAAACCAACAAAATTACCTGATAAAGCAATGAGGCAAATCCAGTAGGAGCTTGTTTGGACAACTTGGTGAGGGAGTAAATAGTATGCTGAGAAAACGGCATGTTCTGTTTTATATTAAGGCCTGTGAAATTTTTTACGGGTGCCTGGTTGGATCGCTCCAAGCGCGGAGCTGATTTGGTGAGATCGAGAATGGCTTTGGGCTGTGTCGCTGCGCCAGGGCCCCCGTCCCAGAGCGAGGCACTACCCGGTGCTGGGGCAATTTAAACGCCGGCCCAGATAGACTGGAAAGCCCGTGTGTGGAGGGAAAGGGTCGGGCTGGTTCCTCGTCTCTGCAAGTTTTGTGGTGTTCTTGCCCCACTGAAATGATGAACCCAAGATGGGGTCTTGGGCCTACTCCAGATCTAAGGATTCAATCTGGTTCCAAATGCTAATGTTTCCATCTGTTTTTTTTTGCATGATGTGCCTGTGTGTTTTTCTTCATTCTCTATGCAGTGGTTGTGGTCTTTCTTTTTTTGTTAATCGGGTTCTTTGAGTTTCTTGTTCGGTGGCTGTCTGTAGGCAAACAAATCTCAAGGTTGTTTACTTTATACGTGCTTTAATAATAAATGTACTTTAATTTTGATTTGATTTGAAATAAAAATGTCAGATGAAAGCATTACCAGAGAGTAATTTGAATGATCCGGTTGGACTGTGACTGCAAAGGATTTGTTTGAATTCATACTAAAACTACATAAGACATTAGGTCCCCATTGTGGCATTGTTCTGGCTGGCACACCTCAGGAAGGATGTTATAGCACAAGAGAAGGTGCCGAAGAGCCACCTGAGAATGTTGTCACGCTTGAAGCTTTTTTTCTTTGTAACAGGAGAGATTAAATTGTGTATTAAACTGAGGAGCTTAGATGGAATAAATAGGAACAGCATGATAATGATGGTAAATGGATTTGTTAATGTTTGTTGAGACATAGAGTTATATAGCACTGAAATGCTATATGCTCCTTTGGCCCACCATGTCCATGCTAATTGTTTTGCCTGTCTGCAGTACGTTAGGCCTGTATCCTAACATGCCTTTTCTATTCGGGTGCCTCTTAAACGTATTGATTATGTCTCCACCACCACCTGTAGTAGCAAGTTCCAGATATCAATCACTTGTATGAAAAATTTTCCCTTCAGGTCTCCTCCCTCTTGACTTAAACCTCTTCCCTCTTGTTTTTGATCAGCTACCTTAGGATAAGGGTGGAAGGGTGAAGATACACTTCTACCAAAGGAGGTGTAAGGTGCTCCTTCCCTCCATTAGCCCAGGTCACCCTTTGGCAAGTTAGGCCCCCCGCCCCTTCATAGTTATGTGAAGCCAAGGGAGCAGGTGGAGGACGGTTGGATGAGTCGCTGGTGCACGTCACAAGTCCTGATTATGCAACCACTGATGCCAAGCAGACAATCTTTGAAGAGTATTGATAATGGCTGGGGTCACCCATCTTGTAAAGACACTGCTCAGAAGAAGACAACAGCAAACCACTTCAGTAGAAAGCTTTGCCAAGAACAGTCATGGTCCTGGAAAGATCAGGATCACCTACATCATACAACACGGCACATAAAGAACAAACGAACCATAGGATGAAGACTCTTA
The DNA here is from genome assembly GCF_030028105.1 of Mobula birostris. Classification (NCBI taxonomy): domain Eukaryota; kingdom Metazoa; phylum Chordata; class Chondrichthyes; order Myliobatiformes; family Myliobatidae; genus Mobula; species Mobula birostris. The sequence continues at coordinate 118,659,201 of NC_092371.1, forward strand.
CTAGCTACCCTATCTATACCTCTCATAATTTTCTCAGACAAACTTCCAGTCTTCTTCACTCCAGGAAAAATCAACCCAGCCAATCCAGTGCCCCTTATAACAAAGCTCCTCCGAACCAGGCAATGTCCTGGTGAATCTCTTCCTCACTCCAATGCAATCCGTGCTTCCTATAATCCAGAATTCTACACAGTACTCCCATGTGTGCCCTCACCGGCAAAGCTGTAACATGATGTCCTGTCTTGTTCTGGTCACGTTCTGCCTTTCGTGGGCAGGACCTACCTGGACCGTTGTTCATGTTGTTGGACTGCAGTCAGTGTTGAAGCTGTTTGATAGAAGTTTGGCTGAAATCAGGTTCCATGGCTGAGAAAGCAATTCTTCAGGACTGCAGCAGCAATGTTCTTCAGTCTTTTGCCTTTTGCTGTATCCAGTGGATTCTACAATTTCTTGATATATTGGAGTAAACTGAATTGATTGTAGATTAGCTTTGTGATGATGAAGACTCCAGACTGGCTCTGCGCCCTACAGTGATAACTTGAACTGAACAAGAGTGAACATTCCTAGACTGTTTCAAGGACTCTGTGGTTTGACGTTTAATATTCTATGTGTTATTCGCTTGTTTTTTGCCGTTTGCACAACTTGTTCTTTTTTTTCGTGCATTGGGTGTTTGTTTTTTTTTTCAAATGGTGTTTCATTGTTCCATGACTGCTTGCACGAGGACGAATTGCTGGTTGTATACTGCATACGTACATTGATAATAAATGTACAGTGAATCTTTAAAGACTGAAATAGATAAATACTTCGATAATTCTGTCGAGAGATTGTTGCAGTCTGGAGAACAGTTTAAGTCTCAGAACTTGCTTTTTCTTCCCCGCTGTGTTTCATTAGTCTTTAGCTTTACTTCCTGTGTGTCTGTTTTTCAAAATGACAATGTCTTGGTGATCTACTGTGATGTTTTAAGTCCCTAAAAAAATGCGAATAATTCATTCATGGCAGACTGAGTAAGGGAACAGAGATCCTGGACGTATAATACCAGAAAGAAGTCATGATGAACCTGTATAAAACACCAGTGTGGCCACAACTGGAGTATTATTGAGAGGAAGCTCCTCACTTACTGTAGTATTTAATAGAAAACCCCAAAGTGCCTTCTGAGTATCAGCAGTGCAAGAACTGTGTGGAAAGCTCTGACCTTGCACGTAAAGAATGGAAAGGAATGGAACTGTTTATTCTTGCAAATTGTGTTTTTATTGTGATTAACTTCTATTTTGTTGGGAAAAAATATGTCCAGTCCCACACTCAACAATTCAGAGATTCAGAAACAGTTGCTTCCCCTCCACCATCAGCTTTTGAAGTGGTCCGTGATCCTGTAAATGCTACCTGGACACTCATTCTTTTAATTTGTATAAGTTATAGTCATTTTATAATTTTGCAATATGTTGCAAAACAACAAATGTGTCATTTGCAATTGTGACTATCAAAAGGGAACTGGAAAATACTTGAAAGGGATGTTACGTGTCCACAGTTTCGTCAAAGAAATTATTCCACCAGAGGGAAGGAATTATTATCACTTATCTTGGCTTTGCAGCATTTTGATGTGTATATTTCCTTGGCTGAATAGCAGAAATAGAAGGTTGCTGAATTGGAGTTTGATTTTGCAAGAGTATGATCTCATGATAACTCATATTGAAGGCAAAGATAATGTGATTGCTGATTGTCTTTCCAGTTGTTAAACTTGCAATGTAACTTTAATATTGGAGAGGAATTCAATGTTTGTATATGCTCCTGCAATATGTTCTATTAGTTTGTAGTGTGCTGTATGATAACCGTATATGTATTGTTTCATATATTGTAGATTGTAGTTGAAATTTTGCCCTTACAGATCTAAATTTTCTCTTCTTGGGGGGAGGTGTTACGTTTCCACAGTTTTGTTTTCCTGGGAGTCCGTAATTTTGTTTACTGTGGGCGTCACCTGTCCCCAGTTTCGTTTTACTGGGAGTCCACAGTTTCATTTACTGTGGGCATCATGTGTCCCCAGTTTCGTTTTACTGGGAGTCCACAGTTTCGTTTCTGTGAGCGTTACCTTATGACATATGCTGACGGTATAAAAGAAATCTGGGCATAGTGCTGGCAAGGAGTCGAAGGAAAGAGAGAGAGAGTGCAGACTTCAAGCTATCTGGGAACAGCTCACATTCGAGAAGGGTAAAGTCTAATGCCTACCCATACCCAAAGGATTGGGTTAATCAGCGGTACACTGTGCATTGTGGAGACGTGTCTGTCCTTCGTATGATCCATGGGTGTGGATTTCATGACAGTTACTTTGTGAAATTGCTCTTCGTGGTCTTCAGAACAGTATTCCTCGGCCGGGATCTTCGGTAACCGTTTCTTCATTCACTAGCCATGGAATCTTTGGAATTTGTCGTGATCACCTTGTCGCTGAATTGTGAATCCACAAGTCTCTCCTCTCATCTATTTCATGAATTACTGGGACTCTCTGAACTGCCACTGTAACGACTGTGTTTGAGTAAGATTTGTTAAGAACAGGTTCTAAGTTTTACTGTAAGGGAGCCATAGGTACATAGCACTGTTAACTTCTGTTTAAGAAAGTTTATTTAATTTTCTATTTTTTTGAGTCGATGTAAATAAATATAGTGGTTTTAATATTAAAACCCGACTCAATTTGTCATCTCTTGCTGCTGGTACGTTATGAAATCGTAACAGGGAAAAGAGTTTTGGGGCTGTGGGAAATGGGATTAGTTGGATTGATCATGCATAGAGCTGATAAGGACTGTGTAGCCTTAGTAGCCTATTTCCATGCCAAGATTTAATTATTTATGATGTTAACCTCCTGTGTTTATTTTATTTCTGCCATTTTCTCGCTTGAATTAGAGCTGCGACTTCACGCAGTGTGAAGCTTTGGCCAGATTTCCTAAGGATTGGCAATGCAATGAGAAAAATACTTACTATCAGGGGTCATCACAGTGCAACATGTGCCACTGACACTCCTTCCAGAAACAATGTAGCAACAATGTAACAATCTGCAATGGCACTGTTACTGTTTCTGTCCTTTATCTCGGTAGTTCTCGTGCTTTGTGAAGCTAACCGTTTTATTTCAGGTGGTGGGGGCCGTTCAGATTTCTCAAAAGGGTAACTGAACTGTTGCAATGTAGCACAGTGTATCAGAGGGGTCAGTATTTTACAACTATAGATGTACTGGTGCCTAGAAAGGCGCCTTTCTTTCTTTTCCTTATTGATTGATTGAGATACAGCGTGAAAGCATGATGCCAAGCAAACTAATGTCTTCTCTCTGCGCCAGATCTATATCCTTCCATTTCCTGTTACAGTATCATCATCATCATCAGGTGCCATGCCCAGTTTGAGCTTTGACTGTCATGGCCCAGACACTCCTGTTTCGGGTCGAGTGGATCAATTCATTAGTATTCATTTCCAGTTCTCTGGCTGCTGTCTCTATCATCATTTGTCTTTGTCTTCCTCTTGCTTTCTTCCCTTCAATATTTCCCATAATTACCATGCATTCTAAGTCCTCTTTCCTAATCACATGTCCAATGAAGTTATGTTGCCTTTTCATGATCTCATACATTATTTCCCTTTTTGTGTTTGCTCTGTTCATGACATCCTTGTTAGATATTTGTTTCATCCATGATATTCTTTGCATCCTCCTCAAAAACCACATCTCTGCTGCTACAATTGGTTTCTTCATGTTACTAGATATTGTCCAACATTCTGAGCCATATAACATAACTGGATAATCGTAACATTTCAGTACTCTGAGGTGGGTTGTCATGCCCAGTTTAGTGTTACAGTATATGTTAATCTAAAAGCCTCTGGAAAGTCACTATTTTCACTACTGAAGTTTCAAGGCAGGAATCCTCTTGCTGCAAGTTCCCACATCTGGGGGGGTGGGGGTGGGGGGAGGGTGGTGGCTGAGCTGTAAGTTTGTGTCTAGCTGCACCAAAGTAAGAAAGAACTTATTTGCAGGTTTGCAAGCTGAGCTGTGCACTGCAGGAGTTAAGGTGGGGTTTAGCTGGAGGGGAAAGGAAGGTCAGTGGAGGATGAGTGGCAGGAGTGCAAGGAAAGGATTTTCCAGAATGAGGTAGTAGTTGGCACTCTTGAAGATCAATTTATACTTCTCAAGGAGCAAGGAAGAGTGTTTGATTTTAAGCCATTGACATGCAGTGGATCCCCATCCCTGTGTGATCGCCCTGAGTACATTTACTGAACTGGAGTCAGTGGTGGAGGATACGAAGATTCACAAATGCAGCGTCATTTGCATGGTGTCTGGTGTGGAGTATTTGGAAGTTCTGGATTCATATTCAGGTGGGGTGATTAGGCTGTTTTATTTAGAGATACAGTGTGGAATAGGTCCTTCTGGTCAAGCTGCCCCAGCAAGATCAACTCTGATTTAACCTTAACGTAATAGCAGTGCAATTCACAATGCCCAATTAACTGACCCGGTAGGTCCTTGGATTGTGTGAGGTGACTGAAGGGCCCGAGGAATGCTCAACTTTCCACGGGGAGTATGTACGGAGACCCCTTCCAGAGGTCATTGGGAGTGAACTCTGAACTGCCACACCCCAAGCTACAATAGTGCTGCCCCAACCACTACCCTGTCGTGGTGCCTACCCATGCTGTTGCAGGGGAATTGACTTCAGCTGCATGTGAAGGGTGATTTTATATTTCTGTAGAAATCCTTAAGATGAGGTGCTGAGTGAAAGATAATTATTAAATGGGGTAGGAGTAACTCTGCTGCCCTTCATAATAGTGCAGATGTTTCCTCAGTCCCACAACTCATCCAGTTGAGAGTGTGGCATCCTGCCACTACTGTATGAGTTAAACACATCAGAAGTTACAAAGTATAAATTTTTGTGCTAAACTTTCAAGAGTGGTAGATGAACCCACAATGTTCTCACTCAGAGGCGAAAGGGCTGCCCATCGAACCACACGAGGACATTTGCTGCAGGTCCTTAGTGCCAAGACAAACGTGAATCATGTGCGTATGAATTAAGTATTTGAAACTAGTTAGCATCTTTTGAAACAATTTCAACAAGGAGGCTAAAAGTATTCCAAAAAGCGCAAGTTTATTACATAATACTGCACTGTAACTCTACCTTTGTCACTTGGAGAGAACAGAAAACATTTAAAAGAAAAATGGTATTGTAACGTGAATTTCAACACAGTTCCCTGTACAGTGGGAATGTAACCTCTGTACGGTAACTTTAGCAAAGAATTTGGAATAAGACATTGTCCACTTTTCCTTGCTAGTCAGTAAAAATGCTTGAATTCAGAGCATTGTATGTAGACTCCTTCAAGATCAGCCCAAGGGATGGCTTGGTTGTCACTTTTGACAAAGCTCATTATCGGTGAGGGACAGAGCAAATGGACTGTGATTGTCTTGGATGTTTCTGCAGGCTAAGCTTTCACCTTAATTCCTGTTCACCTTCTGCTGAAATGTGTGGACTCGATGATCACACAGCAACAAAGTCAAAGAGACAGAGATTAGTGTTGTGGCACTGTGCGGTGCCCTTCACTGCACAGCGGAAGGCTGATAACACGGCTTGATCAGTTTTCAGTCTGAACCACATCAAGCAGGGGAGATGGCTGTTTCAGCCTGTGGTAGGCTCAGTGGAATCAGGAGGAGAGGGAGATGGCGAAGCTGCAGCCAGTTGCCGTGTCCATCATTGCGACAGCCTGGGGATTTTTCTGCATATTCTGTATGAGCCTCGGGGGAGAAAAGGGAGTTGTCTCCTAAATCCCCAGGCAATGAATGTGTTCTGATTTTACAGACATCCGTAAATCAATTTTGTCCCCAAGTTGGAAAGTGCATAAAACTCGCTCACTAAGGTAACCACACCTCCACAGTATTGCAATGAAATCAGTCCTACCATTTATGGGAACAAGTGTATGAGCATGTCTGTCGGACTTTTGAATTAAATAGTATTTTGGGTACTGATTCATAGGTAGGAGTGTTCATAACTTGAGCTTCATAACCTGGGACCAGGGGAAAAGAGAAACTAGTGGGGAGCAATAAACATGCTTGCTCTTATCAACCAGTAAGATCATGGCTGACCTTTAACCTCGGTTTAATTTCCTGCACTAACCCCATGTCCACTGATTCTCCTAATATCTGAAAACCTATCTGCCGTGGCAATGAGCATATTTAACAGGTTAACAGGCCGGGTAGGTGAAGGAGAGTCAGGATGTTGTTTAATTGGATTTTCAGAAGGCATTTGAGAAGGTGCCGCATATGAGCATGATAAACAAGACTAGAACCCGTGGAAAGATACCAGCATGGATAGAAGATTGGCTGACTGGCAGGAGGCAAAGAGTACAAATAAAAGTTGGCTGCTAGTGACTAGTGGTATTCTGTAGGGATCAGTACTGGAACTACTTCTTTCCACGGTATATGTTAATAATCTGGATGACAGAATTGATGGATTTGTGGCCAAGTTTGCAGATGATACGAAGGTGGGTGAAAGATCAGGTAACATCGAGGAATTTGAGTTTGCAGAAGGACATGGACGGATTAGGAGAATGGGCAAAGAAATGACAGATGGAATATTGTGTAGGGAAGTGTATGGCCTTGCACTTTGGTAGAAGGAATAAAGGCATAGTCTATTTTCTAAATGGGGAATGAATTCAGAGGTATAAAGTGACTTAGAAGTATTATTGCAGGATTCCCTAAAAGCTAACTTGCAGATTGAGCCAGTAGTAAGGAAGGTAAATCCGATGTTAGCTGCTAAGGCTTTATAAGGCATTGGTCAGACCACATTTGGAGTATAGTGAGCAATTTTGGACCCCATATCTACAAAAGGATGTGCTGGCATTGGAGAGGGACCAGAGGAGGTTGATGAGAGTGGTCCTGGGAATGAAAGGGTTGATATCTGAGGAGCAATTGATGTCCCTGGGCCTATACTTGCTGGAGTTTTGAAGAATGAGGGAGATCTCATGGAAACCTACCAAATACAGAAAAACCTAGATAGAGTGGTTGTGGAGATGATATTTCCTATTGGGGAGGAGTCTAGAACCAGAGGGCACAGTCTCATAACAGAAGTGTGCCACTTTAGAACAGAGACGAGGAGGAATTTCTTTCTTCAGCCAGAGGGTGGTTAATCTGTGGAATTCGTTGCCACAGACTACTATGGAGGGCCAGGTTATCTGGGTGTGTTTAAAGCTGAGGTTGATCGATTCTTGATGAGGACATCAAAGGTTATGGGGAGAAGGTAGGAGAATGGGTTGAGAGGGAATATAAATCAGCCACGATGGAATGGCAGAGCAGACTAGAAGGGCTGAATGACCTAATTTTTCTCTTATGTCTTATATCTTAGCTTAGCCACCACAGCCAGCATGAGTAGAGTATTCTAAAGTTTTGTCAACTTCCAGTACCCCAGCCAGGAGAAACATCATTACTCCAACAAACACCATAATAATTTTACTTTACAACAGGATCTCCTCTCATTCTTCCAAGCACAGTGTAGAGTATAAACTCAGTGTGCTTACATTTGCCCTTGGGACAAATTTTATGTTTGAAAGGAAGGTATTGGTTCAGCTTATATATTATTGCTAGGTAGAATCAATTGAACTTTTTTTTAGTTCATTTCATACTGCGAAGATAAAAGCAATGACTTGTGGCTTCTGTCCGTAATTCTTGATATTAGCGAAAACTTCAAATTAAAATTTGTTTCCTGCCACTTATGTAACAATGCCATTAATCCGCTCATTTACTATAAGCATTACTTGATTTGTGTAATAAAGCTAATTCACCATGGACAATGCTGATCTATTCCAGTCTTTGGCCATATGTGCCTGCAGAGTAAAAGCAAGTTTACTGACTCAGACTGGAATATGTTCAAAATGAGAGCGAACGAGAGAGAGAGAGAGAGAGAGAGAGAGAGAGAGAGAGAGAGAGAAGATAAATTGTGAGGGTAAAATACAAGAAGAGAGAACAAATGGTTTGTTAAGTACATGAAAACCAAGAGAGAGAATCAAATACTGGTCCACCAGAGAGTTAGGATGGGGAAATCGTTGTGTTGAACAGGGAAATGGCAGAGGAGACATAATATTTTACATTTGTCTTTGCATTCAAAGACTTTACGAGCCCTAAATTAGTAACTTATACAATGAATTCTGGTTAATTGGACAATCAGTTAATCAAGGTAGACACTTAGTTAGGACACCTCTTGAACTAAAACTAATCATGGAAATAGCCAGGATTCCCTTTGTTTATTTGGGACACTATGCCATTTAATTGGGCTGGAGCAGGAGACTGCTGTTGAGCAGCTTCTAACTAGCATCAGATATGTGTGCTTGCATTACCGTTAAATGCTACACCATGCTCAGAGTGAACAGCTTTTAGATAGCATCAGTTGAATATGGTCATGTTTTTATTTAAAATAAGTAATTTTTGTCCCTGATAGTTGGTGAGAAATGAGCAATAAGATGATTCAGAACTGTTTTGCTCACTGCAGTTTCATGCATTCAGGTTTGGAGATGTCAGAAATGGTTGGTAGCAAAAATGGAACTATTTCTCTGCTTCAACAAGTTAAGAACTATGAAGAATTTGAAAGTATTGACAGTTATTTTGAATGTTACAATAAAAATGAAGACTCGGAGGATGCAATTGCCAATAGCATTGTATGAAGGCAATTCATTATCTATATGAGATGTCTACACTGATTTTGTTCATTTAAAGTCAATCTCAAGAACATGTACTCTAAGTGACTTTCTCTGTCACGCAAACACAAGGAAATCTGCAGATGCTGGAAATTTAAGCAACACACATCAAAGTTGCTGGTGAATGCAGCAGGCCAGGCAGCATCTCTAGGAAGAGATACAGTCGACGTTTCGGGCTGAGACCCTTCGTCAGGTCCTGACGAAGGGTCTCAGACCGAAACGTCGACTATCTCTTCCTAGAGATGCTGCCTGGCCTGCTGCATTCACTAGCAACTTTGATGTGTGTTGCTTGACTTTCTCTGTCGATAGCTATTAGGAACTAATACACAGTATTATAGTAGTTTTGATAGTGTTCCAATTTGTTCTATATTTTATTTAAATGGGTAATTTGTTATTCAGTTAAATGGTAGTTTGTCTTTTTTATACCCTTTTAACTATATCCATGAAACTTTGCTTAATTGGGGCAAAATACACTGGTCCCGATGTGTTCCAATTAACCAGGAATCCACCGTATTGTGAATAATTGAGAGTCTACAACTGAACCTCTTGGCAACCCACTGGTAATAAACTGCCATCCAGTAAATGACTGGTTGATTCCTACCTGGGTTTTTTTGTAGATAAATCATTCCCAATGAGAACTTACCAGCAGTTTCATGAGCCCGCTGTTTGTATTACAACTGTTAAAGTCACACCTTACCAAACATCTAAAAATGTAGAGCTACTGCATCCACTTTTTTTCCTTCATTTACTGTTGGTAACATCCTCAAAAACTCGAAGACTCGTTTACTTTTAGAGAATTGTCTCTACCTGACAGTATCTTGATTTCTCTTAAGCTATCACATCCTCATGAAAGCCCCTTGTCCTGCATCTGCCAAACAGAATGGAGGAGGCTGCAGAGATGTGGGTTCTGATTAAGTTTCCATTTATTGTTTGTATCTATTGCTTTACACCCATGGTCTGAATTCAACTGAGTCACTTGGCAGATCAAATTAATAAAGTATGAACTAAAGGTGACCTCAAAGACCAACGCTTCATTGGGGAAACCTTGCAATTACATGGGTCTTATTCATCAATTTGTGTGCGTGCGTGTGTGTGTGTAGGTTAAGGGTGGGAGGTGGTTGATGGTAATGTACGCTAAGATAATTTGTAAAAATGGTTTTACTCATTCGGAAATAATCACATTTGCATTAGAATGCACTACAGATGAACTGGATGCTACAGGTTTGACATCACTGATAATCAATACTCTGTACTAATTTTCCACAATCCACCCTGCCCCCACAACCACATACATTTCTTTCACCTCCAGTACCACGTACTGATTACAGCTTGGAAATAAAACCTGGCCTGTGTCATCCAAGTACCGGCATTGAACGTAAATAACCGCAGTTTCAATGTCTATGGTTTCATCTCAGTATTGCTAATCACAAAAAGAAGTGTTTCATTGGTGTACTGGGGGCGATGAAATCTTGTGTGTGAATTCAGACCCACCAATGTGGGTTCAGTGGTTGAGTTTTAAATACCTCCCCACTTGCACTATTCGTATTGGATCTGAATGGAGGAACAATAAAATCCTATTGGCCACTAGCTTTGACCTTGTGAATGATATCCGACACAATGAAGTTGCTTCCAGCAGAATTAACCCCGTAAATTCTTCCTCACATCTCTTCAAGAACACAAGAAACTGGGAGCAAGCCTGGCCCACCATTATCTTGGGTGAGCTTTCCCAGGCCCCAACTCTTCCTCTGTGCAAGATTCTCAAAGTTCTCAATAATCTGATCATTCAATAAATTATCTTCCTCCACTGAAAATAATTCTTATGATCTACCTTCCCACCTCTCTTGGGCAGAGAGTGCCAGAGGTTTATCCTCTGTAAGAAGAAATGTCTGCAAACCTTGGTTTTAAATGATTATTCACTTGTCTTGAAACAATGTCTCCTCATTGCTAGTACTCTTAACTAGTACAAGTGAAAACTTCTCGACAGCTACCCTAAAGATCTCATATAATTCATATGTCAATCACCTCTCATTCTTCTAAACTCTGCCTAAACCTGTTTAATCTTTCTCATACTTGGGACCAAAATTCTTCACTGTATTCTAGATGTCTGTAGTGTTAGATAAGGGGTTCCCAGCCTTTAGTATGCCATGGACCCCTGCCATTAACCCCTATCGTAAATGGTCCCATGAGTGACTTGTGAAGTTAGCGTAAGACTTACGGATTTTTATAGTCCAACCTCCTCCCTTGAAATACGATGCAACATTCCCTTAACCTTCATAAACAAGAGAAAATCTGCAGATGCTGGAAATCCAAGCAACTCAAACAAAGTACTGGAGGAACTCAGCAGGCCAGGCAGCGTCTATGGAAAAGAGTAAACAGTCGACATTTCAGTCAGGTCCATAGAATCTGCCTGGCCTGCTGAGTTCTTCCAGCACTTGGTGTGTGATGATCCCACTAACCTTCTCTAATACCCACTTGTATGCTAGCTTTCAGTGTTTGATGCAGAAAGACTCTCTGAATCCCTTTGTATTGCAGCTTTCTGCTGTTTTCTCCACTTAAATAGTATTCTTCTGTTCTTTCGTAAGAATGAGCGACTTCAAATTTTCCGTGTTATACTTCATTTTCTACGTTATACTTCATTTTCCACATTATACTTCATTTTCCAACCTTTTAATCACTCACCTATTCTGTCAATGTCTCACTGCAATCTGTACTCTCCTCTCAAACTTCCTCCTCCACTAGTTTGACTAACATACATTTGCTTCCTTCCTCCAGGTCTTTGATATGTACTGTAAAGAGGTTTATGTTCTGTGTTCTATAAGAAATTAGTCTAGTTGGCCATTTGATTGCCATTTAATTGGTCCAGCACAACATTGTGGGCAAAAGGGCCTGTTCCTGTGCTGACTCTTTTATGTTCAATGTAGTCACCTTATTCCCTCCTGTTGTTTTCTGCCCAGTAACCAGTCCTCTATCCATGCCTAGATGTTGCTATGAGTTGTTGTGATTTAATCTTGCATGAGGTGCCTTGTCCAAACTTTCTGGAAGTCCAGTTACAATACATCTATTGGGTCCTTCTCTCCACACTGGCCAAAACTTCCTAAAGTAAAACTGGAATGTTTATCAAATCAGACTTCCCCTTCATGAAGCCTGATTAGATAATGATTTTCTGAATGTGCTGATAATAATCTTTAATAAATTCTAGCATTTTTCCAGCAGTAGATGTCAGGCTATTCAGCTGATAAATAACTCCATTATGATTTCCTCCATTTTTGAATAGGGGTGCCGCTTTGCCATTTTCCAACCCTCTGGCATTTCTCCAACACCTAAGAATTTTTGGAGGATTATAAACCTGCTTCGACAGTGGCCACTTCTTTTAGATCCTAGATGCAATACATCCAGGCGAACAAATTTATCAGCCCCGTTGGTTTGCCAAATACATGCAGGCCCACGGTTAATTTTGGGTCCCTTATCTAAGAAAGGGTGTGCTGACCTTGGAGAGAGTTCAAAGGTTCACGAAATTGATTCTGAGATTGAAAAGCTTGTCATATGAAAAGCATTTGATGGCTGTTGGCCAATACTCACTGGAATCCAGAAGAATGAGGGGTGACCTAATTGAAACCTATTGAATGGTGAAAGGTCTTGATAGAGTGGATGTGGAGAGGATCTTTCCTATGGTGGGAGAGTCTCAGACCAGAAGACACAGCCTCAGAATAGAGGGGCATCCTTTTAGAACAGAAATGAGGAGGAATTTCTTTAGCCAGAGGGTGGTGAATCTGTGCCACAGGCAGCTGTGGAGGCTAAGGCTACGTCCACACTACGCTGGATAAATTTGAAAACGAAGCTTTTTCTCTCCGTTTTGACCTTCTGTCCACACTAAAGTGGCGTTTTCATCCCCTGAAAACGGAGATTTTCAGAAACGGTCTCCAGAGTGAATAAATCTGAAAACACCTAATATCCGTTGCAGTGTGTACGGGGTAACCGGAACTTTTTAAAACCGCTGTCATGACGTGCCAGAACAGATAGCGACAGTGCGGCATTTCATTGTTTTCTTCTTCTTCTTCTTCTTCTTATTATTATTATTATTACTTTACTGTCGCCAAACAATTGATACTAGCGCGTACAATCATCACAGCGAAATTTGATTCTGCGCTTTGCAGAACCTAACAATTTCAGAACAGACGGCAACGAGACTGAAGCCAGAAGAGATAGAAATGTACTCACCAAATACTTTGACCCATAGCTTACTGAATAAATAAGTATACTCACTTTGCCCTGTTTTCTGTCCTTGCTTGTATGAAGGTGGTTTACCTATTTATGCAAGTACTTCTCTGACAATAGATGTGTAACAGCCTAATGTAACATTGTATGGAAATACAAGATAACACTGATGCAGACATGTTTTATACATTTAACAAGGTGCTTTATTAATGCAACAGAGTCAGTTTTTCAATGTTCGTCGTCAGCCGGGTCATACTGTCTGTGAACTCCCTGTCAGTTGCCTCCATACGCTCCAGTATTTGTTTTTTTAAGTTTTAAGTCCTCCTGCGCGAGAGCCAAGAGCAATTCCTTTTCTACTCTGTAACTGGACAAATGCGCACTAAGTATACCGTTTCCTCTTCGCTTGTTTTCTGTGTGTCCTGCGCGTGCCCAGTAGAGATTCGCCCAGATATCCGTGTTAGTGTGGACAGAGATATTTTGAAAAACGCTTAGTGTGTACGCCTGTCGTTTTTACTCAAAACCGGCGTTTTCAAAATTATCCAGCGTGGTGTGGACGTAGCCCAAGTCTTTATGTATATTTAAGGCAGAGGTTGATAGATTCTTGATTAGTCAGGGCATGAAGGGGTACGGGGAGATGGCTGGAGACTGAGGCTGAGAGGAAAATTGGATCAGCCATGATGAAATGGAAGAGCAGACCTGATGGGGCCAAATGGTCTACTTCTGCACCGATATTTTATTGTCTTATATGGACTCCGCTTGGGAACTGTCTATAAGTCAGAAATATTGGTGTATTGCTCTACATACACTTACAGTAGTTTATTGCATATACACCCTAACACCTCCCATATTTAAACTAATGGAATATGCACCTTATCCAATCATTAATTAAATATTTCATTATTATGAGCACTAGCTTGAAAAATGCTGCAGATATATATAGGAGAACTTACATAAATTTTGGTGTTCAATAGTATTCTGGAGGGGAAGCTCAGTACTAGTTCCCTTATCATGTGATGGTACTTAGTCATTCTACATTGTTATTCAGTTTTAGTGGTTTTAAACAAAACAAGGACAAATACGTATTTTGGCTGGCTATGACAAGCTGGCGGCAAAGTGACGAAGGTGAAAGGAATCTGCAAAGGCACTGGGTAAGACTGAACGGCTAGATAATAATGTGGGAACAATTTGGGGAAGTGTGAACTCATTCACTTTGGCACCTACTAAACAAAAAGCAATGTCATAAATGTTTGCAAAAACCCACAAGTTAAAATCCAGATCTGGTTCAAATGTATGATTGCAAAAGTGAAAGTCTGTTGATAACACAAAATCAATGCCAGCACTATGCTAATGTGTGCTGATGTAAAGTTGAAACTGAAAACAAATTGAAATTGGGGGGGGGGGGCACACAGAAATGAAATGTGCCACCACTAAATAGGGTTTTGCATAATCCAAGTCAGTTGGACCAGATTTAAGACTGCCGACACCGAAGTGCAGTTGTTCTTTCTTTCTAAAAGTGGTGGGGGGAGGGGGAGGGGTGGTTGTGGGAGGGAAGAAGGGAACATTGTTTTTGTTTCCAAATGTTCTGCTGATAAGTTCTGATCTGCTCCAAAGGTCTCATTACCTCGTTTTTCAGATCTTTGCTGCACACTGAGATTAATAAAATGACAGTCAGCAAAATCAAATGAATATCCTTTTGTTGGTGGCCAGCTAACTGCTGCAAGGAGCAGTCTGATAAAGGTGGCCTGGGGAGGTGGAATGGAGCTGTGTGCATCATTACGATGCTTGAAGTTTAATTGCCAGCTGGAGAGACGACCTTTTTTTTTGAAATGTATAATCTTGCAGGACCCTTATCAATCAAATCCAAAGATTTGGTTTCCCAATCTTATGTCGAAAGCTTGGCTCCGATTATCAATCTTTTGCTGAACCTGCTGAATTTGTTCTCGTGTGTAAGAGGGTCAGCAGAGATCCTCCACAGGTACAGGCAGCAGAAACTTGTTAGGAATGGTGAATCCTCCTCAAAGTCTCTACGCAGGTTGGGCGCAACATAGCACCAGCTGTGCCAGTGGAACGGTTAGACTCTTAACTTGGTAGATTGGTTTATTACTGCCATATGTACCAAGGTACAATGAAAAGCATGATTTTGCATGTCATCCAGACAGATCATTTCATCATATCAGTACATTGAGATAGCAAAAGAGAAAAGCAATGAAAGAATGCAAAATAGAGTGTTACAGTTACAGGGAAAGTTCGCTGCGGGCAGACAGTAAGGTTAAAGGTCATGATGAGGTGGATCACTGCGAGTTGGCTGAAGAGGCAGAAAAGGGCAGCTTTTGGCCGTGGCTGAGGAGGAAGGACAGAAATTGGGGAACTGACTAACCCCATTGGAAGGTTCAGGGGGTGGCAGGGAGACGTCCCTGCCACTGCTCCGCCACCAGGAGATGTACCAGGGCTAAGGGAGTGAGCGGTGATGAGCGGTGGTCCCTGGCTGATAACCCCTAGCTGACCTAAGGGCACTGTTGGAGGTGCGGCAGCCAGCAATGCCAAGCAAGAAACAGCATCTTCCTGTAAATCTCATTGAGGCCAAGGATCCATCTTATCGTGCTGGTGACTGTTCAAGAGCAGGATAGGGACTGCCCTTGAGCCTAGTGGTATGTGTTTCCAGGTTTTTTTTTATCTTCTGTCCAACGGGAGGAGGGGAGGAGAAGAGAGAAATGTCTGGGTGGGAAGGGTCTTTGATTTTGTTGGCTGCCTTACCAAGGCAGCAAGAATTGTAAATGAAGTTTATGGAAGGGAGGCTGGTTTTCATTCCAAACCAAACTGTACCCACAACTCTGTACAGTTTCTTGCTGTCCCAGGTGGAGCAGTTTCCATACCAAACCGTGAGTCGTCCGTGTAGGATGCTTTCTCTGGTACATCTATTTGGTGAGGTCACACCACATGCCGGTGATAATAAAACTGATTCTGATTCAATGGGGACATGCTAAATTTATTTACCCTTTTGAGGGAATAGAAGCTCTTGTCAGCATGTGCGGTGGAATCCACCTTAGTCGAGCAAAAATGCAGGGAATACTCACCAGATCTATCGAGGCTAATGGAGTAAAATTAGTTTGCTGTCACCAGTGATAAATGCATGCCAGTAGATGCACTTATTACCACACTTTAGAAGGACATAGAACATTATGACACTAGAAAAGGCATTTTGGCCACGCTGTCTCTATTGACCAGATCCCAATCCAAAGTACTCCCATCTGCCTGCACATGCCTTATATCCGTCCATTCCCTGCCCGTTCCTATCTGGTTTCATCAGAGTCAGCAGATTCAGCTACGCAGAGCGGAGTGTGGCTGAGACCAGTACCAGTGTATGCTTTTAACACTGAGAGCCAGTGGCAAGTTTCTACCCCAATGTTTCAGCTCATAGCCTTTTCAAAGTAAGAAACATGTAGAGATCCGGCAGGTTTTAATCAGCAACACAGGCAGAGGAAGGAGTTGGGGGCAATGACAGAGCAGAGTAGAGATTAATTGAAGGCAAAAGGGAAAGTTAAGAAACAACAACTGGACATGGCAGAGCTGCGAATGGCAACAAAGGACCGGTTACGAATAGATCCTGTCTGAAAATGCAGGTGCAATGGCCAGGATGAAATTTACATGAGTTTGTAAACTTCACTTGAGAGCAATAGCTTAATTATGTGATGTACCATCTTGTGAACAATAGTGCAACTGTTGTCCTGCAGTTCTGAAGCTGTGGATAAGAACACTAGCAAATCATAGGCATACGAGGAGCTGCAGATACTGTAAATCTAGAGCAGTACACACAGTGTGCTGGAGGAGCTCAGCAGCTCAGGCAGCATCTACAGAAAAGAGCAAGTGGTCAACCTTTCCAGCCGGGACCCTTCATCAGGGAGGGGAGAAGTCAGAATAAGGAGGTGAGAGGAGGAGAGGAAGAAGTACAAGGTGGCAGGTGATAGGGGAAACCGGGAGAGGGGTAGGAGGGTGAAATAAGGAGCTGAGTTGATTAGTTGAAGAGATCAGTTACCCTGACAGACACTAACCAGCATTTAGAGCATAATGCCTGGTGATCTGTTCAAGACGTGCTGAATGAGTGATCAGAATTCATCAGGACAGTGGAGATAGCAGAATAGGGTTGGAGTTAGGCTTCAACTAAGTACGGAACATCATTGAGAACCGGCCCTTCTGCTCAACTCATCCATGCCAACCAAGATGTCCACCTAATCCCATTTAACTATCTAACCAAACTAATCCCATTTGTCCATATCCTTCTAAAGTCTTTCTATCCATGTACCTGTTCAAGCTTCCTTTAGGTACCGTTATTGTCCCCAACTCAGCCACATCCTCTGACGGTGTGTTTAGTGTATACACCACCCTCTCTATGTGAAGTTCCCTCTCAGGTCTGTTTTAGATCTTTCCCCTCTCATCTTAACTTACGCCCTCTGGTTTTAATAATTCCCTTTCCTTAGAGAAAAGACTCTGCCTTCACCCTATCTATGCCCATCATGATTTTATGTATTTCCATAAAGACCCCCCCCCCCCCAAACCCTCCTCAGTCTCCGGCACTCCAGTGAATAAAGCCTAGCCTGCCTAACTTCACCCTCAGTCAGGCCCTTTGGTCCTGGTAACATTCTCTTTCCAGTTTAATGACTTCTTTACAGGGTAATCAAGACTGTGCCAGGGCTCCCAGCCTGGTGTCCACGGACTCCTCGGTTTATGTTGGGGGTCTGTGGCATAAGAAAAGGTTGGGAACCCCTGCCGTACCTGATACTCCAGGTGCTGTCTTACAACTGCAGCATAGCATCCCAACTTCTGTGCTCAGTGCTTTGATGAAGGCCACACTCCAAGTGCCTTGTTTGCCACTCTGCCTACCTGTGGCACCACTTTCAGGGAATTATGCACCTGCACTCCAAGATCTGTCAGTTCTTCGGTGCTTCCCAGGGTCTGACCATTCACTGTCAAAGGCCTATCCTGGTTTGAAAGTACACCCAAGTGACAGTTTAACCTTTGTCCAAAAGATGGCACCATTCTCAAGAATGCATTCCCTCTTGTATTCAGGCCACCTCAGTTTAACTGACTCATGCACTGGATCTGGGCCAGTACAGCACCTCAGAGACTTAAATATCTTTATTACTTTTGCATTGAGCTATTTAAAAAGTATTATCATTCAATAAAATAAAAGGGTATTTATTTAATTGGAATAACTTGTTTCTTTTGTGAAAGGCCATGCTCTGATAAGAAGATCCATATTTTGTAACATCCTGTGAATAGAGAATTAACCGCACTGAATATGCTTGCAGGTGTCTGATGCCCTCAGTAGTGATGACACACTCTATATGCCCGCTCCTAGGCATTTCTAAAGGTAGCATCCATCAGCACAAGTCAGAAACAGGAGTAATTCTGCAGATGCAACGTACGCAAAATGCTGTAGGAACTCAACAGGTCAGACAGTATCTTTGGAAATGAATAAACTTTTGACATTTTGGGCTGAGACCCTTCTTCAGGACTGGGAAAGGATCTCAACCTGAAGCATTGACTGTTTATTCATTTCGATAGATGCTGCCTGACCTGCTGAGTTCCTCCAGCATTCTGTAGGAGAGGCATCATTCTCTCATGAGTGACTGTAAAGCAGCAAAACGTCAATGACTGGCTGGGTTAATAATTGTTTGTGCTACATTAATCAGACAAATGGTTGGGAGCTGTTTTAAATAACTGAGTGGATGGAGTGAGTAATCTTACAAAAGAGAAGGGCTATGTGGTGGGCCAGGGCCAGAAGTAACTTCACGTTACCTTAACCCATCCTAAGCCCCCTCTCTCCTTCCTGGCATCAATAAATGGATTATCTAAGTATCCTGAAGCTTCTGCAGCTGGCTAAACATAAAGAGTAACTCAATCCTTAGGTTTCCTTTACCTTCAACTCTCAACAAAACTTATAAAATAGGTTTGTCATCCCTTCTCATTCCCATGGGTTATAGCTTAAGCTGCTTTGCTACCATTTTTTTTAATTGATTCCTATCTTCTGCCCTAAATTCTGATAAGCTCGAGCCTATCTGCAGCACTCTTTTCATATGGAAAGGTAATTTGCAGCAACTTTCTTGAAACCAATTGCTAGGGTTGTGTTCAACAAAGTTCTAAGCAACATGCCCTCTAAGATAGGTGTGTGTGTGTGTGTGTGTGTGTGTGTGTGTGTGTGTGTGTGTGTGTGTGTGTGTGCGCGCGCGCGCATGCACACTTATCTTTTGCTACTAGCGCACAAAGGAATCTAACCTGTGCACAAAGTTTGGACATTGGCGGAACCTTCCTTTCATCTAGTGAAAAAAGTTTTAGACTGATGAATCAAATCAAAAACAAATGAGAAACCGTTTAAGTGAGTGTCATTTGGATATGCTGATGAGAATTCAAAGCTAGAAGGAGGATTTATTAGTCTTGGCAGAGATCACAAAGAGTGGTAAACGTCAAAGACAGGAGGGAGAAAAAATGACCAAGCAACTTAAATAGTTCATTAATTTCTTCAACTCTATGTCTCATGTAAATAAGCTCCAAAATTTTTGTTGTATGCAATGATTTCCAAATAAAATACCTATCTGGATACTTTGTCAACTAGCTTTGTAATTTCATAAATTTTATTTGACCACTGAAAACAACTTTGATAACATGTGAAAAGTTTGAGAGAAATAAGCACCATTGATGTGTATTATTTTATTTCTTTTAAACAATGAACAACAAACTGGACTTGGTAGCTAATTATCCTTAGAATGGCTTCGTGTTTACTTCCACTTAAAAATTCATTGTGCATATGTTGTTGTCATTGAGCAAAATATTGCACAGCAGAAGATTTTCTGCACACACTGTTCATTACAAATTAGACGGAGCATTGGTTCGAAGCTATTGCAATTTAATAATTTGATTTCAAAAAAGTGGCAGAAACACTCGGGAAGTCGGACAGCATTTGTTGTGAGATGAATGGAGTTAAATTTTAAGCTAAACTTTCTTGTACTCAGATCCCGTTTGCCTTCCCAATCTGTCTGCTGCATATTAGCTTTCAGTGATTTCTGTCCAAGGCCACTCGAACATTTTGAATTTCAGCTTGCTCAGCAGAATCTACTCTCTCCTTGGCTGCAAAGAAAAGAGCCATCGGGACCGTCACAGCGGCTGCCAAACAGGCTTCCAGAGGGCTATGGGTCAAGGGGAGTGACCCGTGGACCAGTGCTGCTGGGACACAAACCAGGGCCTGAGCAACCCTAGCTGGGTCGCCTCGGTGATGGTGTCTGATGTTGAAAGACCCGTAACACCCTATAACCCCAGGTTACATCACTGATGATGATGTGTCCCAGCGCATCATGGGATTCAAATATTCAAAGTACATTTATTGTCAAAGAATGTATAAGTTATACAACCTCGAGGTTTGTTTGCTTACAGGCAGTTGCAAAGCAAGAAACGCGAAAGAACCCAAAAAAAGACCAACCCCCAGTGCACACAGAGAAAGAGGGGGAGAAAAACAAAACAAATCAAGCCAACGATAGAAATGAGCAACAGCACTCCAGACCAATTTGAGCCCTTAAATCCAATCCCCGGAGGAGCTCAGAGTAGGCCCAAAGCTTCAATAATTAGTGCATCATATTAGCTGGGAAAATCGCAGCAAGGTTTGCAGACATGAAGCACAGCAGCCGGGGGGCAGTCTCGCAGCCTTAGCGTCGCGGAGAGAGGAGCCCCCAGCATACCTGGGCTGGCATTTAAATTGTCCAATCAGCAGGTCATACCTCGCATTATCTCAGCATTCAATCTCTCTGCTTTTAAAGCAATACTCAGAACTTCTGCCAATATGGATAACTTCACATTTTTCCACGCTGTTCTCTATTTGCCATGCGGTTTCCCACTCACTTAACTTGCCTGTATTCTCTTGAAACTCCTTTACATTCTTGTTACTACTCACAGTCCCACTATGTTTTTGGCTGACGAACAAACTTGGAAGTGGTATATTTGGTCCCTCAAACAGATTGTTGATGTAGATTATGAATAGCTGGGATCATAACTGATTGTGGTACCCCACTGGTCACAGCCTGCCGCACAAGAAGAACCTGTTTGTTCCTACTTCTAATTTCTGAGAGATTCTTCCTCGCCTCGGGACCACCCCTTTATCTTGTAATTTTAGGTGCTTGTTTGGTGGGTGGTGAGTGCTTCCTGCTGAAATATAGTAAGCGGAGGAGGGTAGGGCCAATGCTTTGCTGCTGCTGTGCATGGGAGGAGCGAGAGGAGGCTCTGGCGTTCTGGCATTTTTACTGTCGCTCATTCTTTGGGGTTTTCCTCTGTTTTCGTGGATGTCTGCGATGAGTAAGAATTTCAGGTTGTATGAATTAAACATTCTCTGATATTAAATGAAACTATTGAACCATTGAACTATGCCACCTGGTTCTAGACTTCCCCCGTAAGGAGAAACACTCTCAAAGCATCCAGCTTATTAAATCCCCTCAGAACATTGTGTTCAATAGTGATATTGTCTGTCATTTCTGTGACTGAAATTCTGCTTAAATTGGCTTTGAATTAAAAGTGTCAATAATGCAATTTAATATCTTCCCAGATATTAAATTGTGTTATTTTAAAGCATCAACTCTGTTTTTCTTTCCACAGACGCTGACCAACCTGCTGAGTATTTTCATCTTTTTCTGTTTTTATATCAGATTTTCAATATCTGCAGTTTTTTTGGATTTTGAATAGTGAATACTGTGTTTTTAATCAATTTATCCTTCCGCTAAAAAGCGTTTGATGATCTTCCCATTGTCACAGTGTTGTCAATGGGTTCTCAAGTACTCAAACTGTTTGCTACAGTGATCTAGCCACTGAAGTATTTAATTGTTTGTCAAATGGTTTGCAGCATTACACTGCTTTGGAAGATAGTATCGTGAATAATAAATAATTATTTCACTCCCTGTTCTTTGTTAAAGAGTATGACTCCAGTTTGCCCCAAACACTTGCTCTCAGAATAAGAATCAGGTTTAATATCACTGGAATATAGATAGATAATTTATTGATCCCAAAGGAATTATAGTGGCACAATAACATTACAGGTGCACAGATATACAAATATTAGAAGAGAAGTAAAAAAAGAATAAAAAATAAGTTACCTCAAACAGTCTAATAAGAGAGGGTCATCACTTCCCTGGCTGTTTGTTGACTCATTATACAGCCTTGTGGCCGATGGTAAGAATGACCTCATATAGCATGCCACCACGTAGAAGATTGTGCTGGTGACCACAGACTGGTAGAACATGTGAAGGAGAGGCCTGCATATTCCAAAGGACTTCAGTCTCCTCAGGAAGCAGAGCCAACTCTGGCCCTTCTTGTACACAGCCTCTGTTGGTGCTCCACTCACGTCTGTCATCCAGGTGCACCCCCAGGTGCTTGTAGATCCTCACCACATCCACATCCTCAGCATCAATAGTAACAGGGAGCAGTGCAGGCTTAGTCTTCATAAAGTCCATCACCATTTCCTTTGTCTTACTGATGTTGAGCTGCAGGTAATTCAGCTTGCACCATTTGACAAAGTCCTCCGCTAGGGCCCTGTATTCATCCTCCTGTACTCCCTTTGTACACCCAGCTATTGCTGAGTCATCAAAGAATTTCTGCAGATTACATGACTCAGTGTTGAATCTAAAGACCGAGGTATACAGGGTAAACAGGAAGGGAGCCAATACAGACCTCTGTGGGGCCCCAGTGCTGCTTATAGCCATGTCTGGCACAGAACTCTGAAGCTGCACAAACTGTGGTCTGCCAGTCAGGTAGTCCATTATCCAGAATACAATGGAGGTGCCAATCTGCATCGAATGGAGCTTTTCACCCTGCATGGAGGGCTGTATGGTATTGAAGGCACTTAAGAAATCAAAAAATGTGATCCTCACAGTGCTGTCTTGCTAATCCAAATGGGAGTAGGCTCTGTTCAGCAGATAGATGACAACATCATCGATTTCAGCGTGCTCCTGGTAGGCAGACTGCAGGGGATCGAGGGCTGATCTGACCGAGGGTCAGAGGTGAGCCAGGACCAGCCTCTCTGGGGTCTTCATGACATGTGAGGTCAGGACCACTGGACGGTAGTCATTCATGACTTTCCGTTGGCCTTCCTGGGTACTGTTGTGAAACATTGACTTTACAGCAGTAGTACAATGCAATACCTGATGAATATAAAAAAAACTGAATTATTTCAGTAATTATATCTGTGTGTGTGTGTGAGTGTGTGTGGATCCTTAACGATGGACGTCGCCTTCCTGAGGCATTTCTCCTTGGAGGTATCTTGGATATTACAGAGGTTAGTACTCATGATGGAGCTGACTAATTTTACAAGTTCCTGCAGCTTATTTCGATTCTGTGCAGTTGCCCTGCACCCCCCCCCGCCCGCCGCCCCAGTCCAGACAGTGGCGCTGCCTGTCAGGAAGCTCTTCATGGTACATCAGTTGAAGTTTTCACGTATTTTAGACCATAAGACGTAGGAACAGAATTAGGCCATCTGGCCCATCGAGTCTGCTCTGCCATTCAATCATGTCTGATCTTTTTTTCTTATCTCCTCCTGTACCCCAGTTCCCAGCCTTCTCCCCGTAACCTTTGATGCCATGTCCAATGAAGAACCTATCAATCTCTGCCTTAAATACACCCAAAGCTGGTTTGGTGACAAACCAAATCTCCTCGAACACCTAATAAAATATAGCTGCCGCTTTGCCTTCTTCGTAGCTGCATCAATATGTGCTGAAATCTCCTGCAAGGCTTCATCAAAGTGTTAAGTCTTTATCTGAAGTTGAGACCCATGTCAGTATGCTGTAATTCTGTAGATGACTCGAGAAACCAATTACTAATTCTATGATGATTTATCAGGCCCCACAGAATTGGAGAGGAAGTAAGGAATCCTTGATCCCAAGGACAAGAAAGTCTGAAGATGCTGGAAATCTTGAGCAACACGAACAAAATGCAGGAAGAACTCAACAGGTCAGGCAGCATCTATGAAGGGAGATGAACTGTTGATGTTTCAGCCTGAGACCCTTGTCTTGATGAAGGATCTTGGCCTGAAACGGCATATGTTTATTCCATCCAAAGATGTTGTTTGATCTGCTGAGTCCCTCCAGCATTTAGTGTATCTGCCCGTTCATCCCTCACATCCAGCAGGGGCCAGTAGACATCCATCTTCACTGCTGCAGAGATCAACTCGTCTAAAATGAATAGCCCAGAGATCGAACCAAGATTTAGTTTGATACTGATCATTGGACAAGCTGATTCTGCTATTAAGAAAGTTCCCAATTTGAGTTAGTTGGGGACACAAGAGATTGCATTTGCTGGAATCTGGAGCAATTAACAAAAGCGGGTCAGAAATCATCTATAGAGGGAAATGGACAGTTGAAGTTTGGGTCCAGTAACTTTGCCCTCAGAGCTGCTCCCATTTTGATCTGGGAGCACAAGTGACTGCAGGTGGTGGAATGAGGAGGAAGAAGCAAAATGCTGAAGGAACTCAGTGGTTTTGGGCTTCAGTCCAGTTGAAGGTTCTTCACCCAAAACATTGACTACCCATTTCTCCCTCACCTCTATTCAGGGCTTCAGATAGTCCTCCCAAGTAAGCAACACTTCACCTGCTAATCTGCTGGGGTCATCCATTGTGTCCGGTACTACAAATGCGGCCTCCTCTATGTTGGTGAGACCTGTCGCAGATT
This sequence comes from Mobula birostris, assembly GCF_030028105.1. Taxonomy (NCBI): domain Eukaryota; kingdom Metazoa; phylum Chordata; class Chondrichthyes; order Myliobatiformes; family Myliobatidae; genus Mobula; species Mobula birostris. The sequence goes on from NC_092371.1 coordinate 118,683,794, forward strand.
AGGGGACCGCTCCCATCGAGTACCTTCACTCCATCTGGCAAAAGTGGAATTTCCCATGGCCCAATATTTTAATTCCAATTCCCATTCCCGTTATGACATGCCAGTCCATGGCCTCCTCTTGTGGCAAGATGAGGTCACCCTCAGTGAGGAGGAGCAACACCTTATATTTCATCTGGGTAGCCTCCAACCTGTTGGCATGAATATCGATTTCTCCTTCCTGTTTAAAAAAAAATTCCCTCCCACTTCCCACTTCTTTTATTCCCCTCTCTGGCCTCTTCTCTTTTCTCTCCTGCCTATCACCTCCTCTGGGTCCCCTCCTCCTTCCCTTTCTCCCATGGTCCACCTCTCTAATCCTACCTCTCCTGTCCTTTACCTTTCCTACCCACCTGGCTTCACCTATCGCCTTCTAACTAGTCCTCCATGCCCTCCCTCTCACCCTTTTAGTTTGCCATTTTCCCCCTTCCTTTCCAGTCCTGAAGAAGGGTCTTGGCCCGAAACGTCGACTATCTATTCATTAACATAATTGCTGCCTGGCCTGCTGAGTTCCTCCAGCATTCTGTGTGTGTTCCCTCCATAGATGCTGGCTCACTCAGGAAGTTCCTCCATCCCTTTGTGTGTTGCTCCAGATTCGAGCATCTGCAGTCTCTTATGAATCCATAGATGTGACTCAATGTCTTTTTCAGGCTTTGGCCATGTTATTTATGCTAGAGGAGTCTTATGTTATCCACAGAACAGACTTCACTTAGTGCAGTAGAGATTTTCCAAAGTGTTACGTTATGCGAAAGGATTTAACTTCAGTGAGAAATGGGGCAAATTTCCTCAGGAGGTTAAGGAGAGATAACATTGAGGAGCTTAATTTTTTTCATTTAAATATGGCATATTCTGCCAATTAAATCGAACCCCTTTAAGCTGGGGATCTGAAGCATTTAATTGTTTTCCCTCCTTTTAATCTCTTTATCAGTTCTGACAAGGATGTTTAACCTGAAACTTTCACATATTTCCTTTATCATGTATGCTACCTAACCGGCTGAATGTTCCTAGAGTTTTGTTTTGGATTTCCAGTGTCTGCAGTGTTTTGCAGGATCTACAGTGCTGTGGGATAAAAACTGTATAAGCCTGAGTATTAGTCACAAAGTTTCCCTTCTTTTGCCAAAGCAATATCTAGAGCTCATTCATGTCAACTTGCGAGGGACGCCGGATGCTTGGTTCGGCTTTCAATCAGAGAAAGGCTCCTCTAGCAATCAGCACGCCTTCAGGGCTGAGCTTTCCTTTGAGGTTTTCTGCTCAGACCTCTGGAGTGGGACTTCAGAAGTGACTGTACTGCCGGTGAGCGACAGCAAGGAGTCATGGACAGGATGAGCCAACCCAACCTCAGCATCCTCTCCTCAGACAAGCCGCATTGATAGACTGAGCTCTGTCAGGTAGGGCAGAGGAAATTAGACCATAAGACATAGGAGCAGAATTAGGCCATTCAGCCCATCAAGTCTTCTCCACCATTCCATCATGGCTGATCCTGGATCCCACTCAACCCCATACACCTGCCTTCTTGCCATATACCTTGATGCCCTGACCAATCAGGAAACTATCAACTTCTGCCTTAAGTTCCACCCACGGACTTGGCCTCCACCACAGTCTGTGGCAGAACATTCCACAGATTCACTACTCTCTGGCTAAAATAATTCCTCCTTACTTCTGTTCTAAAGGGTCACCCCTCAATTTTGAGGCTGTGCTCTCTCGTTCTGGATACCCCCAAAACAGGGAACATCCTCTCTACAGCCACCTTATCTAGTCCTTTCAACATTTGGCAGGTTTCAATGAGATCCCCTCCCACCCCCGCACTCTTTGTAAAAATCCAGTGAGTACAGGACCCAAGCTGCCAAATGCTCCTCATATGTTAACCCCTTCATTCCCGGAATCATCCTCGTGTGACTCCTCTGAACCCTCCCCAATGACAACACATCCTTTCTGAGATATGGTGCCCAAAACTGTTGACAGTACTTCAATAAGTAAAAGATCTTTTTGCCTAATTGTTACATTGAGAACATGTAATATCTCCATTGACTTTAGGGAATCCCCAGTCCAATGCTGCCCAGAATGAACAAAAATAAATTTGCTCCAGGAAAGGCCAAACTTTAAGGAAGATCTAATCAAATAGGGCAACAAAAATGCCCTGTACTTCAGAGCCCCTCCCCCAATTCCCTATCATATCCCTTTGTGCATCCACAGTACATCTACACTATCACCTATAATGGCTACCTATGAGAATCATTCTCATGAACCTCCTATGGGCCGTCTCCAATACCAGCACATCTTTTCTTATATTAGGGGCCCAAAACCACACACAATACTCCCAAGTGCAGTCTCGTCAATGCCTTATAGATCTTCAACATTATATCCTTGCTTTTATATTCTAGTTCTCTTGAAATGAATGCTAACATTGCATCTACCATCCTTAGCACTGACTCAAATTGTAAATTAAACTTGCGGAATCCTTCATGAGGACTCTCAAGTCCCTTTGCACCACTGATTCCTGAGTTTTCTCCCCGTTTGGAAAATAGTCTACCCTTCTCTTCCTTCTAGCAAAGTGCATGACCGTACACTTTACCACACTGCATTCCATCTGCCACTTCTTTGTCTATTCTCTAAATCTGTCTAAGTTCTTCTCCTTCCTTAAAATTACCTGCCCCTTCACCTTTCTTTGTATCACCCACCATCTTAGCCGCAAAGCCATCAATCCCTTCGTCCACATCATTGACATAGAATCTGAATAGAATCAGTCTCAAAATCAGATTCCACAGAACTCCTTTCATCGCTGGCAGCCCACCAGCAAAGGCAAAAGGGTTGTTGCTGAAATTATTATTTGCTCTAAAATCTAACTCCAGAATATGCCCCAACAGTCCCTCCTCTTGGCCCTCCTGGGCAAAAGGAGTGTGTGGGATGGCATGGAGAATTTTGAACCTGTTCGTAGGAGCATGTGGAAGTCTAACTGAAGGAAAGAACCATCTCCCAGCGTAACCACCAATTTGCCCCATCAAACACCACGTGTCCCAGCATCTCGGGGTTCCACATTGACATGAGCAGCTACCGCACAGCCCAGAGAACTGGAGACGAAGTAAGTCAGCCTCAATTCCAAGGGACTGCCTAAAAGGAAGAGGAAGAGGAGCTAGTTTGCCTACCAGGAGCACATTGGAGTCAACGATCCTGTTATCTACCTGTTGACAGTGCCTACCCTCTGGGCAGCACTGTTTTTTTTATTTCTCAAGTGCTGTCAATACCATACAGCCCTCATTACTGGGGGATAAGCTCCGTTCAATGCAGTGTGACACTTCCATTGTATCCTGGATAATGGACTACCTGACTGAAAGGCCACAGTTTATGTGGCTTCAGAGCTGTGTTTCAGACATGGCTATAAGCAGCACTAGGGCCCCACTGGAGACTGTATTCATTGGCTCCCTTCCTGTTTACCATGTATACCTCGGACGTTAGATACAACACTGAGTCACGTCATCTGCAGAAATTCTCTGATGACTCAGCAACAGTTGTCTGTGCAAAGGGAGGACAGGAGGATGAATACAGGGCCCTGGTGGAGGACCTTGTCAAATGTTGCAAGCTTGAATCATCTGCAGCTCAATATCAGTAAGACAAAGGAGATGGTGATGAGCTTTAGGAAGACTAAACCTGCATTGCTCCCTGTTACCATTGATGATGAGGACCTACAAGTACCTGGTGGTGCACTTGGATGACAGAGCTCAGTGGAGCACCAACGCAGAGGCTGTGTACAAGAAGGGCTAGAAGCACCTCTACTTCCTGAGGAGACTGAGGTCCTTTGGAGTGTGCAGGCCTCTCCTTCACATGTTCTGCCAGTCTGTTGATGCCAGTACAGTCCTTCTGTGCGGTGGAATTCTGAGGCAATGCATCAACAAGGGAGATGCCAACAAGCTCAGTAAACTGATTAGAAAGGCTGGCTCTGTTATAGCAGTTAAACTGGACACACTGGAGGCTGAGGTTGGACAAAGAACACCCCAGAAAATCCTGACGATTCTGGACAAAGTTTCTCACCCTCTGCATACCACCTTTGCTGAACAGAGGAGCACTTTTAGTAGTAGATTAAGACAACTGTTCTGCTCCAAAGAGCGCGATATGAGGTCATTCTTTGGCCATTATAATGAGTCAATCTATAGCCGGGGGAAGTGATGACCCCCTCCTGTTAGATTGTTTGAGGTAGCTTATTTTTTAAAATTCTTTCTTACTTCTAATATTTGTATATCTGTGCACTTGTAATGTTACTGTGACACTGTAATTTGCTTTGGGATCAATGAAATATCTATCTATCTATAATGTAGCTGTGCAGTTGGTTGTAATGATTTTTTTCATCAAAGTAGTTTACATGGGAAGTGTAATCCATTTACAATAATTGTGCAGCTTTGGTATAAACGTCAGGTTCAAAACATTCATTGTACTTTTTCCCTGCACAAAGGTCATGGCTTCTGTGCATCTGCTGCTGTAAAACATAGCATCATATTAAATCATTAAGTGGCCTTGTGACTCTGACTCATTCTTCTGTGAGTGATAAAAATTGTCTGCTGTCTTAGGCTGCACTTTTCAACTTGTCACCAGCCCCCTGTAAAACACAGTAAAAGTAATTGATCCCAGATAGGGTGATTTTCTTTGGCCTGAAAATCACACTCTGCAAAGTTTAGTTTGCAGAGGTGGTAATATGTTAAATCCCTTTTCCAGCTTTAATTAACATAATTGTTAAATAGTTTTAACGCTGTCATAAAAAAGGAGCCATTTAGGAGCTCACTTAAGGGAGGTGATTGTTGCTGGGAGTGTCTTTGAAATTCCCCATATCAGTAAATATTGTTGCACCGGTGATAGTGCACATCATTTACAAGAGCCTGATGCCTCTTGACTTCAGGCAGTTAAGGATGGACAGTGATTTGCCTGCTACTTCTATGCTTTCTGATGAAATAGTAAAAAAGGTCATTTTGGCCCAGCTGGGTGCTGGATCACACCGAGAAATTCAGGAATCTTGTGGCGGAGTGCTGCTGGCCCATTATCATCACAGCCTCTCAAAGCACTTGAAAGACGAGTTGTCTACCCAGGAGCTGCCCATCAACCACGAAAGCCTCATCACACTGGCGCTCCATATTGACAAGCATCTTATGGAACGAACCTTCAGAGCATCAGCCAGACCCCCGCAGCTCTATTTCAGGCTGCAGGACCCTCCTCAGTAATACCTCCATAACCCATGCAGTTAGAGGGAGCTCCTTTAACCCCCACCCTGAGCAGGAGTGTTGGTGGAGAAACAACTTGTGGGTGGACTGAGGCACAGCCGACCACCAACGCGTGAAATGCCCTCTACATCCAGGAAACGGCACCACCAGGTAGAGACGAAGGGCCTTCCCTCTGGTTAACTGCCCCCGGCCTCTCATTCCAGCACCATAGCCCGACTACCTCTCTCTGTCCTCCTCTGCACCCCAACAGCTCTCTGCGCTTGGGAGGCTCTGGTGGATTCTGGCGCAGCAGGCAATTTTCTGCACCGGACTCTGTGTGTGCAGCTTGGACTCTCTACTGAGCTTATCCCTCACCCCTTCTGCATTATAATCATGGACAGGTGTCCCGTGGGGCCTGGCATGGTCAGAGTACGCACACAGCCTGTGCATATAACCATCAGGGAGCATCGTGAGTCCATCCACTTCTTCCTGATCGACTCACCCAACGTGCCTCTCATCTCAGGTTACCCCTGGCTCTCCGCCTCACTTCGCCTGATCATCCAGTTCACTGCTGTGTTGGGGACCCACCTGCCTGCAACCTCGGCTGACTTCCTGGTAAATCCGTGGAGATGGAGGAAACCCTTGCCCTCACCGAGCTCCCACGGGAATGCCATGTCCTTGCCATTGCCTTCAGTAAGAGAGAAGCCAGCACCCTGTGGCCTCACAGACTGCGCAACTGCGCGATCGACCTTCTCCCGGGCACTACCCCTCCCAAGTTCGTCTATTCTCCCTCTCCCCTCCTGAGACCCAAGTCATGGGCGACTACATCACTGAAGCTTTACAGCACCTCTTTATTCGACCATCTCCCAGTGAACAACATCCACTGACCCTCCTTTGTCTATCCTGCTTGTTATTTCCACCAAGAATTCTAACAGATTTGTCAGGCCAGATTTTCTCTTAGGAAACCATGCTGACTATGGTCTATTTTATCATGTGCCTCCAAGTACCCTGAAACCTCATTCTTAACAATCAACTCCAGCACCTTCCCAACCACTGAATCCAGGCTAACTGGCCTATGATTTCTGCCTCCCTCCCTTCCTAAAGAATGGAGTGACATTTGCAATTTTACTGACTTACGGAACCATTACAGAATCTAGTGATTCTTGAAAGATCATTGCTGATGCCTCCCTAATCTCTACAGCTACCTCTTTCACAACCCTAGGGTGTAGTCCATGTGGACCAGGTGACACATCTGCCTTCTCACCTTTCAGCTTTCCAAGCATATCCTTCTTAGTAATAGCAAGTACCTTCACTTCTGCCTTCTGATATGCTTGAATTTCTGGCATACTGCTAGTGCCTTCCACAGAGAAGACTGATGCGCAATACTTAATAAATTAATCTGCCATTTCTTTGTCCCCCATTACTACCTGCCCAGTGTCATTTTCCAGTGATCCATTATCCACTCTCAACTCTCCATTATTCTTTTTGTCTGAAAAACCTTTGTATCCTCCTTTATATTATTGGCTAGCTCACCTTCATATTTCATAGCTCCTTATGGCTTCTTAGTTGCCCATTGTTGATTTTTAAAAGCTTCTCATGAATTTTTGCTAAATTCGAGAGCTCAGGGCATAGACAGCTGAAGGCATAGCCTGCTGCTTTGGAAGAGAAGCAAACTGATAAAATGCCAGAAGCCAGAGTGGTTGTAACTTTGAAATCTCCGAGAATGGGGAGCTGACTGAGGTTACAGAAATGAGGACCATTTGTTTGTCCAATTGAAAAGTCATTACATTTTGCTTTTGCTCAATCAACAATGTTGAGAATGTTAAGTTGGACACTAACAAATGTAGCCTCTTTACTTAAAAAGAGGGGGGTGTTCACAGGACAGCAGGGAGCAGACAGAGGGGGTGGATATAAAGACAGAAATAAGAATTTAAAATTGAGGCCTGACGGACTTGGAGCCTATATACAGTGCTGAGCAGAGAAGCAATAGGTGAGCACTGTACTCAGACAATGGATATGATACCTCACTACTGATTACGTTAACAAAAGCATAGCCAGTTTTCTTAGCTAAACTCTACTCCCATCTATTCTAAACAATCCTTTTTGTTTTTTTTCTAACATCTTAAAATTGATTGGGTAGAAATTCACCCATGGCCATCTTTGTTATACCAATGATATTACTAGTCAATACAAGTTGTATTCTATTTCCAAATACTGGCATCTTCTCCTCCGATGCACGTGCAGCAGAGGCATCCAAGCACGCACTTCAAGCCCACTTGTGATCAAAGGTCATTGACCTGAAATGTCACTTATTTTACTTCCTCACCAGACTGAACCTGGCCTGCTGGGTATTTGTAGCATTTCTAACTTTTATTACACATTGTTATAGCACTTTTCATTTGTTCAGGACCAGTGACCTAGATCAATGATCCAGAAACATGTCCAGATCCATAGCAGTTGGCAAATTGAAGTTCAGTTTATTACGTATCTGGCATAAGTCTGGCCATATAAACAATAAAATCACGATTTTGTCTTTTAGGGAAGGAAATCTGTTACCTTCACCTGGTGATGTGATTCCAGTCCAAAAGTAATGTGGTTGAGTCTTAATTGCCTCTTAAGATAATCTAACAAGCAACACTTTTGTACCAGGACATTTAGCGGAAGATAGTGGCCCACCTTTATGAAGGGATATGGGTGGAGCAGCTTGGTGGTTACTTTGCCCGACCAGAAATGTGAGTTTGAATCCCACCCTCCCAGCGCAGGAAGTCAAATCAAGCAAGTTAACAGATCTGGAATATTTAAGGAAAGAAATCTTGCCTGAGTAACGATAACAGATTGTCATAAAACTTATTGGTGTTCTTCCAGGATCCTTAGATTGCCCTACATGTGACTCAGACACACTAGTGTGACCGTCTGTTAAGACTGCCTTAATTCAGGGCTACAGGGATAAACCCTGAATGCCAATGTCACCAATGTTATCAGCATCATGTCATAACTAAATAGACGTCCATCCAGGCCAGGTATTCTTCTGACTGCTGTCATCAGGAAGAAGGTACAGGAGCCTCAGGATCTACACCACCAGGTTCAGAAACAGTTATTACCTCTCAACCATCAGGCTCTTGAACCAGAGGGAACAACTTCACTCAGCTTCACTTACCCCATCACTGAATTGTTTCCACAATCCATGGACTCACTTTCAAGTATTCTTCATCTCATGTTCTCGATATTTATTGTTTTTTTTTTCTCAGCTCCAACTGGTAAAATCTGATGTACAGGTATAGCTAAACAAGCTCATTTCTCAATTCCTAGGAACTTTTGGACTACTCTAGGGTATTTAGTATTGAGGTTTTCTGAAGATTTACACAGATACTACTGTGTATGCCCAATTGTTTAATGCTATTGTGTAGTGCCTTTGGGACAATACCAGTCATAGATATTATTATTGGGACAGTGTATACCCTAATCATGTTCCAAAATCTTTCAATTTCCTCTTTTAATTCAGCATATTTCTGGTGTTTTTCACTTACTGATTTCTCTAAGTTGTGTGTGTTTGGAATGGCTGTATCTATTAAATAAGTTGTTCTTGCTTATTTATCCTGTATTATTATATCCAGACAGTTATTATGGATTGTTCTATCTTTAAGAACGGATTGGTCGTAATGTAACTTGTAGTATTCTGACTCTAAAACTGGATCAGGCTTGTATTTAAAGTAATGTGCGATTTCATTTATCAGTTTGTATTTTAAAGCAAGCTTTTGATGAATGATGTTTGTTATTATTTTTTTCTCAGCTCAAGCTGGTAAAACCTGAGGTACAGGTGTAGCCAAGCACGCTCATTTGTCAATTGCTGGGATCTTTTGGCCTTTCTAGTTGTGTTTAGTATTGTGGCTTTCTGGAGATTTACGTAGATATTACTGTTTAGCCCTAATTGTTTAATGCTATTGTTTATTATTATTATTTTCTCTTTTTTGTTTGTATTTGCACAATTTGTTTATTTTTGCACATTGGTTGTTATCCATTCTGTTACATGTGGTCTTTCATTGATTTGGATGTGCTTCTTGTATTTACTGTGATTCCTCACATAAAATAAACCTCAGGATTGTATATGGTGACATGTATGTACTTTGATAAAAATTTACTTTGAACTTTGAAATTTGAACTTTAAGGATATACTGTACTCTGCGGAATTCTGAATGAACTCAAGTTTGTGTAGGTTGGATTCAGTCTCAAATGTTTTGGAATAATCAAGATGAGAGGGAGCAGAGATATGGATGAGGGTTTCTGGAGAAGGTATACTGTGGTAGTGGTGTAAATTAAGTGATGTTATAGAGTTGGAAGAAGAACCTTTTCATGATGTTGCATTCATTGGATCTGATGTAACAACAGAACTGAACTAGTTCAGCTTCAGACAAAGAAATGCTGAGTAACTAAGCAGTGAAACTTCTGAAGAAAATAGCTTTGCTCTTCTTAACATTTACCTGGAGGGGCTGAATGGCTTATTACCATTCCTCGTCTTTATGGTCTTTGGAAGAATTGGAGGAACTTTCTGTTTGTTTTTTGGATTTTTGTATGAGTGCTATCACAGACTAGAAGCAATATCTGAAGCAGAATGATGGAAACATCATCGGATCAGATGTGTGTGGAAACAAAAGCAATTTTAGTCTATAGCACCTCATCTTAATTCCCAGGTTAGATCACGCTTGCTCTTATTTCCTTTGAAATTGGGCCTCAGGGGTATTTGACACAGGATCTTCCATCCATGATTCGCTTTATCACTGCTGGAGTTTCCCCGGCATTGCTCTTGATCCTGATGGAGTCATTGGTTGTGCAGCAAATATGTTCTTGATTGCCAACTGGAACTAGAGTTTTGAAGGAGATTTTCAACCTTATAACAATACAGAAGGAAATCATTGAGCCCGTTGCTTCCATGGCACGGTCACTTTCTTCATGACTCCTGGTCCGCTCATCTCTCCACCACCCCCACATCCCCAACCCCTGCAACTGCAGGATGTTTAATGTCTGTCCCTTTGCTCATCCATCCCCTCCCCCCAAAAAAAACACTATCCAATGCCTAAACAGCCATTCCAGACGAGACAAGTTCAACTGCACCTCTTCCAATCTGGTCTACTGCATTCGATGCTCACAACGTGACCTTTGTGGAGTGCTTGTTCTTTGTCCACAACAACTGGTCTGGAGTCTCTGGTTGCATGTCACTTTAACTCCCCTTCTCACTCCGACACTGACCTACTGTCCCTCGTCTCCTCTACCGATGCAAAGGGGCCAAACTCAAACTGGAAGAATATCATCTCATATTTCCACTTGGATAGTTCACAACCCAGTGGTGTGCATGTCACATTTTCCAATATTAGGTGACCCACACCCTCAGTGTTTTCCCACACTCTCCCATTCTCCAAGTTTTCTTCTCCCTTTGTTCATCTTTCCTAATCGTTGCCTGCGCCTGATTCCATCTGCCCGTATCCCCTCTCTGTCTGTTCCACCAACACATGCAGCCATACACTGGTAATCCTTCCTGTTCCTCTCAGTCCTGATCTCTTGACACGAATCATCAACGTATGCCTTGTGCCTCCACAGACGCTGCTTGACCAGCTTAGTTTGTCCAATGATCTGTTTTTAAACCCATAAAACCCAACCACCTCTCCTTATTTCCCTCAATCCCAGCAGCATTCTCTTTTGACTTTGTTATGCCATTAAAGGGTAATCTGCAATGGCATGAACTATCCAGCTCACCTTTGGCATGACTGGACAATCTGATAGGAATCTACATTTTCTGTAATGTAGGATTCAGGAATGAGATGAAAAATTATGGGACGGCATTGTCACTGTCAATCTCTGAAGAGTATTGATAATGACCGGGGTCACCTGTCTTGTAAAGACAGCGCCCAGAAGGCAATGACAAACCACAGTGGTGCATCACTGGAGTTCGGTTGGAGGTGGGGAGAGCACTCCCTCTCTCTCTCTCTCTCACACACACACAAACACACACACAGGAGACTGCACATCACCAGCTGCATTCTGAACTGGACTGCAGCTGTCATCAGGAACACTCTTTAAGCAGTAGCTTGCTTTCCAGCAGTCAACACTGTGGGTAGTGCAGGCAGCTCTCACATGGCCCTGACTTATTGCATAAATCACTACTGCTTTTAATAATTTTGGTCAAATTAGCTAATGTTGAGTCGGCAACAGTGCACCATGGCAACAATCTCACAACCTAAAGAGGTGAAGCCTCAAATTCTAGACAATAATATTGTTTAAAAATGCAATATTTAAGGGGAATCTTTTATTCAAATTTGGAAACATTCTACATTTCCTTACATTGGCCACCACATGGGTGTAGTCTCGAAAAATGCAAATGAATCAGATATTTCATGAGAGGAATATTGCTGCTTTTACATATTTTTACAATGCCCTTTCACAGTTGCAAAAATAGAAAAATTGAAGCTTTGGTTTCAATGCACATCTTAGTTAAATGTCAAACCATCATCTCCTCATTAAGAAGATGGGTTTTCTGCTTCTAAATTGGTCCTTACCTCATTTGAATTATTTGCTTAGCTATTTGATCATGGGACCCATTCAGTGCATAAGTTCGTACTGGCACCTCATCAGAATGACAGAGATGTACAGTCAGCTACTGTCTGTCTGGTTGTGGGCGAGGGAGAAGTGGGGTGTAGTAACCATGTGTGCGTCAAGTGCTGTGCTACAGGTGCTGTATAAATCGAAATTGTTGTCACATCTGCAGAGGTTTCTGTGCAGGAAAAAGATGCTTCAAGATTGAAATCAAAAAGACAAATCTATGTCAATAAATTTTTGGATTTCTGTTTTTTTTGGTCCAAATCCAAAATGGCTGCTTTCTTTTTTTTAACAAAAGACAAGGAGGTTTCTATAAATTTTGTTTGTCATTACATTCATTATTTTTCTTATTGAATCAGATAGAAATGTAACTGTTTTCCTCTTTGCCACCATGAGCTTAAAGGTGGTAACTCATTTTTTGAAGTTTTGTTTCAGGGTTACTTTGAATGTCCGTGCTAGTGTTTTTTTTGTTCATGTTGTGATTGGTCCATTGAGTGACAGAGCTTATTTTATCATGAAAGGGAAAAGGGGAGGCGATGGACAACCAAGGCATATCTGGTCCCCAGTTGAGGTGCATATTGAACAAGTGATATATACACAAATATTAGACAATTTTCCTTTTCTCCCCTCCCTCAAGTTAGGAATTGGAAGCATGTAGAGGGCCTGTCAAACCAGTTTCACCATTCAGCGCAATATTGACTGATCTTCAAAGTTCAAAGTAAATGTATTATCCAAGTACATATATGTCACCAAATACAACCCCGAGATTCATTTTCCTGCAGACTCACTCAATAAATCCAAAATAGAATAATAACCATAATAGAATTAATGAAAGACGCTCCAACTTGGGTCTTCAGCCAGTGTGCAAAAGACAACAAACTGTGCAAATACAAAAAGAATGAAGAAATAATAGTAGTCAATAAATAAGCAATAAATATCGAGAACATGAGATGAAGAGTCCTTGAAAGTGAGTCCATAGGTTGTGGGAACATTTCAATGATGGGGCAAGTGAAGTTGAGTGAATTTGTCCCTTTCGGTTCAAGAGCCTGATGGTTGAGGGGTATTAACTGTTTCTGAGCCTGGTGGTGTGGGTTCTGACGCTCCTGTACCTCCTTCCTGACGGCAGCAGTGAGAGGGGAGCATGAGGGTCCCTGATGACAGATGCTGCTTTCCTGCGACAGTGTGTAATGTAGATGTGCTCGATGGTGGGGAGGGCTTTACCCATGACGGACTGGGCCATATCTACTGCTTTTTATAGGATTTTCCGTTGAAGAGAAGTATTGTATGTAGCCTGTAGAATGTTGTTGTGGTTCACCGGCTTGACCGTGTAGCTTCCACTGCATTTTTCTGTCTGGAACTAAGTGATACTGGTTAATTCAAAGCATTCCATGCCGTGTCTTTATAAGACTGGATAGGCAACAGCTTTTTTCCTGGAGAATAGAAAGCTGAGGGGTGACCTTAGGAACTTAGAAAAAATAATGAGAATAGAAAAGGCAGAGAAAAGTAAACAGCCTTTTTTTTGCCCCCCAGAGTAGGTGATCTCAAAGTAGAGACCTAAGGCGAGAGGGTACAATTTAAAGGGATCTGAGGGCCAACTGTTTCATACAAAGGGCTGTGGGTGTATGGAACAAGCTGCCAGAGGAAGTTGTCAAGGCAGATACAATTCAGTTCAAAAGATATTTGTTCAGGTACATGAATAGGAAAGGTTTAGAACAGGGGTTCCCAACCTGGAGTCCTTGCTTAATGGTATTGGTCCATGGCACAGAAAAAGGTTGGATATTGGCCAAACACAGGCAAATGACACTAGCTCAGGTACGAAACCTGGTTGCCTTGGACAAGTTTCATTGTCCAATACTAGCTCAGGTAGGAAACTTAGTCATTTTGGACAAGTTGGACCAGAGGGCTCTAGCACTCCGTGAAGTCTATGCAGACACTGTCACTCTGTGATTTCATGACCCAATGAATCAAAGAGTGAAAGGGTCTTCTGCTGTTGAATCACATTCAGTTTGTTGGTAGATGATTTACCACTGCTATGCAGTGAAGAATTAATAGCTTTCAGGAGAAGGAGTTCTGTGGAACAATGGATCTTTAAAAGACGATAGACGTTTCAGAGATTGTTCAGAAGTTACAATCCTGTGAACTGCATAACCCCCATCAAAGCCATGTGCAGATTGGGCTCAGCTGCACTTCCTCTTTTCCTTTAGCAACCACCCTTACACTTTATGCGTGGTTTGCCTTTGATTTATTTGTGTTCTTGCTGGCATTAAACTTCATTAGGAAATATCGATTGAGTCACGCTTTGCAGCATATCTCATGGAAAAATCCCGCTGCTAATCTGTCAAGATATCTGTTCTAGCACAAGGTCTAAGAAGTTAATAACCAGGGCATTGCTCCAACTGAATGGGTATCACAATGGTTTCCTGGAAGTTGCTCATGTTTCAGTAGAACTTAACGTGACCTTTGAGCAGATACTCTGAGTCAAAGATGTTCTCTTCTGGGAAAAAAAAGTCATAACTCGTGGTTCTTGAGGATGGTAGAATACGTGTGGCTGTTTGAAGTCTTAACCTTGCCAATCAGGTTTCACTGGGAAATGATAAAGACACACCAAACACAAATAGATTTTTTCACAAAATCTGTACAATGTATTGCAGATTTTTGTTGAGTAGAGTGATCTCTCCCCATGCAGTTTACTTTTTTTTACTGTGATACTGTCCATGATCAGAACCAAGAAAAATGACTGGAGTAAATAATTCCGAACGATTCAGTGTAAACAGCACACACACAAAATGCTGGAGGAACTCAGCAGGCCAGGCAGCATCTATGGAAAAGAGAAAACAGTCAACATTTGGGGCTGAAACCTAAACTCTTTTCCATAGATGCTGCCTGACCTGTTGATTTCTTCCAGCATTTTGTGTGTGTTACTTGGATTTCCAGCCTCTGCAGATTTTCTCTTGTTCGTGATTCGATGCAAATATTGCCCAGCTCCTTCTTATCAATATTTTACACTCTTTTGTTACCCCAAAACCTGACAGGAGGTGGACTGAAGTTGATGAATCACCATCCAGTCTGAGATGACCCTAAACAATTGCATGTAATTTTTATTCCCATTTCAACCAGACAATTTCAGTGTTTGGGGGCTTGCAGGACCCTCTGATGCTCAGAAAGTACTGAAAGTAACATTTTTAACTGTCAAGGGACTTTCACTTTATTGTCACCAAACAATTGATACTAGAGCGTAAATCATCACAGCGATATTTGATTCTGCGCTTTGCGCTCCCTGGAGTGCAAATCAATAGTAAATATTAAAAATTTTAATTATAAATCATAAATAGAAAATAGAAAAGGGAAAGTAAGGTAATGCAAAAAAACTGAGAGGCAGGTCTGGATATTTGGAGGGTATGGCCCAGATCCGGGTCAGGATCCGTTCAGCAGTCTTATCACAGTTGGAAAGAAGCTGTTCCCAAATCTGGCCGTATGAGTCTTTAAGCTCCGGAGGGAAGAAGGACAAAAAGTGTGTTGGCTGGGTGGGTTGTGTCCTTGATTATCCTGGCAGCACTGCTCCGAAGGCGTGTGGTGTAAAGTGAGTCCAAGGACGGAAGATTGGTTTGTGTGACATGCTGGGCTGTGTTCACAATCTCTGGACGTGGGCTTTTGGGGGGAAAGTACATCTGATCAAACTTGACCTCACTGAATGATGAAGTGTAGACTTCCAGAATTTCCTACCTAGGTGACCCACCTGCATTCAACACCTGCTCTATGTCCAAGTTTATATTCTATTGATCCCCTGGTGAAAGCATCCTGCAAAGTGCTCCATTCTTCAATGGCAATATTTCAACACTGATGAAGCAATGGTTATAAGAAACAGAGGTTGAATAAATAGAGTTTATTTTCCTCGGAGGAGAGGAGGCTAAGGGGGGCGGGAGACGCTGATTACATTTATGAGAGCCATAGATTGCATGGATGGTACGAAACATTTCCCCATTGCAGAGGTGTCGAAGACAAGAAGGCAAAAGGTTAAATTGTGGAGTAAGAGGTTTGAAGAGGGTCTAAGGAAGAAATCGTTTCACTCAGAGGGTGATTGGGATCTGGAGCACATGGCCTGAGAAAGTGGTTAAGGCAGATACTCCGACAGCATTTAAGAACTACCTGGATGAACACTGAGTTCACAAGGCACAATAGGCCATGGAACAAGTATTGGGACATTACATTAGTATAGAGAGGCATTTATGATCAGCATAGACTTGGTGGGCTGCAGGACCTTTGCTGAGCTGAATGAATCTTTGACTAAACAGGAATAGACCATTCAGTTCTTCATGCTTGTTCTGTCATTCAATAAGACATAAATGATTATTTCACTTCAGTGCCACTTTCCTGGAACAACCATTTATCCATTGATTCCCTTAAAAACCAAAAATTTATCTCACTCTGTCTTGAACATGCATACTCAGTGACTGATGCTTCACGATCCTCTTAGCTCGTGAACTACAAAGATCCAGTAACCTCAGAACTTCCTTCTCAAATCTGATTGGCCAAGCCCTTGTTTTTAGCTCTAGTTTCCCATCCAGGGAAAACATGAATTTTGTAAACCTTCAATGTGATCATCTCTCATTCTTCTAAACTCAAGAGCAATCTTTCCTCTAAGGTGCCTTTTGCTACTAGCACACAAAAGGAATTTAAATTGCGCACAGAACATTGGCATCCTCTACTTGGTTTTCATGTTAGGTGTATTTCGCACTCATGCACAATCTCATTTCCTTTTCCACTTTCTGATTCAGACAGTGTTGACTACGTGGAGTCTGTGATGATTTCTCTGCAGATTTTAGAACTGGCTTGTTTATACTGTTTTTATTGAAGAAATTATTCAGTGCACACTTGTCACTGGGCAAAAAAATTGCACAGAACAAGATTTTTGCGCACACTGGTCATTGTAAATTAAAGGGAACATTGCTTTCAAGAGGTTACAGGCCAAGTCAGCTGAATCATATGAAAGGTCCACGCTCTTCGTAATCAGTCCCGTGAGTGTCCACTGCACTCCTTCAACTACAAGTAGATCCTTCTTTGGATAGGCAGAGGAGAACGTACAGTTGTAATTCCACCAAGGCGTGGAGCAAACCAGCACAAGCCTTACAATCTGTGAGCCATGGAGAGATGAGGCACTGAAGCAGGTCCTGTGGCCTTCCGAGTCTGAGCCGAACATTCACCACCCATTTACACTAATCCTACCTTAATCCCATTTCTTTATTTTCTCTGAATTCCCGTTGTATCTTCTACCCACTCACGTATGTGATTGGGGTAATTTACTCCGGCCACCGACTGGCAACTCTCTGGAACATGGAAGGAAACCGGAGAAGGTGGTGAAAACGCCGTGGAGGTGGGGAGAACATCCACTGGATATGCCCCTGTCTCCAGCACTTTTAGGCAGAAGCTCTACTGAATGCATCACCATTCCAACTCTATTTTTTAACAATAAAAACAAACATAGTGCTGGCTTCCAAGTTACTTACTGAACTTGCATATTACCATCAAGTGATATTGCTATATAAGGTCACTGATGTCCCTCTAAACCCTAACACCTTTTAGTCTCTCATCTATAAAAAATAGTCCACTTTTCTTTTCTGGCTGATTGTGATAAACCCTGGTGTCACATCTGCCAAAATATCTGATATTCAGAAACAATAAATGACTAAGTGGGGAGCAAATTCAGAAATCTGAGGTGCAAGGGGGACCTGGGAGTCCTAGTGCAGGATTCCCTAAAGGTTAACTTGCAGTTTGAGTTGGTAGTGAGAAAGGCAAATGCAATGATAGCATTCATTTTGAGGTCTAGAATATAAAAACAAGGAACAAGAAATATCGACCGTTTACTCTTTTCCATACATCTTTCACCTACCACCTTGTACCTCCCCCTCCCCCTCACCTTCTTACTCTGACTTCTCATCTTCTTTCTCCAGTCCTGCTGAAGGGTCTCGGCCCGAAACATCAACTGTTTAGTCTTTTCCATAGATGCTGCCTGGCCTGCTGAGTTCTTCCAGCATTTTGTGTGTGTTGCGATAAAAGCAAGGAGGTAGTGCTGAGATGTTTTAAGACATTGGGCAGACCACGCTTGGAGTATTGTGAGCGGTTTTGGGCCCCATCTGTAAGTAAAGATGGGTGGGCATTGTTGAGGATCCAGAGGAGGTTCATGAGAATGATTCTGGGAATGAAAGGTTTGATGTACGAGGAGCGTTTGATGGTTCTGGGCTTATATTCACTGGAATTTAGAAGAATAGGGGAGGAGGGATCTCATTGAAACTTACTGAATATTGAAAGGCTTAGATATAGTCAATGCAGGGAGGATGTTTCCAAAAGTAGGAGTCTCTATGAACAGAGGGCATAGACTCAGAATGGAAGGACATCCCTTTAGAACAGATATAAGAAGGAATTCCTTTAACCAGAGGGCAATGAATCTGTGGAATTCATTGCCAGACAGCTGTGGAAGACAAGACCATTGGGTATGTTTAAAATGGAGGCTGACAGGTTCTTGATTAGTAAAGTATTGGGGAGAAGGCTTGAGAATGGGGTTGAGGAAAAATAAATCAGCCATGATGGAATGGCAGAGCAGACTTCGGGGGTCACATGATCTAATTCTGCTCCCATGTCTTGTGGTCTTAAAAATCATTCCATGTGCTATAAAATGTAAATATTATATAAAAACTAAAGCACAACGTACAATTGGTTCAAAAGTAGTCAAGTTACTCAATACCCTCTGTCCTTTTGATTGGAAAGGCTCAAGTTCTGCAGGATTTGCTTGTGGAGTTCTTAATGAAGATACTGGGAAATGTTTCCGGAATAGAACCGGAAAAAGGCTGTGGATAAACAGTCAGCAAGATTCCTACTTCTGTGTTCACCTATGAGAATCTGGAATTTGGAGGCATTGGTGGGAGAGATGCGTGCATTCCTTTAGTGAACTCCTGGATTTCCCCTCAATGTCGGAACCACTGATTTCGACAATTTCAATCAATGATTAGCAAAATAATTTTTTTTAAAACCGGAATTCTACAGGTGTGCACATTTCTAATCACCAAACTATAGGAAGAAAGTGATTGCACTGGAGAGGTTGCAAAGGAAATTCACAAGGGTGTCTCAAACAAAAATAAGCAATGATAGAAATATTAAAGGTCAGGTTGCATCTGTGGGAAGAGAAACTGAATCTGTGCTTCAGGAGAGACACGAGTACTTGTAAAGCAGCAGGGAGGACAGGGGAGGGGAGTTACCCAGGTTTTACCCTCACAGAGACATACCCTCGCCCACTCTTTACCAGCTTCTTTTGTCTCCTTTACAGTTCTGATGAGGGGGAACTCCAACCTGAAACACTGACTCTATTCCTCTCCACAGAGATGCCGCCTGACCTGCTGAGTATTTCCTAGATTATCTATCTTTGTTTTAGATTTCCTGCATCTGCAGTTTTTGTTTTAAATTTCAGTCAGATATTGCCTGGAATTGAGTGCTTTGTTAATGAGGAGAACCTGAATAGGCTGGGTGCTTTCCCTGGATTAGAGGAGCTCAGGGTGCAGCTAAAAGAGGGACAAAAGCAGGTGAGATAAATAATAAACACAATAGATTCTGCAGATGCTGGAAATTCCAGAGCAACACACAAAATGCCAGAGGACCTCGGCAAGTGAGGTAGCGTCTTTGGAGAAGAATAAACAGTCAACATTTCGGGCCAAGACGCTCCATC
The DNA here is from genome assembly GCF_030028105.1 of Mobula birostris. Classification (NCBI taxonomy): domain Eukaryota; kingdom Metazoa; phylum Chordata; class Chondrichthyes; order Myliobatiformes; family Myliobatidae; genus Mobula; species Mobula birostris. The sequence continues at coordinate 118,703,312 of NC_092371.1, forward strand.
AGAACTGGAAATGAAAGGGGAAGAAGGCAGAATAAGAAGAGGGGAAGAGGTACAAGTTGGCAGATGATAGGTAAAGCCTGGTGAGAGGGAAGTTGAGAGGGTTGAGGAGGGGGGAATAGGTGGAAAAGGCAACGGGCTAAAAAAGAGTGAATCTGATAGAGGAGGAGGGTGGACCATAGGAGAAGGGAAAGGAGGAGGGGCATCAGAGGGGGTGAAAGGCAGGTGAGTTGAAGAGAAGGAATAAGAGGGGAAGCAGCTGAGCAATGGAAAAATTGGAAAAAGGGAAGGGGGGAGAAATTACCAGAAATTAGAGAAATTGATATGCATTCCATCAGGTTGGAGACTACCCAGACGGAATATGATGTGTTTTTCCTCCAACTTGATAGTGGCTTCATCACGGCAGTAGAGGAGGCCTCATTATTCACTGCGAGTTCCGGAGGTTCATTAAATTGCATGTAATTTATCAATCAATACGTATCAATTTATTTATTCTAAGACTGCATTTTATTGAACTGAATGCCAGCCAATGTATGAGTTTCAAGATCTCCTTAAGCATGGAAAATTGGCATTGGAGTGTTGTCATCCTCTCTTTTGGGAACTAATTCTTAATCAAGCGTCCACAGTACATTTGGCAACAACATTTCGGCAACAAGAAAATAAATATAAGTAGCTTTCTTTGAATTAAACCTTATTTTCCTAGTTAACAGAAGATACTATGTTGTTCTGAGGGAATTGCTGATGCACGATGACTCAGGTAGATAATGGTCAATGCAGGGAAAGAGCTGGTGAAATTTCCAAGACAGAGTAGGTGGGGCTGAAGGTGGTGTTGGTAATTATAGTTCTTATGGTCACAAGAAGGAAGTTCACCAGAAATGGTTCACACAATCCTGAGTCGCTTGTTTAGGCTTTTTAGGGAGTTTATGTAACTCACTGTACACATTTTCAACTTAATAAGTTGGTATACATCCTCTCTCCCTAAATTTGTGCTTACATTACGTTCTGTCTAGTTATGTTTGGATTGATGGAAAATCATGCTCTGTTCTGTCTACTGTATAATTAACTCCATGATCACAGAATTTGCATGCTGTCTGTCTCACCTCTGCTCTGGAATCAAAACCAAAAAGTGTGGGATTACTCAACCTAGGCAACTTTTGTGGAGAGAGAAATAGTTTTAATGTCTCTGGTTAACAACCTTACATCAGAACTGAAACAAGTTGACAATATAACAGGTTCTCCACAAGTTACTGAGCTCTGTCAAAAATGCAACTGTTTAATTGTGCCCCTAGGAAAATTCTGCTCCCAGTGTACTTTGTATTGCACTTTAAGGACTTGATTGTCTAGATTTCAATTGGCCATTCACCATTGCTTTTCTGTTCAAACTAATTCTCAGAAAAGCCTCTGACGTCCTACCAAGGCCTTTGCTCTCTATCACACCTGTCTCTAACCAACCCTGACCCAAAGAACTGCAGCCTTGAATATAGAAAAGGTGTTCCTCAGCCACAGGTATCCTGTAAGGGCAAACTTCTGTTAACCACAGACTATCTCCTCAAAATACCCTGTTGTTTAATTCCTCTGCTCTTTTTAAAATTTTGTCCAGATACAGGACTCACACCACCAGCTTCAGGAACAGTTATTACCCCTCAACTAAAAGGGGATAATTTCTCTCAACTTCACTTGCCCCATCATTGGTATGTTCCCACAACCTATGGACTCACATTAAAGGACTGTTCATCTCATGTTCTCGATATTTATTGTTTATTTATTTATTATTATTATTTATTTATTTTTGTATTTAGATAGATTAGGGTTGTCATCATTATCATCATTATGTATCATGTCGCATGATGTGGGCGTTCATAGTCTGTGGTTTTCCCCAGGGTAGGGGAGGCCAATCCTAGAGGTATAAGTTTAATGGGAAAGTGGAATGAATTAAGAGGAACCTGAGGAAGAACCTGATCACAGAGATGTTGGTGAGCTTATGGAACAAGCCACCTGAGGAAGAACCTGATCACAGAGATGTTGGTGAGCTTATGGAACAAGCCACCTGAGGAAGAACCTGATCACAGAGATGTTGGTGAGCTTATGGAACAAGCCACCTGAGGAAGAACTTGAGGCAGGTCCATTTGTGCCATTTGAAAAACATTTGCACAGAAAGTGTTAAGTGGGGTACGGGGCAAACACAGGCAAATGAAGTCAGCTCAGTTAGGCGAATTGAACAGCATTAACAAGTTGGGCTGAAGGGCCTTATTCCATGCTGTGTAGGTGTATGACTCAATGACTGACAGTGCAGGAGCTTGATCACTACCCTGCAGTATTCCAGTGACAAAGTGAGGAAGTCATGGAGACGGTTGTCATAAAGATCACTGTTGTTTGCTGTAGGTTCTCCACTGTTTCTCCCTTCTCCTTGCTCAATTGGTTGAACTTCTCTCTAAGAAATGACATGACTGCCTGTTGGACACAATTCAGAAGATGTGTAGTTTGGGTGGCCGATGGCTGGGTTGAGCTGATCTCCAATCTTGGCAATTTACTTGCAAGCGTTCCATCACCAGGTGAGGGGATGGCATCAGTGCACTGCTGATTGTGGTATGTCCTCAGAAAGGCGCACTGGCGATGTCTCCTCGCGTGGTGATGAAACGTTTGCAAGTAAATTGCCAAGATCAGAGAACAACTCAACCCACCCATGACTACCTGTGAATATGTTGTGTAATACAGTAGTAAGTTTTATGAATCAAGTAAATTTTTAGAAAGAAATTAAGCAAAATGGAGACTTAAAGTAAAAAAAATAAATTTTCATTTCGGTACCTGGGTTCCTCCTTGACAAAAGTTTACTTTTTGAGATTTTTAGATTCATAAAAATACCTAGCATTTTGATTTTGTGTTTTCCAGTAAGATTAGATTATTTATGATAAATGGCCATTGTTTACTGTTATAAACTCCTGTTGTTATTTTCAGGGATATATGATGGAGAATCGAATTCCTGGACTAAAGTGCGACTCAGATGTTTTTGTAACCTTTGAGGGAGACAATGTCGTCATGCTACAGGTATTTGAACTATTCCTCTACATGAAAAGAAATTGGATTGTACCTCCTTTGCACTGATAAGATATCAGGTTTCCCAGAAAGATGACAAAACTGGTTAAAAACTATGGTGTTAGTGTGTCTTCAATCTCAAGAGCTTCATTGAACAGTGATCTGTATTGTACACAATGAAAATGCAGACTGTAGTTTTGTCACTTTGATCCAGCAGTCAGAAGGGATTGTCAGCACTTAAAAGCACAATCCACAAAGTAATTACATGACTTTTATTTCCACACATAGAAAGGTACCATTTCAGCACATCAAATCTGTGCCAGATCACAGAGCAATCCCATTTCTTCCTGCTTATAACCTATTCTCCCCATGTTCCCATCAACTACCTCCAGATTCTACCACTCATCGATACTCTGGAGCAGAGGTTCCCATTCTGGGGTCCATGGACTCCTTGCTTAATAGCATTGGTCCATGGCGTAAAAAACACTGGGAACCCCTGGTCTCAAGGTTAATTAACCTATCAATCTGCACATTTTCTGAGTCCAGGAGGAAACTGGAAAACTCGACAGAAACCCACGTTGTCAGAGGGAGAACTTGTAAACTCTCTGTAGACCGCATTCAAGGACAGCTTCCTCATTTCCACCCACCCATTCCTCTGAGCCCTCACCTTCCTCCCACCCCACTTTCCCTGAACACCTCAACACTCCTCTCTCCTCGGACCCTTCCAGCCATCTGTCTTCCTCTGAATCCAACTCCACTCCTCCTTGTCTTTACCATCTCCCCTTTGAGGTGGAGTGTTCTCTCCGCAGCAAAGGCCTTACTTTCGTCTCCCTACGCCCACAGCTCGGTGAGTTCTGTGCTCACCATGAAGCTGAGCTGTTCTTCTGTCATTTCCATCTTCAAGCCTACTGCTTTGGCCAAGATTCCTCATCCCCACCGGTGACCCCTTCTCCACCCTTTGACTCTCCTCCTCTTCTTTGACACCTCTCTTGGCCTTCTGCCCACTGTGGACCTTTTCGTCTCTAACTTGAGACATCAACCATCTCAGCTACCTCTCTCCTATTCAAACCTCATCCCATGTGAATGCATTCCCCTATACTCTCTCCACACCAATCCCAACCTCACCATCAAACCCACTGACAAGAGTAGTGCTGATGTAGGCTGGCTGACTGTCTTCTACCTGATAGGCCAGATAAATAAATAAATAATAAATGTAGGGAAGAAGGGAATGAACCAAGGAGGACAAAATGGAGTGGAGTTATGTGGACAGAAGTTTGGTATGGCAGGAGCAGATAGAAACAATACGTCTACTGGGTTTGGTAGGAGATGGAAATGGGCAGAGCGGGGTATGGGAAGTATGATGGGAGATTTCCAGAGTTGGTGAGGTTGGTGTTAGTTCGGGAGACAATGGCCTTAGCGGGGTCCTGTACAAAGGATAAGTAAGAGAAGGTGTCTGAGACTTGACTTGATTTGGTGTGTGTAGCACATGGGCTGTTGTGGGGGAAGAGAGGGTCCTGCAGGAAAGAGGATTTTGCAGTTCTGTGTTTGTGAGCGTCCTTGCTTCAAGCCAGCTGCTTTCCCAGAATGACTTGCCATGCAGCCCCAGACGTTTGCTAGCTGGGGGATCATTACTGAGCCATGTGTAATATCTACATCCTTCAGAACGCACTTGTTAGACTGAGCACTTCAAAATATGTCTCAGCATCTTCAGTGAGTAATGGCGCTGGCTTGTGTCAGCAGAGTGACCCTGTAAATGGCACTAAACTGAAGAACGTGTGCTGTGCTCCCTATGATTTCCTGTGGCTGTTAAACAAGTTTGTTTCAGCTCTAACCTATACTGCAAGAAGGTAAACATGCATAGCGCAGGAGATGAACTCTGTAAGTGCGTTTCTGTTTCTTAGGAAACATTAGATGTGCTAACATATATTGTTCAACAAATGCGAGCTCAACTTTTTAATTTGTGTGATTTCATCAAGAAGCAATCACTAACATTGCTTTGGACTGTGTGAAACTAACAGGAGCAGTGTTTCCTGATCCATTTTCTAACCACAAGCATTTAGTGCAATAAAGCTCCAGTTTTGATTTCTAGAAAGAGATAAATCACAGCAAATATTCTTACTAGTGCTGCTGAGTGCTGGTTTAAGTAACTTCTGCTCTTGTCTGAAAAACTTTTCTCTTGCCCCTGTTCTGGGGTTGCTGTTGGGTTTAAGATGACAGTAGCCCATGCTTCAGCTAACCACTCCAGCCTCCTTTGATCCTCTCGCAACTGTGGCTGATTGTGTAAACCACAGTGGGCAGTTAAATCATTTGTGGTGAGGATTGTTGCTGTGAAAGTCAATACATTTTCCAAAGCATTTTCCCGACAGAGAAGCCATTCGTCCATGAACCATTGTATTGTGTTTCAAATAGGTGCTTTTTAATCAAACAAATATTTTCAATAATTACAAATATGGACGCACATAATCTACCGATGCCGGATGGGTGCTGGATTTCATTAATGCCACAGTTGCAGTACTAATTTTCTGTCATCTTTCTTTTATCCATTTCTGTCAGCCAGTGACTGGGTCACTGCAGAATTACTGTATCCTAATTTGCAGGTCAGGATGTTGGTGTACATTAAAGCACGTCGAAGAATTCATCTCTTTTTTATTTTGGCAACTTGCTTCTCAATGCCCGCCATGTTGGTGTGAAATTTGTAAATGTTGATCTTCGGAGACGTTTGGGAGGCAGTTGCCACGAGCAGTTAAGGAGGCAAATTGCTTGCTGGCCTTTTTTTGCAACGAAGTCTAGATTATTGAAAATCCTGCAGCAACTGTAGAGGAATTTTTTAGTGTAGTGTTATCTGTTGAGCGGAAGGACACACAGTAGATGCCTTAAAAGTAGTGTAGCCTAGCTTGATTCCTAGGCGGGAGGAATACTCATTAAAAATAGTGAATATTCACTATTCACTACCATGGGTGACGAGGTGGAGATACATCTCTATCAAAGGGGGTGTAATGCGCTCCTTCCCTCCGCTAACCTGCAAGTCTCCCCTGGGAAAGGTGTTGCACCTGCTTAGCACCCCCCCCCCCGCCGATCAGGGTCACATGAAGCCATGGGAGCAGGTGGTGGATGGTCATATGAGCTGCTGGTGCATATCACAAGTCCTGGTAATGTGACCACAGATACCAGGCAGACAGTCTCTGAAGAGTATTAATAATGGCTGGGGTCTTTCGTCCTGTAAAGACACTGCCCAGAAGAAAGCAATGGCAAACCACTTCTGTGGAGAAATTTGCCAGGAACAATCATGGTCAAGAGACCATGATCGCCCACATTATGACATAGGACTCGATCATGATGATTATATTCGCTGCCAGTTGGAAGGACAAGAGAGGTTTCTTGAAAGCATTTCAGACTCTGAAAGGGATTGAAGCAGAATCTCCAGTGATCAGCTCTCTCCTATGGCTTGAAATTCCTGGGCAAGAATACAATGGACCAATATTTAGGCTGCTGATCTTCAAAATTCTTTACCTCAGTTGACCATGCTTACTCGTTTAGCAGGATAATTCAAAGAAATTAGTAAATTCAACAAGAGCTCTCAGGACCAACATATTCCTGTTTGATTAAACGGCCCGGCTAACCAGATTAGGGAACTCTGGTTGATGAGGGACGTTGAAGCTCTGGTCAGGAAAAGGGCGGCATATATCAGGTTGAGGCAGCTGGGATCAAGTGAATCCCTCGAGGAGTATATTGGATTCGAGGGCATTTAAGAACGAATTCAGGAGGAGATGAAAGAGAACATGAGAAATTCTTAGGGCAGGGTTCCCCAACCTTTTTAGCACTGCGGACCGGTTTAATATTGACAATATTCTTGCAGACCGGCCAAGCCCGGGGGGGGGGGGGGGGGGGGCGGGGGCGGGGGGGGGGGGGTTGCCAATGGATAAGAGTAGCAGTCAAATACGTTGTTTTTACCCAGAGTAAGACTACAATGACCATGAAGCCTTGCACGGTACCAGTGCGCATACATGTACGTGCCAATTTTTCTCTACAAACCGTTTTTGGCAGTTCTGTTCGGGGGTGGTTGTTAATCATGAACGGTGATAAGTGGCTAATACACTCAATTTCATTTCTAAAAGGGATTATCTAACGAATTTAATATTAAACACACAGCGCATATTTTCCTCGCATGAATGTAGTGATAAGTCAATTACCAGCAGAGGACAGGGGAGCTTGAAGTAGGTGTTGAATGAACTTCCAGTAGAAGTGATAGAGGCAGGTTTGATATTATCATTTAAAGAAAAATTGGATAGGTATATGGACAGGAAGGGAATGGAGGGTTATGGGCTGAGTGCAGGTCGGTGGGACTAGGTGAGAGTAGCGTTCGGCACAGACTAGAAGGGCAGAGATGGCCTGTTTCCATGCTGTAATTGTTATATGGTTATATCAGTCACTTATAAGTCAGTAGCATCATAACATTTTAAGCAATGTTTGGATATTAAACACACAACACATATTTTCCCCGTATGAACATATAAAATCATTGCAACACACCAATATCGGTGAATCAGTGGGAGCTCTGGGCTTGTTTTCCTGCAACAAGATGGTCCATCGAGGGGGGGTGGGAGACAGCGATACTCGAAGGGGGTTCCTTATGTCCAGTCTATTTCGCAATTTGGTTTTCGTTGCACTCATTGCAGAGATATGTTGGAAATGGAAGCAACGTTTTTAGTGCTTTTGTGGCTGTCTCAGGATATTTAGCCTTGACTTTGATCCAGAATGCCGGCAGAGATGTGATGTCAAACATACTTTTCAGTCCGTCATCATTTGCAAGCTCGAAGAGTTGATCTTCTTCCCGCGCTGACATGGATGACGCGCGGGTAATGACCTCGCGTGCGTTCAAGCTCAACAGTGGGCGTGACAGGGAATGAGGAAAAGTGCGGCTGACTCATATCGCCCAATCATATCGTTCCCCCGTGGCCCGGTAGCGCATGCTTTGCGGCCCGGTACCGGTCTGCAGCCCGGTGGTTGGGGACCACTGCCTTAGGGGATGAGGTAAAGGAGAATTCTAGAGGATTCTATAAGTACATTAAGGCAAAAGAGTAACTAGTGAGAGGATAAGTTCCCTTAAGGATCAGTGTAGTTATCTCTATGTGGAGCTGCAGAAGATAGTTGAGGTCTTAAATGAATGCTTCTCATCTGTATTACCATTGAGAAATTCATGGAAGCTTGAAAGTTCAGAAGAGAATAGTGTATTGGCATTATGAAACAAGAGGTGTACCAGTCTACAAGCACATACAGTACTGTGGAAAAGTCTGAGATGTACACACACACACACAAACACACACACACACAAACACACACACACACACACACACACACACACACACACACACAAACACACACACACAAACACACACACACACACACACACACACACACACATATACATATATGTTTATATATATATATACACACACACTGTTAAAAGAGGATAAGTCCATGCAGCCTGACCAATTGTATCCTAAGACATTGTGGGAAGGAAGGGAGAAAATTGCTTGAGGTTAGTCTTCCTATCTTCCTCATTTACTTAAGAAGGACTGCGAGGACAAGAATGGAAGTATGGGCCAGTGTTCCTAATGTCAGTTGTGGGGAAGTTCTGAGAGACAGGATCTATCTGCATTTGGAAACACAAGGACTGATTTGGGATAGTTAGCACTGTGCATAGGAAATCACGTCTCATGAATTTGATCAACACACACAAAATGCTGGAGGAACTCAGCAGGCCAGGCAGCATCTATTGAAAAAAGTAGCCGATGTTCTGGGCCGAAACCCTTCGGCAGGACTGGCTCGTGAACTTGGTTAAGCTTTTTGAAGAGGAAACCAAGATGATTGATGAGGGCAGGGTAATAGACATTATCGACAAAGATTTTAAAAAGGCTCTGCTTGACAGTCTAGTCCGGAAGATGAGATCGCTTGTTGGATACAAAAGTTGGCTTGTTGGAAGTGATTAGAATGTGATAGCAGAGGGTTGTTCTTCAGCCTTGGAGGCTTTTGACCAGCAGTGTGTTGCAGGGGCTATTGTTGTTTGTCACATACACTCAATGGCCACTTTACTAGGTACAGCAATACATCTGTACACCTGTTTGTTAATGAAAGCATCTTATCAGTCTATCATGTAGCAGTAGTCCAACACATAAAATCATACAGACATGGTCAAGGAGTTTAGTTATTGTTCAGACTAAACATCAGAATGGGGAAGAAATGTGATTTAAGTGACTTTGACCGTGGAATGATCATTGGTGCCAGATAGGGTGGTTTGAGTATCTCAGAAACTGCTCATCTCCTGGGATTTTCACAAACAGTCTCTACAGTTTACAGAGAATGGTGCAAAAAACACTTAAAAAAAAATCCAGTGAGTGGCAGTTCTGTGGGCAAGAATGCCTTGTTAATGAGCAACGTCAGAGAAGAACGGGCAGTCTGATTCAAGCTGAGAGGAAGGCAACAGTAACTGGAATAACCATGCATTGCAACAGTGGTGTGCAGAAGAGCACCTCTGAACTCACAACATGCCAAGGCTTGAAGTGGATTGGCTACAGCAGCAGAAGACCGTAAACATATACTCAGTTGCTATTTTATTGGGTACAGGAGGTACCTAATAAAGTGGCCATTGAGTGTATATTCACAATTTGGACGAAAATGTAGGTGGAATGGTTGGATGTGGATGACATCAGAATCGACGGTATCAGGGAGAATAAAGGAGGTTCCCTAGGGTTACAACAAGATTTAGATCAAAAGGGAAGGTGGGCAAGGGAATGGCAGAGGAATTTCACTCAGACAAATGCAAAGCAATGAAGTTAACCTACAGCAGTATACACACAGTGAATGTTAAGGTTCTGGAGTGCGTTGTAGAACAGACCTGAATGAGGCAAAGTGCTGGTGAAGAGGCCATATTTCATTGATGGAGGCACTGAGTACAAGAGTTAGTGTGTCCTCTCGCATTAGGCCACACTTCAAGTATTATTGCTACAGGAAAGCTGCCAATAAACAAGAGAAAATGAAGTGAAGATTCACAATGAACCTGCCTGGATTGGAGGGATTTGATAACTCAGTCTGCTTTCCCTGGACCAATGCAGGCTGACATGTGACATGATTGTTTGTTCATTATGTGCCATGTCATATTACATGGGCAATCATGGTCTTCCATGACCATGATTTTTTTTTGGTATTTTTCTTCCACAGCAGTAGTTTGCCATTACCCTCTTCTGGACAGTGTCTTTTCAAGACGGGTGACCCCCGCCATTATCAATACTCTTCAGGGATTGTCTCTCTGGCATCTGTGGTTGCATACCCAGGACTTGTGATATGCACCAGCTGCTCATACGACCATCTGCCACCTGCTCCCGTGGCTTCGTATGACCCTGATCAGGAGGGGGCAGGGGTAAGCAGGTGCTACACCTTGCCCAAGGGTGGCGTACAGGCTAGCAGAGCGCAGGGGCACCTTACACCTCCTTTGGTAGAGATGTATCTCCACCCTGCACCCAGTGGAATAATAGAGGTCCATAAAATTATGAAGGAACGGAAAGGAGAGGTAGACTTAACCTGTTTTCCATGGGGCCCAGGCAATGTCATGAAACAATCTTGAATCGTGAATGAGCAGGGGAAAGAGGGACATGGATTAATGTAGGAAAGTGCGATTAGTACCAAGTCCCCACCATAAACATCCTCAATGTTCAAAGTAAATTTATTATGAAAGAAAATATATGTCACCATAGACAACCCTCAGATTCATTTTCTATAATAGAATAATAGCCATAATAGAATCAATGAAGGACTTGTGCAAACACAAAAATAAAGAAATAGTAATAATAAATAAGTCAACAATAGATATTGTCAACACGAGATGAAGAGTCCTTGAAAGTGGGTCCATAGGTTATGGGAACAACCTGTGGGGCAAGTGAAGTTATCCCCTTTGGTTCAAGAGCCTGATGGTTGAGGGGTAGTAACTGTTCTTGAACCTGGTGGTGTGAGTCCTGAGGCTTTTATACCTTCTTCCTGATGGCAGCAGCGAGAAGAGAGCATGTTCTGGGTGGTGGGGTCCCTGATGGATGGATGCTGCTTTTCTGTGACAATGCAAATGCCATCATTAACCAGTAATTTGGTGAATCAACCACATGAATATAGTGACTGCAAAACAGGGCAGAGGATGTTGAAGGCAATAAAATATATGCCCAAGCTATTTTCTGTTTACACCATCTCAAACATGCAAATTACAAATATTTCTTATGTCAATGACTGAATTATATTCCTACATTTCAAAAGTTTATCATTACTTGCAATGCCTGGCATCATTAATACTGTATATTTTTTTTCACTAACATGCTTTATCAGTGTAGTACCCAGATAATTAATTATGGTTTGTCACAAGTCTTAAATTATTGCATGCCATTGGAATTCTATTCCATACATTTGTCTTACAGTAACAGCAAATTTATCATTATGTGTAACAAATCCAATTCTCCACCATGACAGTAACAAATGAGATTTATTTTTTAAAAGCAGATTAGTATGAACATGGATTAGACTTCTGTCAGTTACCGGTGCTTTGATTAATGTCTTCAGTAAAAGAGCCAACTGACTATCTGATGTTGGACAGGTTTGCACTGATTTTCTGTTTGTCCAATTATCTTTCCTCCCACTAAATATGTGGCCATTTTGATTCTGCATTATGTTTACACAACCATGCAGCAAATCTTGCCACACTTTGGATGCCATGTTAAACTCCAGGGCTACCCACTATGAATTTAGTGGGATGGAGTTCCGGCATTTGGGAAAGCATATGGAGAATTGGGACATGGAGGCTTGTTGCACCTCCATTCATCCATGGATCTATTGACATTGACCACTCGAATTCCTGGAATTCTCCTGGCAGGGAGCCAAGGGGAGAGGGTTAGCTGAAACTAGTGGAGGATCAGCAGCAATCTTAATGAATGATTGAACAGACTTGATGTGCCAAATGACTTTCTACTCCTTAGTTGTGTTTGTGTATCCAACAAGGAAACCATTGTGCAATCATTTTATTGAACTGGCCTTCAAAATGTTTTAATTTTAGCTGTTTAATTTTGAATCTTTCCCCATTGGATTTCTCGTTTGTGTATTAGTAATGACCTGCTTCTTGAAATAGAAGTATTTTAAAACACAAGTTCAACAGGACTTCAATCTGCATGATATCAGTGTCTAGGGTAGAGAAGTGAACTTTGTAACATCAGATTAGTTTCCTGAGTTCTTGCTTGATTTCCTAGAAGCCCAGGACAAAATAGGAACAGCCTATTCACTGGCTAATAATATTGAGTAACTTGACAATGGTAAAATTAGCATCTGGTCAGTTAGGAGGAACAGAGCTACTAAATGACCTTATTTCATTCTGTACTTTCGCCAGTCCTTAAGGGTTACTTGGAATTCACACATTTTCACAACCCCTCTTATATCCCTGTCTCCTCTTCGCTTAACCCTCTACTTGAAGGCTCTTTGATAGTGTCCAGCTTTAAGTGCTCTTGTAATAATCTGATAATATGCAGGCATTGACCACCACAGGACACTTATTCCCCTCCCACTCATAGTACCAGGCTCCTCAAGGAACCAACCACAAAATTCATCCATCGAGGCCCTGGAGATAGTATTGACAAAGCAAGAAAGAAGGGTAATACACTGAGACCCGAGCCAGAATCCTGTCAATAGTTCAAAGTTCCATTTCATATCAGAGAATGTTCAAAGGTTCATTTTATTATCAAAGTATATATGCAGAATACAACTCTGAGATTTATCTTCTCCAGATAGCCTGAAAATACAGAAATCATAGAAGTAGTTGGAAGAAAGACATCAAGCACTCCCCCGTGCAAAAAAAAGATAAGCAAAAACTCACCAAGCCCAAACCCCACCAACCCCTCCAATACACAAAAACTAGCAGATCATCCAAACCTCAGCCTGCCAGTCAGCAACAAGAAAGAAAAAGCAAGAACACAAAAAAAAGAACTGAAAGTGGCCAATATGAGCTTCAGTTAGTTTGAACTACAGTCCAATCCACAAATCTCAGAATTTCGGGAACATCTCTGAGGGCATCGGGACCTAGTGGCCCTGCCAAGGGCAGTGATTTGAACCAGCAGCCCCTCTGTGGGAAGCGACTCGAACCAGCGGCTCCTCCTGAGAACATCAGGACACAGCCGCCTCTCCGAGGGAATTTATACAATATACAACCTGAAATTCTTGTTCTTCACAGCCATGCACAAAAACAGAGGAGTGCCCCAGAGAATGAGTGACAGTAAAAACGTGAGAACCCCCAAAGCCCCCTTTTCCCCCTCCCACACACAAGGAGCAGTGAAACATCAACCCTCCCCCTTCCCCACTTATTTCAGCAAAAAGCATCAGCAGCCACCACCCAAAGCCCCCAGGAGAAACCATGATCTGCAGTACAAAAAAACTAATCGTTCACCCAACAATTCGGCATGCCTCGGGCGCTCTCGCTAATAAAAGGGCAGAGGGGTAAGGGTGAGACCAGCAACTTGCCGATTATGATGTTAAAGTCTGCCTCGTCACCGTTTGCATATGACATACAGAGCCAGTGTAACAAAGGGAAGAATGGTGGCAGTGAATCCCATATGATTTTGTGACATAGCAGTAGGTATTACCATCCTACATCCCCACAAGTACTTCATTAGAGGTACAATATTCTGACCTTCCCACCTTCAGCTCCAAGAGAACAGCGAGTTGATAGGTGAGGTGTCTCAGCCCATTCCTCTTTTCATTTGGCATCAAAACACAATCACTGAATTGCAGAAATAGAACATCGCACCAAGGTAACATCGCAACAATTCCCCCCCCCCCCGCCCCCCCGGCATGGTTAATGCTTTTCCTTCATTTCCCACACATCTGCTCTGAGTCTCGTCCCCAGAAAGAAGAATAATAGGTAGGCCCTCACCTTTCACCCTCCATCCTCCACATCCAGCACATCACGCTTGCCATTTATGCCAGCTGCAGCATGATTCCACCAGCAGACATATCCTTCCTCTTGTCTCCCCCTCCCTAACTTTCTGCTTTCTGTAGGATCACCCTCTTTGTGACTCCTTTGTCCTCTCTAATCTTCCCACTCACTCCTGACCATCCTCCAGCACTTTACCCTGGAGCCCGAGGAGGTGTAATACTTGCCCCTTCACCTCCTCCCATCCAGTGACAGAAACAGCCCGCTAGGTGAGACGGAGATTTACCAACACGGTCTACTGCATTCAGTACCTGTAATGTTGCTTCCTCTACATTGATGAAACCAATGTAGACTGAGCGGCCATTTTGTGAAGCACCAGTCCTTTGCTTCAACTGCAGTGGTCATATCGAGCTTCTGTTTGCATGCCTTTTTAACTGTCTTCCCCAATGCCACGCCACCTGGCTGCTGTTGCTACAGAGAGCCCAATATAAATTGTAAAAATAACACCCCATTCTGGAATGGGGATGAATATTGAATTGTCCAATTTCCGATCATCTCCAGCTGCTCTTCCTTCACACACACTTTGCTATTCACTTCTTCTTCTACCCTTGCTTGTGTTGTCCTCTCCCCATCTGTCGTTTGCTATCTACTAGCCTCTCTGTCTCTATCTGCTTGAGATCCCCTCCTTATCCAGTTCCACTGATCGCTCTCCAGCCTCTATCACATTCCCCTCCCCTCACCCTCATGCCCCCATGTCGCAATATACTGGCAGTCTTTCCTCTTCCCTTTCAGCTCTGATTCAAGGTCTTCAAGATCAAGTTCAAGTTCAATTGTCATTCAGTCCATGAACACAGCCAAATAAAAGAGAGTTACTCTGGGGCCGAGGTGCAAAGCAGAGTACCAACAATAATACAAAGCACAAGGTATATATACGATAGCAATAAAATACAGTCATACACAAAAAAGTTCAGACCAAGTCACTGAGTCCATGAATGTTGCAGCAGTCTGCAGTCGAACATAATACCACTTGTATTCCGCCGAGCGAATGCTGGAGCGCAGCATGGATGCCACGCTGCACCGCCTCAGGCACTGACTGTTGCCTCTCTCCTAGGTGGCTGCAAACAGGTAACACCCAGATTGAGGTTTAGTCTACGGCTGAGCAAACACTGGATGGCAGCACTGATGCTTGAATGAATGACACACCACACCACCTCTAGCACTGACTCCAGCACCTATTTCCTGGACGGCTGCAAACAGGCGGCATCATGGCTCAAGGCCTAGTCCTCTACACAACTGAGGTCACACAGCTCTCCTGCCGTTGGTCCCGCCAATAAACCAGACATGCAGAATTCCACATTTCCAATGTCCAACAGGGTCTTGTGAAAACAAGAAAAAAGAGATTAAGGCAATCACACTAGGTTGCACACTGCCTTCGCACACCAACTCTGATGCCTCTCCATAGCAGACAGCAACATGGTCCACACCAAGTCCAGCTCCTTCGGTTTCTCCACTAAAGAGCAACTTGTTGATGGGGTAGACCTGCAGTACTTAAGTTTTTAATGTCCAGTAGGGTCCTGCGATCATAAAAAACACATTTAAAAAAGACAATAACACCTTCGGTTGGTCCCGTAGAAACCGCTGCATCTGAGCATGCCATCTTACTGGAAGATGCTTTGGGTCTTGACCAAAGATGCTGACTAACACTTTTTGCTTTCACAGACGATGTTTTAATACTAAGTTCTTGCATTTTCCTATATTCCAGCATCTGCTGTTTCCTTTGCGTTGCCATATTAGGTGGTGTCCACCATCTCCTGAAAGAGCAGCATGAATTCTGCTTACAATAACCTGTTGTACTAAAATTATGCAGCTCCAATCTTCATTGCTAGTTTGCGCACGAGGAGTCTAAGAGAATCTCTTTCTTCGGAATATGTTCTCACTACTTATTACGCTAAACCTTTGACATCCATGATATTCTCCTAGTGAACATCGAGGAGAAATAGGCATGAAAAATCTCTGTACGCACATTGGGGTGTACTTGATCAACAAACTGACTGGTTGAACCTCTCCTGGGATTTTATCTTCACTGAATGAAAATAACTATTTTAAAAAGTTCTGCAGATGCTAGAAATCCAAAATTAAAATTAGAAACAAAAAATTTGGAAGTGCTCAGCCAGCATGTCAGGCATCATCTGTGGGAAGAGAGACAAGTAATGCTAATGACTCTTTATTCTTATTTTTGAGATTAGGACATCTCTGGCAAGACTTGCATTCATTGCAAGGAAAGGTGTTATATTTGCAAGTTAGGCTGGTGTATGGCTTGATGAAAATAGAGTACAGGAAGGAGACAGAGAACCTTTTGGCATGGTGTCATGACAACAACCTTTCCCTCAGCGTCAGCAAAATAACAAAGCTGGTCATTGTGGAAGAAAGTAGAGCGGTGCACAAACTCATCTTTACGTCACCAAGATGTAGGCGCAATTTAGCACATCATGAAAACCGGCCTTCTCTCTCTCCATGGACTCTGTCGACTCTCCTTGCTGCTTCATAAAAGCAGCTGATATAATCAGATACACTACCCAGCCTGGATATTCTCTCTTTTCCCCACCCACCCTACAAAAAACCGAATGCACATACCCCCATGCTGAAAGGAAAAGCTGCTGTCCCACTGCTGTGAGACAATTGAACAGTCGCCTTGTCTAGTAAAATGGACTGTTAACCTCACAAACTTCTCACGGTCTTGCACCTAAGTGCCTGCCTGCAGTGCACTTCCTCTAGCAGTGACACTTCATTCTGCTTGTCCCTTGGAATACCTTGAAGTCTTGAGGCGTTGAAATGATCTATATGGATGGCTAGCAAAACACAGTGTTTCACTGTACTTCAGTACATGTGACAGTAACAAACCAACTAGCAGCCAGTGTTCAAACTCCTCGTTTTATGAAAGTACATCATACACCTTGGAGGTAGTGTGTGTAGGTGCCCTCGAGCTCAAGGATCAACATACAAGCTGTGGTAGGGTAGTACGTACCACATTGTATTCCATTACATTTACATTTTGTTTTCAACTGCCTGGGGCAATGGAATCAGCTGTCAACAATCCTGGAGACGCAGAAGACTACAGATGCTGGAATCTGGATCCAAAAAAATGACAAACTGCTGGAGAACCTCAGTGGGTGGAGCAGCGTCTGATAGGGAAAGGAACTGCCGATGTTTTGGGTCAAGGTCCTGCATCCAAACAGGTCCTCACTCAAAATGTCGACAACCAGCTTGTTTAGTGCTCTCAGCAGAGCAACCATGCAAGTCCCATTAGCCTGCTCAGTGAGATCCTCCCTCAGGTCGTTTCTTGCTCTAGATTCAAGATTCTATAATCTTTTATTTGGTCTATTAACCTGTTTTCTCCATATTCCTACAAAATATAATCTAACATGAGTCTTTCCAAATTCCCCTTATGAAGGCACTGACTCTGTTCCAAGATGTTTACAGGAATCCCAGATTCCCGCTACTCTCCGAGTGAAAACTGCTCTCGCAATTCCTCCGTCTCCGCCACATCTGCTCTCAGGATGAGGCTTTTCATTCTAGGACGAGGGAGATGTCCTCCTTTTTTAAAGAAAGGGGCTTCCCTTCCTCCACTATCAACTCTGCTCTTAAACGCATCTCCCCCATTTCACGTACATCTGCTCTCACTCCATCCTCCCGCCACCCCACTAGGAATAGGATTCCCCTGGCCCTCACCTACCACCCCACCAGCCTCCGGGTCCAACATATTATTCTCCGTAACTTCCGCCACCTCCAACGGGATCCCACCACTAAGCACATCTTTCCCTCCCCCCCCTGCTTTCCGCAGGGATCGCTCCCTACGTGACTCCCTTGTCCATTCATCCCTCCCATCCCTCCCCACTGATCTCCCTCCTGGCACTTATCCGTGTAAGCGGAACAAGTGCTACACATGCCCTTACACTTCCTCCCTTACCACCATTCAGGGCCCCAAACAGTCCTTCCAGGTGAGGCGACACTTCACCTGTGAGTCGGCTGGGGTGATATACTGCGTCCGGTGCTCCCGATGTGACCTTCTATATATTGGCGAGACCCGACGCAGACTGGGAGACTGCTTTGCTGAACATCTACGCTCTGTCTGCCAGAGAAAGCAGGATCTCCCAGTGGCCACACATTTTAATTCCACATCCCATTCCCATTCTGACATGTCTATCCACGGCCTCCTCTACTGTAAAGATGAAGCCACACTCAGGTTGGAGGAACAACACCTTATATTCCGTCTGGGTAGCCTCCAACCTGATGGCATGAACATCGACTTCTCTAACTTACGCTAATGCCCTACCTCCCTCTTGTACCCCATCTGTTATTTATTTTTATACACACATTCTTTCTCTCACTCTCCTTTTTCTCCCTCTGTCCCTCTGAATATACCCCTTGCCCATCCTCTGGGTCCCCCCCCCCCGGCTTTCTTCCTGGACCTCCTGTCCCACGATCCTCTCGTATCCCTTCTGTCAATTACCTGTCCAGCTCTTGGCTCCATCCCTCCCCCTCCTGTCTTCTCCTATCATTTTGGATCTCCTCCTCCCCCTCCAACTTTCAAATCTCTTACTCACTCTTCCTTCAGTTAGTCCTGACGAAGGGTCTCGGCCTGAAACGTCGACTGTACCTCTTCCTAGAGATGCTGCCTGGCCTGCTGCGTGAACCAGCAACTTTGATGTGTGTTGCTTGAATTTTCAGCATCTGCAGAATTCCTGTTGTCTGCATCACCTTTGTGTCTTCTGTCTAAAATTTTAAATGCTGAGCCCTGATCCTTGAATAATCTCTGATGGAACTTTCCCCCCACCCTCTATTTACCCATTTTAAATCAGTCATAATCCTGTCTGCCCCTTCCATATCTCTCAATTTTCTTTGCTTATCGCATAGTAACCAGAGCATCTTCAAACGAGCCTTTTAGCTGAAATTATCATGGAAAAGCTTGAATTAGCAGCAAACATTGCTGGACAATTGCCCTCTGTTGCAACTAAATTGCTGCTTTTGTTCGTGTGCCTGCTTCATTCATATTCACTGAACTCCAGTATATCTGAAGTAGCAGTTCACACCTTTTGCGAGGATTCTGTTTAAATCTGTGAAGTTTTGAACTTTGGGTTTAATGATTTGCATGCACTGTCACAGAGGGGAGGGAAAAGCCATTGAATATGCAAAACTATAAACCAGAAGAATGCTGTTAAACCACTTCTTAGCTGTATTTAAGCATTATTGTTAGTGTTTTACATTACCTTAGAATTTTGAACATTTCTAAAAAAACTATAAGCAAAAGTAGAACACCAGCATTTAATTTCCTTCAAACTCGCAAAGGGAATAATCCCAGTTTTTCTACTCTCTCCACATCACCAGTTGCTTATTCTCATACCTTTGCAAACTTTATCAAAAACAGCAACTATAGCTGGTTTATATTGCTCTTCTAGCAGACTCCTTCCTGCATGTGGTCTGTGAACTTCTACTCGAAACATGGTGCCTCCAGAGACACAGTAGATGTGACCTTCACCTGTGATCGACCTTGAGAGAAATAGGGTTAGTGCAGAAAGGCAAAAAAGGTCAGCACGCACATGATGGGCTGAAGGGCCCCTTTCTGTGTTGTACGACTCTGACTCCGTGAAATGCACCAACAACTACACATTGGCCTCTAATGGAGTCAATGGGGAGCAGCTGCAGTTTGAGGAGATTTGGTTTGTCATTTAAAACACTTGAAAACTTCTGCAGACATACCATGGAGAGCATTCTGACGGATTGCATCACTGTCTAATATGGGGTTGGGGAGCTACTGCACAGGATCGAAAGAAGCTACAGAAAGTTGTAAAATTAGTCAGCTCCATAATGGCTACTAGCCTCTGTAGTATCCAGGACATATTCAAGGAGGGGTGCCTCAGAAAGGTGACATCCATTATTAAGGACCCCCCCATCTCCCAGGACATGCTTTTTTCTCATGGGGGGGGGAGACTTATTGTGCTGGTGGTGCACGTTGCGAGTGATTGTGTTGGACGTTTTTATTATGATTGCAAGTCCCTCTTTGACATTGGTAACGTAGAATACTGCAGGTTTGGTTCACTGGTTCATCGGTGAGACCGACAGCGGGGGAGCCGCATTGCCTCGGTTGTGGCAAGGACTAGGTCCTCATACCGCGGGGTTGCCTGTTGCAGCCGCTCAGGGTAGGAGTTGTCGGAGGCGGTGTGGGAGAGAGCAGGGGCCTCTGTGGGCACGTTGGAATCTGTACTGAGTTGTGGACTGCCCCCCTCCCATCAGTGCTGCCCTCTGGTGTTTCCTTGATGCTGCACTCCAGTGTTCGCTTGGTAGAAGAACAAGCTGGACCACTTACCATCAGTCTATAGGCTGTGCTACTCAGGGACTTGGGCTGTGCTGTTTCTTTCTTCTTTGTGACTGTTGTAACACATGTGCTATGTACATTGTGCTGTGTGCTGTTGGTAATGTGTTTTACACCTTGGCCCCAGAGGAACAATTTTGCTTGGCTATATACACTTATGGTTGAATGAGCCACTTCTCAGTCCAGCTCTGCATCCTGGCAATGTCTCGTTGTAACATACAACAACCAACTACACAATTCATAATTCCACCAACATTCATGTCATTGTGAACTGATCCTTCCACTTCCTCATCCAAGCCATTTCCCAGAACAGATCCCTGCGGTACACCACTGGTCACTGGCTCCATATACACTCCAGATAGAATTATGCTCCATCTATGACTGGCCTCTGCCTTCTGTGGGTAAGCCAATTTTGAATCTACACAGTCAAGTTTCCCTGGATCTCATGTCTCCTGACTTTCTGAATGAGCCTATCATGGGAATCTTATCAAGTACCTTACTAATATCTATATACACTACATCCATTGCTCTGCCTCATTCAGTGTGCTTTGTCACATCCTCAGCAAATTCAATCAGGCTCATGAAGCATGACCTGCCCCTCAAAAAACCATACTGACTATCCCTAATATGGCTATGCTTCTTCAAATGCTTGTAAATTTCGTCTCAAAGAATCTTCTGTAATAATTTTCCCATCACTGAAGTAAGATTCCCTGGTCTATAGTTCCCAGGATTATCCCTACTTCCTTTCTTGAACAAAGGAATGACATTTTCCACCCTATCATCTGGTATGACTCCTGTGGCCGGTGAAGATGCAAAGATCATTGCCAAAGATACAGAAATCTCTTCCCTTGCTTCCCACAGTAACCTGGGTATATTCCACCTGGCCCCGGAGACTTACCTATCCTTATGTTTTTCAAATGTTTCAGCACATCCTCTATCTTAACATTGACATATTCCAGCATATCAGCCTGTTTTACACTGTCCTCACAAATGTCACTGGCCAATACTAAAGCAAAGTATTCCACTATCTCCTCCCATTCCAGGCACGTTTCTTGATCAGTGCTACCCTCACTCTCGTCATACTCCTATTCTTCACATGCAAGTAGAATGCCCAGGGATTTTGCTTAATCATGCTTGACACAATCTCATGCCCCCTTCTAGCTCTTTTAAGGCCATTTTTCAGCTCCTTCCTGGCTGTCTTGTAATTCTCTAGAGCCCTGTTTAATCCTTGCTTTCCAAACCTTAAGTAAGTTTCTTTCTTCCTCTTGACCAGATGTTCCTCATCTCTTGTCAGCCGTGGTTCCTTCACCCTACCATCTTTTTCTGCCTCAATGGGACAAACTTACCCAGGACCCCATGCAAGTGCTCCCAAAGCAGCATCCATATTTCTCTTTCACATTTCTCTAGGAACAATCCATTCCCAGTTTATGTTCCTAAATTCCTGCATGATAGCATGATAATTCCCCCTCCCCCATAAAGTATTTTTCCATATGATCTGTTCCTGTCCTTCTCCGAGGCCATGGTAAAGGCCACACTGGAAATTAGATAAGGCACTCTGCTCCAAATTTTGTCATGGCTAGAGGTTAGCGTGAACACAAGAAATTCTGCAGATGCTGGAAATCTACAGCAACATACACAGAACGCTGGAGGAACTCAGCAGGTCAGGCAGCATCCATGGCAATGAACAGTCAACATATTGGGCTGAGACCCTTCTTCAGGACTGGGAAGGAAGGTTGGGTGGGGGGGGGCGGGGAGATTTAGAATGAAAAGGTCTTAGGAAGGAAAGGAGGGTAGCTAGAAGGTGATTGGTGAAGCCAGGCAGGTGGGAAAGGGCTGGAGATGAAGGAATCTGATTGCAGAAAGGGAAGGATAGAGGCACCAGGGGGAGGTGATTGGCAGGTAAGAAGTAAGAGGCCAGAGTGGGGAATAGAGGAAGAGGGGACAGGGAGGGGAAGGGAATTTTTTTTACCAGAAGGAGAAATCGATATTCATGCCATCACTTTGGAGGCTGCCCAGACGGAATATAAGGTGTTGCTCCTACGCCCTGAGGCACAAGAGGAGGCCATGGATTGACATGTCAGGAATGAGAAATGGAATTAAATTGGAATTTGGCAGGTTGTCAGAGGAACTGATGCAAGGATCTTTTTGAAACCTTCTTAAATAGTGTAATATCTGCACCAAATCATGGGAAGGTGAAGAAGACTGTCAGTCCCTTTTACTGGAAAAACTCAGAATCCCAGCATGCCTAATAAAAGAAGTGTCTGATTTCAAAAACTATCCATCCTCCTACCACTCCTGGCACCTTCTAACAAACCTGCAGCATCGTACATGGGTTACAACTTGGCCTGATCAGCCACTCCAGAAGCAATGGAACTGGAGATGTGATAACAAGTCATGAAAGATGGTACCAGGAGGATAGGAAGAAGAATCTTTTCAATCTCCACTCCTCACCCCAACCAACATATATCTTATTCCCTCTTAGTTCAAAAAGCAGAAGCAATGATCTGTTAACAAATGAAATTGAGCTGGTGGTTCTGTCGGCAAATTTTCTGCTTCATCTCACTCAGTAAATGGAGGGGAGCGGCTGAATTCTGAGAACAGTGCAAAAAAGCCGTAAGACATCTGATATCATTCACCATTCTTGGTTTATCTTCCCTAGTTGCCTCTGCTCTTCATGCGCATCAATGCATATGCCCTCCCCCCTGCAGTCACCAAAACCAGCACTAAACGTATTCCATTTCCCACTTTTACACCCTGAACAAGTCCCTATCCCTCTCAAGTACCTGGTCTCCCTCGTGTCCCTTGACCTCAGTTGACATGGCTTCTTACCAACCATCCTGTTCCCAGTGGAACTGATATTATAAAATAACCTTCCCTTCTGAGTCATAATTCCCCTTCCCTTTCAAAACTACTATCAACATTCCCTCCTTGAAAAACTCCACCTTCCGTTTAGAAGCAGGCTGGAACCACTCGGTAGGCCAGGAGACACCTATGGAAAGAGAAAAAGAGTTTGTGTTTCGGGTTGAAGACTCTTCGTCATATGCTTTGCAACATGTGCATTTTTTTTTTGCATTTTGGATTTTCTCCTTTCTCTATATAACTACAATCTCACTCAACAACTTCCCTTTCTTGAATATGTTGCCACTGTTCAAACTTCTGACTGCCTCACTCAGCTTTCTGTTGGAATCCTCCAGTCAGGTTTCTGCCCCATCCTGAGCACAGCAACAGGCCTGACAGGAACCAAGGATTTTCTTCATCGTTACCATGACACATTACTCTACTTCATCATTTCACAAGTTTTTTCCATGACTTTATGGCGTTCCAAGGGTCTCATCACCAGCGAAATGTTGTTACTCTTTCCTCATTTCTAAATCAACCTCATAAAGGGTCTTGGCTGTTGTTTCCCTCCAAAGATGCTGCCTGACTTGCTGAGTTCCTCCTGCATTTTGTGCCCGTTAATACTCTTTAATGTAGGGAATCGTTTGTCTAATTTATGTGCAGTAGAGTCCCACAACCACAAAACAAACAATTGTATACACATCAGTTTCAATTCTTTTTGGTGAAGGATAGCTCTTGGGTAGGGGAAGGCTCCCTCACTTTGTTAGGTTACTGATACGTTACACTTGATAGCACTAATATTGATATCTTCCATCAGTTTTTTCCTAATTGATAGTCTGCTGACTCAAATCAGTTGCAGTATTAAGTGAGGTACAGTAGCATTGATTTTATGGTGTTGAAATAAACTGGGGAAACGTATTTTATTGGGTAAATGTTGATGCTGTATTTCTGCTGGAATAGTATAACTGGTGTCTGTTCTAGCGACTTCCCCCTTCCTCTCAGTCCTGAAGCAGGGTCTTGGCTGAAAATGTCAACTGTTTAATTTCCATAGACGCAGTCTGACTTGCTGAGGTCCTCCAGCATTTTGTGTACGCTGCTTTAGTGTAGCTAGAGATGTGATTTGTCTGGGTCATGTGCACACAGTGCAGCCACACGGTTGTCAGAGCCCACAGCAATTACCGAAACCAGTCTCACATTTGCTTTTAGCTATTGTACATTTGGAACATTATCTTCTGTGATAGAGGGATCTTCACAGGGAAGGCAATAGATTAATCAATTGGCAATTCCAACTGAAGACAATTGCTATCACTTCAGCCTAGTAGTCTTTTGTAGAGTTTAAAAGGATGGGGGGTGGTGGGTTTAATTGAAATCTACTGAATACTAAAAGGCTAAAGTAGAGTGGACGTGGGGTGGATGTTTCCTATAGTGGGAGAGTCTAGGACCAGAGGACACAGTCTCGGATAAAAGGACATCCCTTTAGAACAGAGATGAGGAGGAACTTCTTTAGCCAAAGGGTAGTGAATCTGTGGAATTCATTGTCACAGACCCCCGTGGAGGCTGTCACTGGGTATACTTAAATTGAGGTTGCTAGTTTCCTAATTAGTAAGAGCATCAAAGTTTATGGGGAAAAGGCAGGAGAATGGCGTTGGGAGGGAAAATAAATCAGCCATGATGAAATGGAGGAGAAGACCAATGGGCTGAATGGCCTAATTCTGCTCCTATGTCTTATAGTCAAAAGTGACAATGATCATGGAGCTTCCTTCTGTCACTGGTTGTTTAATTGTACAATGCTATTCATGACTGGATGTGGGAGGACTGCAGACAATGGCCAGCCAGGGATGGCTTTGCTCCATTAACAGCATGTTGAACTAGAGCAGGTAATAGCTTCGTCCCGATGACATCTGATATCCCAGACCTGTCACAGCCATCACTGCAAGGAGCAGTCAAAACAGCAAGGGAAATATGCCCATGGAGGATGACTGGAGGTTATTGTGGGTGATGTCTGCCCAAACCAATTGGGAGCTCCAGGACGTGGGGTTGGAAGAGGCAAGGCAGTGAAGGGTTGTCTCCAACTCGAGAGGCTGGCTGTGGCTCCTGCAAGAGAGTAGAAAGCCTTCCAAAAGTGGGAAATTGACTGTAGTCCACGATCAGGCACCATGTCTTGAGGGAAGCCATGGAGACTGAACACATGTTGAACCATGAGTGTAGCAGTCTCATGAGCCAACGGGAGCTTAGGGAGGGCAATGAAGGGGGCAGCCTTGGAAAATTGAGCCACAGCAACCAAAATGGTGGTGTTTCTATTAGATGGGGGCAGCTCAATGATGAAATCTATTGAGAGATGAGACCCAGGGTGGTGGCACAAAGGCAGTGGACATAGGCAGAACCACAAGACACTGGTGTAATGTCTTCTTCTGAGCACAGGTGAGACAGGCAGATACGAATTCATGGACATCCTGGGACATAGGTGGTCACCAAAACTGTCTCTTAATAAACTCATGGGTCCGTTGAATTCCCGGATGTCCAGCACGATGGGAGGAGTGACCCCACTCCTACATTTTGGAGTACACTGCAGCAGGGACAAGTAGCTGGTTGGAATGTTCTCCATTCCCCACCCCCAACCCCAGGCCTGGGTCGGACTGTTGGGCAGCCCTCACCTCCACTCCCTAGATCACCGGAGCAGCAATACACGAGCGAAGAAGAATGGGCTGTGGATCGGCATTGCCTTCAGATCTGTCAAACTGACGGGAGAGAGTGTCAGCCTTGGTTTTCTTGCTGCTGGGACAATAGGTGAGGTTGAAATTAAACCATGTGAAGAAGCGAGCCCACTGGGAATGATGAGAGTTGAGTCTTTTTGCATCCTAAATGTAGGAGAGGTTCTTATGATCTATCCAGACCAAGAAAGGATGCTCTGCCCCCTCCAGGGCCTATTGACAACTAGAAGTTCCCGGTTCCCAACATCGTAGTTCCTCTTGGCCGGAGTCAAGCGACGGGAAAGAAAGGCACAAGGGTACAGCCGGCTCTCTGCAGAAGAGCACTGAGAGAGAACAACTCCAGCGCCCACATCGGATGCATCCACCTCGATAATGAATGGCTGTGATGGGTCTGGGTGTCAGTTGCTGTAAGTTGGAGACGGGAAATGGATTGGCTTGTGGAACTCAATAGGTTGAGCAGCATCTGTGGAAGGAAAGGAATTGTCAACACTCTGGGGTGAGATCAAGTCCTGTGACCACTATGAGCAGTTTTGGGTCCCATATCCAAGAAAGGATGTGCTGGCCTTGAAGAGGTTCCAGAATAAGGATCCTGGAAATGAAAGGCTTAACATATCGGGAGAGTTTGATGTCTCTGGGCCTGTACTAGATGGAGCTCTGAAGGATGAATGTAGATCTCAGTGAAAGGACTGGATAGAGCAGACATGGAGATGATGTTTCTATTAGTAGGAGAGCCTAGGATCCAAGGACAGAGCCTTGGAATGAAGCAAAGTCCCTTTAAAACAGGGGTTCCTAACCTGGGGTCCACGGACTCCTCAGTTAATGGTCCGATTCATTGGCATAAAAAGAGGTTAGGAATCCCTGCTTTAAATCCTAGATGAGGAGGACTTTTTTTCCAGCTAGAAAACGGTGACTCTATGGAATTTGCTACCACAAAGAGCAGTGGAGGCCTAGTCATTGGGTGTTTTTAAGGCAGAGCTTGATAGGTTCTTGATTGGTAAGGTGTGAAGGTGAGAGAATAGGATTTTTTTTAAATCAGCCATGATTGAATGAGGAAGCATAATTAATGTGTTAAAAGGCCTAATTTTGCTCTGATATTTTATGGTCTTATTCCGAGTATAGGTCTTTTGCAAATGAAAATCACAGTGAGGTCAGCCTTTGCTGACCAGTAGCTCCCTTCTATTAATGGTCATGGGCAGATCTGCTGATGGACCAGAGTATCTCATGGAAGTATAGTTTTGAACTGCCAATCCTGTCTAAGTCTACTGCTTCTTATAAAAGCGGATACCAAAGTCTTTTTTTCAGATTTTTAAAAAGTAAAAGAAAGGCGGGAGTAGATATTGGCCTGCTGGAAAATGACACTGGAGAGGTAGTAATGGGGGACAAAGAAATATTTTTGCATTAGTCTTCACAGAAAAACACTGGCAGTATGCCAGAGCAACACATACAAGATGCTGGATGAACTCAGCAGGTCAGGCAGCAACAATAGAAATAAATAAACTGTTGACATTTGGCCGAGACCCTTCATCAGGACTGGAAAGTAATGGGAAGATGCCAGGGCAAGCTGGAAGCAGTATGTCAGAAATTCAAGTGTCAAGGAGCAGAATAAGTGTAATTATGATTATTTAGGAGAAAGTCTTCGGGAAGCTGAAAAGTCTGAGGGTGAATAACTAACCTAGACCAGATGGACTACATGCCAGGGTTCTGAAAATATTGTGGCGGTATCAGTATGATCTTTCAAGAATCAATAAATTCAGGTATAGTTCTGGAGGAGTGGAAAATTGCAAATGTCACTCCATTCTTTAAGAAAGGAGGGAGACAAAAGAAAGGAAATTATAAGTCATTTATCCTGACTATAGTGGTTGGGAAGATGTTTGAGTCCATTAGTAAGGATGAGGTTTCAGGGTACTTGGAGGTACATGATAAAATGGTCCAAAGTTAGTATGGTTTCCTTAAGAGGAAATTTTGCCGATAAATCTGTTGAAATTCTTTGAGGAAATAACAGGAGGGATCAGAGGGATAGGAAGGTAGGCAGAGGGGTTGGTGTGGCTCTGCTATGTATGTGACATAGAATCAGAAGATGTTGAATTCTTGTGGATTGAGTTAAGAAACTGCAAGGGTAAAAGGGCCCTGGTGATACTTGTATTCAGGCCTCCAAATGGTAGCTGGGATGTGGACTACAGATTACAATGGGAAATAGCTTGAAGTCTCTTCAGGTTGAAGAGCTTCCCATCCACTCTACTTGAGGCTGATTCCAGCATCACTGTCCTGGAAGGCATCAATCAGCATGGCAGAAAACATCATGCTGAACAGTGTGGGTGCGAGCACACAGCCCTGTTTGACACCACTGGTGACTGGGAATGCCTCAGAGGATTCTCCGCCATCCAGCACTCTGACCGTCATGCCATCATGGAACTGGTGTACCATCTGAATGAATTTGGCGGGGCAGCCAAATCCTCCACAGGCCTTGTCGGCAGACAGTGTCGAAGGCTTTCGTGAGGTCAACAAAAGTTGTGTAGAGTTCACGATTCTGCTCCTGACACTTCTCCTGAAATTGGCACGCAGCAAAAATCATGTCAACAGTCCCACGACCTTTGCGAAAGCCACACTGTGACTCTGGCAGCAGGCCCAGCTCTGGATGAGTGACCAGACGATTTAGTAGGATTCTTGCAAGGGTTTTTCGTGCCATAGAGTGCTATTACCAAAGTGAAGGAGACTGTTCTGAGAGACTTCCTCTTTGCCGATGACTGCGCCCTGTATGCTGGCTCGGAACCAGAGATGCAAGTCAATATGAACAAATTCTCCATGGCTTGTGACAACTTTGGACTCACCATCAACATCAAAAAGACCAAAGTCATGCACCAGCCTGCCCCTCATGCACCGTACACAGAACCAAAAATCACAGTCAAAGGACAGAAACTACAGGCAGTGGACCAGTTTACTTACCTTGGCAGCACCCTCTCCCGAGCAGAGACTATTGATACAGAAGTTAACTGCAGCATAGCGAAGGCAAGTTCTGCTTTTGGTAGATTGTGCTCCACTGCATGGGAACGCTGAGGAATCAGTCCAGCAACAAAACTGAAGGTCTACAGAGCCGTGGTACTCACTACCCTCCTGTATGCCTGTGAAACGTCGACTGTGTATCGAAGGCATGCAAGACAGCTCAACCATTTCCACATGACTTGTCTTCGCAGAATATTAGGCATCAGATGGCTAGATAAAGTACCAGACACTGAAGTTCTCTCTAGAGCAAGTCTACCATCAGTCCACACACTGCTGATGAGAGCACAGACCCGGTGGGCAGGTCATGTCATCCGCATGCCGGACGAGCGCATACCCAAGCAGCTCCTTTCTGGGGAACTCTCTGCTGGAAGACGCTCGTGTGGAGGGCAGAAGAAACATTACAAAGACACACTAAATGCCTCCCTGAAGTCATTTGACATAGACACGACCTCCTGGGAAATGCTGGCACAAAACCGCCCTACCTGGCGCAGCCTCATCCACGAGGGCTGTCAAGCTTACGAAGCAAGGCGCATTGCTGAAGCACAACATAAGCACGAGCTGCGCAAGTCCAGAGTCACCAGCGCAACAACTGCAGTGCCTACACATGTCTGCCCAACATGTGCCAGGACATTTCGTGCCCGAATTGGCCTGACCAGTCATCTTTGGACACACCGCATCCGGTCTCAAAGTGATTAATGGTGTCGAGGTCTTCATCGATGACGATGGACGAACCACCACAATGGGAAATAGAAAAGGGGCAATGTTATGATAGTCATGGGAGATATTAACATGCGGGTAGATTGGGAAAATCAGGTTACCAAGAGAATAAATTTGTTGAATGCTTATGAGGTGGCTTTTTAGGGCAGTTTGTCATTGAGCCTACTAGGGGATCAACTATACTGGATTGGGTGTTATGTAATGAACCAGAGGCGATGAGGGAGCTTAAGGTAAAGGAACCCATAAGATACAGTGATCACAATATGATAGAATTCAACTTGAAATTAGATAGGGAGAAAGTAAAGTCTGGCATAGCAGTATTTCAGTGGAGTAAAATAAATCACAGTAGGATGAGCGAGGAGTTGGCCAAAGTAAATTAGAAGGATTTGCTGGCAGGGATGATAGCAGAGCAGCAATGGCTTGAGTTTCTGGAAAAAATGAGGAAGGTCCAGAATAGATGTATTCCAAAAATAAAGAAATACTCAAATGGCAAAATAGTATAGCCATGGCTGACAAGAGAAGTCAAAGCGAATGTAAAAACAAAAAGAGAGGGCATACAACAAGGCAAAAATTAGAAAGAAGATAGAGGATTGGGATGCTTTTAAAAACCTACAGAAAGCAACTAAAAGAATCATTAGGAGGGAAAAGATAAATATGAAAGCAAGCTAGCAAACAATATCAAGGTGGATAGAAAAAGCTTTCTCAAGTATATAAAAACTAAAAGGGAGATGAATGTGGATATAGGACTGCTATAAAATGCAGCTGGAGAATAACGGGAGACAAGGAGATGACAGATGAACTAAATAAGTATTTTGCATCAGTCATTACTGTGGAAGACACTAGCAGTGTGCCAGATGTTGTAGTGTGTAAAGAAAGAGAAGTGAGTGTAGTTATTATTACAAGGGAGAAGGTGCTCAAAAAGCTGAAAGACCTAAAGGTGTATAAGTCACCCGGACCAGATGAACTGCACCCTAGGGTTCTGAAAGAGGTAATGGTAGAGATTGTGGAGGCATTAGGAATGATCTTTCTAGAATCATTGGACTTTGGTATGGTTCCAGAGGACTGGAAAATTGCAAATGTCACTCCACTCTTTAAGAAAGGAGGAAGGCAGCAGAAAGGAAAGTATAGACCAGTTAGACTGACCTCAGTGGTTGGGAAGATCTTGGAGTCGATTGTTAAGGATGAACTTATCTACTACTTAGTAACACAAGACAAGATAAGACATAAGCAGCATGGTTTTCTTAAGGGAAAATCTTGCCTGACAAACCTATTGGAATTCTTTGAGGAGATTACAAGTAGGATAGATAAAGGGAAAGTAGTGGATGTTGTATATTTGGATTTTTAGAATGTATTTAACAAGGTGCCACACATGAGGCTGCTTACCAAGTTAAGAGCCCATGGTGTTACTGGAAAGTCACTAGCATGGTTAGAGCATTGGCTAATTGGTAGGAGACAGTGAGTGGGAATAAAAGGATCATTTTGTGGCTGGCTGCCAGTGATTAGAGATGTTCTGCAGGGGTCGGTGTTGGGACCACTTCTTTTTATGCTGTATATTAATGGTTTATATGATGGAATAGATGGCTTTGTTACCAAGTTTGCAGATGATACGAAGATTGGTGGAGGGGCAGGTAGTTTTGTGGAAACAGGTAGGCTGCAAAAGGACTTGGACAGATTAGGAGAATGGGCAAGAAAGTGGCAAATGAAATAAAATGTTGCAAGATGTATTGCACTTTGGTAAATTTTCTAAACAGTGAGAAAATCCAAAAATCGGAGATGTAAAGGGACTTGGGAGTCCTTGTGCAGAACATCCTAAAGGTTAACTGGCAGGTAGAGTCAGTGATGAGGAAAGCAAATGCAATGTTAGCATTGATTTTAAGAGGTCTAGAATACAAGAACAGAGATGTGATGCTGAGGCTTTATAAGGTAATGGTGAGGTCTCACCTTGAGTATTGTGAACAGTTTTGGGCTCCTCATCTAAGAAAAGATGTGATGGCATTGGAGAGTACTCAGAGGAGGTTCACAAGGATGGTTCCAGGAATGAAAGGGTTATCATATGAGGAGCATTTGATAGCTCTGGGTTTGTACTCGCTGGAATTTAGAAAGATGAGGGGGAATCACACTGAAACCTTTCAAATGTTGAAAGGCTTGGGCAGAGTAGAGGTGGAAAGGATGTTCCCCATGATGGGGGAGTCTAGGACAAGAGGGCACAGTCCCAGCATAGAGAGGCATCCATTTAAAACACAGATGCAGAGAAATTTCTTTAGCCAGAGGGTGGTGAATTTGTGGAATTAATAAGCACAAGCAGCTGTAGAGGCCAGGTAGTTGCATGTATGTAAGGCAGAGAATCATAGGTTCTTGATTGGCCACGACATTAAAGTTTATGGAGAGAAGGCCCAGGGAGTGGGGTTGAGGAGAGAAAAAAAAGGATCAGCCGAGATTGAATGGTGGAGCAGCCTTGATGGGCCAAATGACCTAATTCTGCTCCTATGTCTGATGGTATTATGGACCAGAGGGCACAGCCTCCAAGTAGAAGGATATCCCTTTAGAACAAAGATGAAGAGGAATTTCTATAGGCAGAGGGTGATGAATTTGTGGAATTCATTGCCACAGATAGCTGTGGAGGCCCAAGTTCTTAGGTGTATTCAAAGTGGAGGTTGATAAGGTTCTTAATTAGTAAGGGTGTCAAAGGTTCCAGGGATAAGGCAAGAGAATGGGGTTAGAGTGATAATAAATCAGCCATGATGAAATGGCAGAGCAGAATTGATTGGCCAAATGACCTAATTTTGTTCCTCTTATGGTCTTATCAAAGAAAGTTCATGATAGTGCAAGAGGTGGTCCATTGCTGAGGTAGGATTAAGCTTGTGGATTTTTAATGTGAAACCAGGAATTTGTTTCCACGAGGTTTTGGACAGATGTGTCTTCTGCAGGTGGATTGGGGAGGTATATTCCTCACCCATTACCTGCTGCAGAGCCACGTTGGTAGCTATAACCTAGCAGGTGCCACCAGGCCTTTTGTGATGGATAGACCTTGAAATCCTCCACCTTGAGTAATGAGTTATGGAGTCATACAGAAAGAAGCCGTTCAGCCCACTTGGACCATGGTGACCAAGATGCACCTTCCAAGCTCATCTATGCGCCAGCATTTGGCCCATAACTATGGAATAATCTCTTGTGCGCCATGGTAGGGTAGCGGTTAGCACGAAGCTATCGCAGCTCAGGACATGGGTGTTTGGATTTCAATTTCAATATCATCTGTAAGGAGCTTGTACGTCTTCTGCATGAATGTGCGGGTTTCCTCTGGGGTGCACTGGTTTCCTCACACAAACCAAAGACCTGCCAACTGGCAGGTTAATTGTTCATTGTAAATTTTCCTGTGATTAGGCTCGGATTAACTCGGTTGATTGCTGGGTGGCATGACTCGAAGGGCTTGGGATGGTTTATTCTGC
This sequence comes from Mobula birostris, assembly GCF_030028105.1. Lineage (NCBI taxonomy): Eukaryota > Metazoa > Chordata > Chondrichthyes > Myliobatiformes > Myliobatidae > Mobula > Mobula birostris. The sequence continues at coordinate 118,736,375 of NC_092371.1, forward strand.
GCTGTATCTCAATAAAGAAATAAATAAATAAGTAGATAGCTAAATTAGGCCAGGGTTAAATCAGTAGGTCGCTGGCAGCACAGCTCAAAGGGCCGGAAGGGCCTATTCTGCACTGTATCTGAAAATGAAAATAAATAGCCCTTCTTACATAACGTTCCACATATAAAGTTACGTTTTGAGCCACTACTAATTCTAGAGCTTCTTTCTTTCACTAATGAAGAGCAAGAGAAAATTTTAAATCTTTACTGTTGGAGAAAAGAACACTACGTGATTGCCAACAATCGCATAAATCAGTTTTAACAAACCTTATCAGGCGTCAATGTTGTAAATAGCATAATGTCATTTAAGGTAATTGACAATTTGATTGCTTTTTTGTTTGTATTGCCTTTTTTTTACAAATCTCCCCTCCCTCCCCCAATAGGTGTAAATTGCTGAAATGCAAATTTACTCTTACATCTGAATAGGTGAGCAGTTTAAAGCAAAAGATATAAGCACTTCAAATAGTGACACTTCTTGCACATCAATGGTAATGAATCTCTTCCATCTTGTATTCTGTGCCTGGCTGTCAAACACCACAAAATAGATTGAAGATCTCCTGATTATAAATTGTGAGCTTGAGTTTCCCCAACAACTAAATTAATTTAACCAAACAGGGAGATATTTGGGCTGCTAGACTGGTATCCAGAGGAAATATAAAACCAAATGTCTAGATTGACAATGTCAAAGCAGAGGCTGATATCAGAACAACATTCGGGAGGGTGGACTTTGGCAAGGCACCAGGCCACACATTTTGTACCTGGCCAGGTATGAAAATGCAAGAAATTCTGCAGATGCTGGAAATCCAGCACAAGATGCTGGAGGAACTCAGCAGGTCAGGCAGCAACTATGCAGATGAATTAAACAGTCGATGTTTCAAGCCTTCTTCAGGCTAACCTGTGCTGACAGAAGTACAGAAAGACATCTTCAATCCCTCTTGCCTGTGGTCTGTGGTTCAAGATTCAAGATTGTTTAACGTCATTTCCAGTATACAAGTGTAAAGGAGAATAAACTAATTGTTACTCTGGATCCGATGCCACGCAAAAAAAGCACAATAAGATAAATAACACAATTATTTTAAAAAAAACAATAAAAAAACTAAGTACATAAGATAGCTTATATGCATATAATTTATTGAATGTATGTCCATCGTGCAGTAGGCACAGGAATGCCTGTACATATGGTGATTCTGACAAGAACTACTAAAATAGTGGTGGTGGGGGGTGTGGAGGGGTGGGTTAGTAGGTGAAGGTGTTGGATCTTGGGGAAAGTATCTATATTTGAGTCTGGTATTCCAGCCGTGAATGCTACATAAACTCGTCTATGATGAGAGTTAGATAGACAGGGTGGATGGGATCTTTCATGATGTTACAGGTCCTTTTCCAGCATCCTTCTGAATGTCCATCCACATTTCTGGGAGTGTGCCTAATGGATGATGCCACCTGCTCTCTCAACTTCATCCCTTTGGTCAAGAAAGCACAGCAGCATTTCCTCTTCCTGAGGAAATTGAAGCAAGTGAGGCTCCTCCCCCCCCCAACCCCATTCAAACCAATTTTTACAGTACCACCATCAAGATGTCCTCAGCAGCTGGATCAGTATCAGGCATGGGAATTGTAAGTTATCTGACCACAAGTCCCTACAAAGCATTGCAGGAATTACTGAGAGCATCATCATCTTCCATCCAGCGGCGATATTCATCAGGAGCACTGCGTATGCAGGGCCCTTAGCATTGTCAAAGATCTTTCCCATCGTCCAACAATCTCTTTGACCTCCCACCATCAGGCAGGAGGTACAGCATTTTTACGGCAAGAAGTGTTGGGATGGGAAACAGCTTCTTCCCCAAGCGGTTGGACGTTTGAACTCTCTGCCACCACCCGAGGCTCATCATGCATGAAGCGCCAGACATGCTAAATGTTTACTTTTTAACTTGTGTCACAAATGCTCCTTATTATTTGTAATAATACTTTATGTGTTATGTGTTGGAAATACTGTGTTGTGCACCTTGTTCTGTTTGGCGGTATAGATATGTACAATTGAATGGCAGTAAACTTGAACTTGATGGCGGGTAGGCTGGCGCCAGGGATGCATTGGGCAGTTTTGACTGCCCATTGTGGAGCCTTCATGTCTGCTGCAGTGCACTTCCTATACTGAGCAGTGATGCAGCTTGTTAGGAGGGTCTCTATTGTGCATAGAGAGTGGAATGACATCTTCGGTAGAATGACGTGAGTATGGATGTGCATAGTCCAGTTCTCTTCAGCCTCCTCAGAAAGTAGAGGCAGTGTTGAGCTTTCCTTATAGTGTAGAATGTCATCTGGGACAATGAGAGGTTGGGCGAGATGTGTTCTTTCCTGCTTCAAATGAGCAGCTTTTATTCCAGTGCTCAGGAAGAGCAGGGTGAGCTGTATCTGACTATCACTCAGCAGCATTCACATCTACCATAATGAAGTGCTTCGAGAGATTGGGTGTGGCAGGGTTAACCTAGGCCCCCTGCAGTTTGTCTACCGGCACAACAGGAATACAGCGGGTGCAATCTCTCTGGCTCTCCACTCTGCTTTGGAGCACCTAGATAGCAGTAAGACATACATCAACACACACAAAATGCTGGAGGAACTCAGTAGGCCAGGCAGCATCTATGGAAAAGAGTAAACAGTCAATGTTTCGGGCCGAGGAGTCCTGATGAAAGGTTTTGGTCCAAAATGCCGACTGTTTACTCTTTTCCATAGATGCTGCCTGGCCTGCTGAGCTCCTCCAGCATTCTGTGTATATGTTGCTTGGATTTCTAGCATCTGCAGATTTTCTCCTGTTTGTGATAAGACGTACATTGGTCCACCTTTCATTGATTATAGCTTGTCTTTCAACACCAGTATTCCCTCAGTGCTCTGAACCAAGCTCCAACGCCCAGGTATCTGTATCTCCCTCGTCAATTGGACCCTCAACTTCCACACTGGGAGACCACAGTCAGTGGAGATCGGTAATATCATCAACTTATCATTGGCAAGATGGACGCACTTCAAGGACGTGTGCCTAGCCTGCTGATCAACTCTCTCTACCTCATGAATGTGTAGCTAGGTACAGATCAAATGGGATCTATAAATGGCAGAATCTCAGATGGCAATGAGGAGGCATACAGGAGAAGGATAAATCTATTTATCTATTTGTGTATTGTTATTTAATTTTCTTTTTGTATTTGCACAGTTTTATTGTACACATTGGCTGTTTATCAATCTTGTTTTTAATTGATTCTATATTGTACTTCTTTGTTCTACGGCAAATGCCTGCACAAAATGAATCTCAGGGTAGTAGGTGGTGTATACTTTTGATAGTAAATTTACTTTGAACTAAAATCTGGATGAGGTGTTTATTTTTCCTCATCGAAAAGGAATCTGCTTCAGACCATGAGCATTACGCATTGATTATTCACATTATGCAATGCTGAATGTCCCAAAGGATGAAAGGAAGTTGGTGAACATTTATAGCATCACATCAGGCAAATCATATTTCAGCTGTGTGATTAGGGGCAGGAACTGACCAAACTCTAGACACTTCAACAACAAGGGCGGACGGGTGACTCAACCCAAGCTGTTCCCACAAATGATTCCCAGCATTGGATTAAAGAGGGTTTGTGGGAAAACCAGAAAAAGCTGAAGTTTCTTTTTCCTGTAATCTTTGCTTAAAATTACTTCTGAATTCTCATATAGATTGACCTACTTTACTGGGTGAACCTCAGAAGTTACATTATCCTTTAGTAGATAGAAGCATAGAAGTTTAAAGCGTGGATCCAGGGTGAGCTAAACAATTGGAGACATGATTAGTTTGGTGGAAGGGGAGCTGCTTTTAAGATTGGGGGCCTCAGCGGTGAGCCTCAGGGATTGGTGCTTGTTCCAGAGTTGTTTTTCATATATGTAGTATTATCAATTTGGATGAGTGGCATGACTAGTAAGTTTGCAGAGAACATTAAAGTTGGTGGTATACTGGACAGTAAAAAAAGGTTGTCCAAGGTTGCCTCATACTGACATAGGGACTCAACCCAAAATGTCAGCCATCTGTTTGCCCCCTCAGATGTTGCCTGGCTCACTGAGTTCCTCCAACAGTTTGGTTGTGTTTTGCTCAGAACATTTGAATATTCAGTCTCTTCAGAATAGCAATGAGGAACTTCTGTACCAGCAGATATACTGTATAGGTATCTACTTGCTCAGATGGACATTGAAGATTGAGTTGCACAAATTGAAATGAGAAGATATATGACTTTCCTCTCCAAGTCAGTGAATCAGGAAGTTTCAGCTTTGTAACATTTCTTAGATGCCTCTCAGCCCTTGAGGCCATTCAACCCTTCAAGTGTATTCTACCATTTATTGCATTCTTGTTTCAGTATTATACTGCTGCCCTCACCCTTTACCCTTTGTTGACTTTTGTGTCTGAGAATATATATTTCTCTTTCTTCAATATACAAGGGGTCATTGATAAGTTCATGGCCTAAGGTAGAAGTAGTCAATTTTAGAAAACCTAGCACAGTTATTTTTCAACATAGTCCCCTCCTACATTTGCACACTTTGTCCAGCAGTTGTGGAATATATGGATCCCTTCTTTGTAGAAGTCGGTGTCTTGGAGCTCCAGAAAGTGGTCCACAGCAGGGGTGATTGATAGGTTCGTGGCCTAAGGTAGAAGGAGATGAGTTATACAGCTCTCGTTACATCCACGTGCAGCCCAACTCTTTGAGTGATTATGCAGAAAGTTTGAAGTTAATAACTCATCTCCTTCTACCTTAGGCCACAAACTTATCAATCACCCCTGCTGTGGACCACTTTCTGGAGGTCCAAGACGCCGACTTCTACAAAGAAGGGATCCATATGCTCCACGACCGCTGGATTAAGTGTGGAAATGTGGGAGGAGACTATGTTGAAAAATAAATGTGCTAGGTTTTCTAAAATTGACTCCTTCTACCTTAGGCCACAAACTTATCAATCACCCCTTGTGTTCAGTGATGTGGTATTTGTAATAGAGAGCTTCAGGATTCAGTAACTGTTCAGTGAGGCCATTCCTCCTCATCACAGTCCTGAATAAATTGAAGGATCCTGAGATTGGTCTACCAGCTTATCCCCATCCTACTCCAATCCAGGAAAAATATTCAGCCTCATTAACCCTTTCAGCATTTTGTATATTCCATTGAAATGTATTTATTGATTGGGATATAGCGTGAATAGGCCCTTCTGGCCCTTCGTGCCGCTCTGTGCAGCAATCTCCCAATTTAACCCTGGCCTAATCACAGGGCAATTTACAATGACCAATTAACCTACCAACCAGTATGTCTTTGGACTGTAGGAGGAAACTGGAGCACCCACTGCATCCAATGGTATCCCCTTTTCATTTCTATGGTTGCATTCTCAACGAGCTCCAGAAAATATGTCAAAAATGATTTCTCTTGCTTAAAGGCATGTCCACTCAATTAACTGATATTTTCTGAAACAGCACGTTCCTCTCTGCAGTGAAACCCAAGTGGTCAGTAACAGGCTGGGGGCGTTTTCAGGAAGGAGGGCAGAGGAAGATTGCTAGTATTTTGGGGACATTTCCAGCTCTATTCAGTTAGTAAGAAGTATTGTGCTTACGACCCAACCCTGGATCAGCTGAAACCCAGGTCTCTTTTAATGTAAGAAACACATTCAAAAATTCTTTACATCTAATTTTCCCACAAGGGTCGAGCTTTCTGTTCTTATTTGGGCCCAGATGTTTTTAGTAGGGACTTTCCTGTATTGTCTGTCCTTGAAGACTGCAAACTAAAAAAAAATCCTTTGTCCCCCTTCGTGTTTCACCTGCTGGAGCAGTGAGGAGCTGAGTCATACAGTCAGGGAAATTCCCTCCATTCTCTCTTGGCCATTCTGAATCACCAGCAAGATACTTCAATGGGCCAAGGGCTATCCTTGGGATAAGGCAGGGAAAAGCAACCAGTGATCCTGCCATATTCAAGGCAATCAATTTCATGAATATTTATAATGCTCCAAGTTCAAAGTACATTTATTATCAAAATGTGTATAGATTTTGCAACCTTAAGATTCATCTCCTTGCAGGCAGCCAGAAAACAAACCCAAAAGAACCCTTAAAAAAGGAAGAGCGGCAAATACTCTAATGACCAGAAATTAAATAGCAAATAGCATTCAGAACAAAGATGAGTCCATAGATACGAGGCTTGGAGTAGACCACAGCATCAGCGTCAGTTCAACGCAGAGCCGAATAAAGTTTGTGGAACAGCGAGCAAAACCAGCCCACCCTTGCCCCTAGTCCCAATACCCTGCCTTTTCAATCTAACTGGCATTTAAATCATCTAAACATCGGGCTGTTCCTTGCACTAGGACCCGGGACCTGTTGCATCGATGCGCTGTGGGCCTAGACCACGCCGCCACGTTTTGGCCTGTCCCCACCTTTCCAAATCAGCCTGGCACTTAGATCAATCAAACTTCAATATCAGTTTAGGCGGACAGGCCTCGAACCTGCCTCTTCGTGCTCCAACTTTCCTCTACTCCACTCCACTGCCCTAACTTCGCCTTTAATGTGCCTAATATTCCATTGTTAGCAGTGATCGCTCCCCATAAACTCTATAGGAAAAACTGTTATTAACAAAGTATTTAGTTGTTTTCTTTGCTTTGTTTGCCACCAAAAAATAGTGTCTGGATTTCACCAGCGCCGTCTTACACCGGGAAAAAAAAGTGGACCCTGCATTTTTTCACAGGCTTGGGGAACTGAATTCCACAGCTCATTATTCTGAGTTGGCTGATTAGGTTAAATTTTCATTGGGTTATGGGATCCACCATTTGTTTACAATGAATGTATCAAATCACATGTCATGGAAGCTGCACTGATAAATTCACATTTGCATTTATTGACCGAGAACGGTTTTCAGATGGCAAACAGGCAGAATCTGTGAAAAGTGAAACAGAGTTAACATTTCATGTCAATGATTTGAAATGATTATTGTTTCAGATGAGTGGTTTCAATTGCTGAACCCAATGTCATGGAATTCACAGACCAAATCTCTTTGACTTCAGCCTCTTTTTTTAAAGACAGTACTGGATTTATGACCAGGCTTTGTGCAGCTTAGTGTCAGATTTTCATGTACTTTTGGCCATCTTAAGACTTTAATGTTACTACAAAAGACAAACTGCTATTTTGAGCAGATACAATTTGCTATTGTATTTGTTTACAGTGACTTTATCAGTGTTGAACGTAGATTTATTTCATTTTTAAGCGAATCTGTGATGTCCTGCAACCTCACATTATGTGTTGGAATGATTCACTATGAAGGTTATGGCAATGGCCAGTCTTAGTGTCCCAGCCTCAGGATTATTTCAGGGTATTGATACTGACCCCTGCCACCTTACAATTTGCTGCTCACTGCTGCAGTACAGAAGTAACCAAGCCTCCACGTTCAAGGAGATGATGATGATGATGATGATGACGTTGACTCAGGCCTGAGAGGCCAGCGTTGGGGATTTTCATGCCTTACAAGGCGTGGATCGGAAGGCGTGTGTGGGGCGCCACTCCTCGCACAGACATTTTGCAGTATTTTTCTTTATTTTACGAGGTCAAGTTGCAAGCTCAACACTCAACCCGGCACGGATGGAAAGCATACTCGGGAGCGGCCTGTCTGGATTCAAACCCGGGAACTTCTGTTCCGGAGTTCGGCACTGATGTCACTGTGCCACCAGCCAGCGTTCAAGGAGCAATAACCTTTTCTTCAGCCAAATGGAGCAGATGATACAACCATGGGCAATTACAGTGCTATGCAAAAATTTGAGGCACTTACATACATGGCTAGGGTGCCTAAGCCTCTTGCACAGTGCCGTACTTGTCAACGCAGAGCGGACGGTGAGTTTGTAAATCTTGAGGGAGCAAAGGATGTCAAGAATGTTGAGGGTGGAGTGCCAGGGGCGGGCGTTTTGCGCAGTTGCAGACACACCCAGCCCTGAGACACCAGGCAAAGTAATTTGATTACAAACAATAGGTTTTTGGTTTTTTGTTTGTTGCCTTTTGCACATTGGATGTTTGTCTTAGATCTATTCCCTCTGGTTGTAGACTCCCCAGTCCTGGGAAAAGACTATGAGCATTCATTATACCTCCATAAGAGCAGTTCTTCAGCTATTCCACTCCAGGGGAAAAAAGTCCCTTCCTCCCCAGTCTTTCCTCGTAACTCAAGCTCTCCAGTCCCAATAGCAGTTAAAAGAAGGAAACCAAGTATGGTGCCAGCTTACAGCAGTTCATACGTATCCCTGTAGGTCATGGCTCCTGAAGCTTCCCCATTTTTATGGGGTGCTGAAGGGTTTTGTCTAGACCATCCTTTGAAGTAGTGAATCCCAGACCCTCTGCCATATTCTAAGTGAAGGAAACCTTTCTTCATCTCTCCTTTAATCCTCCTACAATCACATTAAACATGATCCCTGATGTGTTCTGCTTCTGGCACGTCACGTCTCAACCTATCAGATAGGCCTTACCAAAATCTGGAACTCTCACTCCATTTTTATCTTTACTCTTATCTATCAACAATGGTGAATGAATTACAAGCGATAAAGCATATTTGTTCTCCCAGCGACGCAACTTTTACTTGCCCAGCTTTATTTACTAACACTATATTCAGAATTGCACACCATATTGTTGAGCTAGCTGTGTACTGGCTGATAAGCGTCCTCCTTTGGAGGAAATCTGCACTCGCTATGCCAACTATATCCCAGTTAATGTAAGGTCACTGATATCCCCCAATATTCCTATTCCAGTTTTTTTTTTGGTTCAGCAAACATTTTCCTGCATCTTGCTCTTATACTACCTTAGAAAGTCTACAGTTTGGAATTGGAATTGATTTACTATTGTCACATGTACTGAGATACAGTGAAAAGCTTGTCTTGTGTGCTGTTCATGCCTTTCCCTCCCACCTGCCTCCACCTCTGTTGGGATCATCTACTGTATCTGGTGTTCAGTGAGATCTGATGGAGATTGGGAGACCACTTCGCCAAGCACCTTCACTCCATCTGCCACAAAAAGCAGGATCTCCCAGTAGCTGCCCATTTCAATTCCACTTCCCATTCCCATTCTGATATGCCAATCTATGGCCTCCTCTACTTCCATGATGAAGCCACGCTCAGGTTGGTGGAGCAACACCTTGCGTTCCATCTGGGTATCCTCCAATCTGATGGCGTGAACATTGATTTCATGAACTTCTGGTCATTGCCCTTGCCCTCCCCCACGACCCCTTTACCATTCCCCATTCCTGTTTCCCTTTCTCACTGTATCTCCTCACCTGCCCATCACCTCCATTTGGTGCTCCTCCCACTTCCCTTTCTGCCATGGCCTTCTGTCCTCTCCTATCAGATTCCCCCTTCTCCAGCCCTTTATCTCTATCACCAATAGACTTCCCAGCTCATTACTTCACTCCTCCCCATCACTCCAGCAGCTTCCACCTAGTACCTCTTCCTCCCCTCCCCCATCTTCTTATTCTGACTTCCCCTCTTCCTTTCCAGTCCTGATGAAGGGTCTTGACCTGAAACGTTGACTGTTAACTCCTTTCCATGGATGCTGCCTGACCTGCTGAGTTCCTTCAGCATTTTGTGCATGTTGCTCTAGATTTCCAGCATCTGCAGAATTTCTTGTGTTTGTTATTAGTTAAACTGCTGCATTTTATTAAGAGTATAGCGGATCCCAATCTGTGTACCAAAGAACAAATTTGAGCTTTAAGTAGTATTGTAGGAGCGCCTTATAAAACATAGCTTCTCAACTCCACTTCACTTCTCAGATCCTGTTAGTCAACGCCATTTAGTTTAAAGCCTGAGAGGACAAAACATTTGACCTGAGAACCTTGGACTCTCAGTCCCCTGCCAAAGCCTCCATCAAACCAGATGCTGGCAATGCAGTAAAAATGTTAGAGAGAGCACACATCTTGTCTGCTCTGTGTGCACATGTGGGCAGTTTTACCACTGTGACTAGGCAGCGCCCGATGCTCTTGGGCACTGCACCTCAAGCCTCTATCTTTCAGACCAACAGAAACGTATTGACTCATCTTGGGTCGCCATCTTTCCTCCCGCCTTTCTGTGCTCCATAACACCATTTCTGCATCTCTTCGCCCATCACCCTGTAGTGTTTGAATAGAACCGGAAGGTGATAACTCAAATTCTGATGTGTGAATTTTCTGACAAATACAATATGTCAGAGGACCTTAAGATGGAAGACTTTTTTAACACTTTACCAGTGTTTTAGAAGTTTCTGGTGAGCCTAATTAAAGACCCTGCAGAATAATCCAAAACCGCATGAATCACAAACCTAAACTCTGGGATAAGGGCAGGTTCTCACTAGTTTCCCCGGAGTCATTACTGAAAAGGTGATACCAGCATGGAGGGCTTGAGTTATAAAGAGAGACTGGATAGGGATGGGACTATTTCTCCTGGACTGTAGGACATTGAGAGGTGACCTTATCGAACTTTATAAAATCGTGAGGAATGTGGATAAGTTGGGTTGTTACTGTCTATTTCCCTAGGTGGAAGAATATAAAACTAGAGGGGATAGGATTAAGGTGAGAGGGAATGATTTGAAAGAGAGCTGAAGGGCAAGCTCTTCACACAGAAGGTGGTGGGTATGTGGAGTGAGTTGCCAGAGGAAGTAGAGGGATATGGACCAAACAGGGTCAGTTCATAAAAAATGGACAAGAGGGGCTTTTCTTCATGCTGTATAATTCTATGACATTAGTTTCATACCTGTGGAATTTTTGGCTGGCACAGTAGCATAGTGATTAGCACAATGCTTTATGGAACAGGCGACCCAGGTTCAATTCCTGCCACTGCCTGTATGAACCTTTGTGACCACGTGGGTTTCCTCCGGGTGCTCCGATTTCCTCCCACAGTCCAAAGACATACTGATTGGTAAGTTAATTGGTCATTATAAATTATCCCATTATCAGACTCAGATCAAATTGAAGGATTGCTGGGCAGTACGACTTGAAGGGATTGAAGGGCCTATTCGTGCTGTGTCTCAAAATATATAAAAAGGAGATTAGTGCCGGTCACTCTGCACCTGGAGACGCTGTGCAAGCCACAGGCACTGGCCTTGTGTTTAGCACTGCTTCATTTTAAGGTTATTTCATTACCCCAAGATGAGATAATTTAACCTAATTTGCAAGTAAAAATGTTGGCATTTCATCCATAGGTGGTGGTCCGTGAACTTTTAGCTCAATATGCAAGACAGTACGAAGAAAGACCGGTTACTGGATTGCTGAGAAACTGGATTGCAGCCACAACTGATAGCTTACGGACCAGGTACCGTTCTATTTAATTACAGGAAAGGAAAGAGATTCATTTTATCTGTATTAGATTTCTATTTAAGTTAAGAAGGGTCTGTTTCAATCGGTATCCAACTGGACATTTTCCTTATGTGCTTCATACTTGATTTGAATTTTCAAGAGTAACAAGACCATAAGGTATAGGAGCAGAATTAGACCATTTGGCTCATCAAACCTGCTTTGCCAGGGAGTGCTCATGACCACAGTTCACTAATGCTATCTATGTGGACTTTGATGAGGTGCTTGACAGTCCCCCGTAGGACAAGCTGATAGGTGACATCCATTATTAAGGACCCCCTTCACCCAGCACGTGCCCTGTTCTCATTGCTACTATCAATGCTACCATTGCCTGAAGACTCCTGTTTCAAGACCAGCTTTTCCCCCTGTATCATCAGAACTCTGAATGGATAATGAACCATGAGCACAACCTCACTATTTTTGGCACTACTGATTTAATTTATTTTTTTATATATACCTCTTGCTGTAATGTAAAGTTTTTATTTTAAGTATGCAATGTTCTGCTGCTGTGAAACAGCAAATTTCATGACATAAGCCGGTGATATTAATTCTGATTCTGATTTTGAAAGTAAAACCCTGTGGGATCTAAAAATAGTGACTGAGCACAAGAACATTTGCCTTGTGTGTTGTACAAAAGGTGTGGATTCTGGGACTAAAGCAGGTCATTGGAAGAGCTCAACTTTTACCTCCACAGATGCTGCTTGACCCACTGACTGACACCTTTTGCCTCCAGAGATGCCGTCGAGCACCTGTGCACCATCCGCCAAAAGCAGCACTCCCCAGTGGCCAAGCATTTTAATTCCCATTCCCATTCCCATCCCAACATGTTGGTCCTTGGCTTCCTCTTATGTGACAATGAAGTCATCGTCAGGGTGGAGGAGTAGCACCTCATATTCCGTCTGCATAACCTCGAAATTGATGGCATGAATATTGATTTCTCCTTCTGGTAAAAAAAGATTACCTCTCCCTCCCCTCTTCTTCTACCCACTCTGGCCTCTTCCCTCTTCTCACTTCCCTATCACCTCCCCCTGGTACCCCTCATCTTTCCCATTCTCCTATGGTCCACTCTCCTCTCTTATCAGTACTTCTTCTCCAGCCCTTTATCTTTCCAACCCACCTGGCTTCACCTATCACCTTCCAGCTATCCTTGTTTCCCTCCTCCCACCTTTCTATTCTGGCATCTTCCCCCTTCTTTTCCAGTCCTGAAGAAGCGTTTCAGCCTGAAACATTGACTACAAATGCTGTCTGACTTGCTGAGTTCCAGCAGCATTTTGTGTGAATGTGTGTTGCTGAAGGAATATTGAATCCAAATGTAAAATTATGAGGAGGCAGCACAACAGCATAGCGGTTAGCATAACACTAATACAGTACAGGCGACCCAGGTTCAATTCTGCTGCTGTCTGTAAGGAGTTTGTACGTTCTCCCTGTGACTGCGTGTGTATCCTCTGGGTGCTTGGGATTCCTTCCACATTCCTACAATGTATGGATTAGTAGGTTAATTGGCCACGTGTGTAGTTGGACAGCACGGGCTCACTGGGCCAGAGGGGCCTGTTACCATGCTGTGTCTCCAAGCAAATAAACTAAGGTAAAATAGAAATTGGACTAGGAGTAAGCTGTTCATTCTGTAGTGCTTGCTCTGCTATTCAATAACTCTGTAGCTGATCTTTTCACTCTAGTTTTGCTTTCCTGCACTAATCCATTAACTCCCTTGGTTAGCAAAAATCATTTGAAAATACTCAAGTGCTTGAATACTCAAGTGCCCGCATGGGTAGAGAGTTCCATAAACTGACAACTCACTGTTCAGGTTATTCTTGAGCGGTAGGTTCCTCCGTTTGAGAATGTGATCCGAGTTCTCGATCCCACTGCCAGGGAGGATTTCAACCCAATGTCGGGCTCTTCGATCCCCAATAGAATGTTACCCGTTTCATTGAGGTCAGATTAAGCAGGGAGGCCTGTGATAAAGGGACCAGTATCCAGCAGGCACAGATTTAAGGAGACTCTTCAAAGGATCGGAGAAGAACTGAGGGAAAACAATTTTCATCCATTGATGAGAAGTTGAATGAAGGTGGAGACAGGAATTCTCATCTAAAGAGTACCTGGTTTGGCACTGTAACACATTAAACTATACTTCAAGATGGCATTCAGAAAAACTCTGAAGATTCCAAACAATTATTTATCTTGTCTGGTGCAGACAGGGTGGGATAAATAAACTTTTCCAGTGCCATAAAATACCCATGATTTTACAATCAAATTTTGAACAAGAAAGCAATCAGTAATTGAATCGAGGGTACCACGTAATTGTTCTTCATTCTGTCCTCAACTAATGCTCACTTGCTCAAGGTAGTTGTTTGACTTGAGACATAAGAGGCTTCAGTTGCTTGAATCTGGAATCTGAAGCAAAAACTCATTTGGTTCACCTTTCCCCTCCCGTGGTTCCATCTGACAATCATCCTTCCCCTTATCAGGTTCCACCTATCATCTGGTAGCTTCTACCTTACATTCAGCCACCCAGTTCCATCTATCTATCCTTTTCCCTTCTCTGTTCTTCCACCTATCACCAACGAGCCTCAGTCTGAAATCACCCCTCTACTACTTCCTCTGCCCATTATCACTCCACAACCCCAAAACCTCCACCTCATCTGGTTCCCCCTATCACCTACCTGTCTCCGCCTCACACCTCCCTCTCTCTTCTATATATTGGATACCTTCCCTCTACATTCTCAGAGTAATGATTTTCTCATTCACTTTGTGGTTAGTGAACATTTCTGCCAAGGCTAGCATTCATTGTCCTCCCCTAGTTGCCCTTCAGAAGATGCGGGTGAACTGCTGGTGAAGGTGCTTGCTGCTGAGTGGGAAGGTTTTAGACCCCAAGGCTACGAAGGACAAGCAATACATTCCTGATCAAGGTGGTCTGCGACTCAGTGGGGAACCTGCTCTTGCTTCTCTCGGTGGAAGAGGTTGCATGCTTATGAGATGCTGCTAGGGTAGTCTGGGTGAGTAAATGAGGTGCCTTTTGTAGATGGTGTAAAATGAAGCCACACTGAGCAAGTAGTGAAGAGAATGAATGTTCTCTGGTTTCGGATTGATGCCAGTTGAGATGTCTGCTTTGTCCTGTCTGTATTAAGCTTCTTGAGGTTTGTTGGAGGTGTGTTAAACAACTGCTAGGTGTACATTTTGCCCCATCTTCAGCATTCTTTCCCTTATTTCTCATATTCTCTTATAGCACAGAAGGAGGCCATTTGGCCTATCTAATCTCTGCTGACTCTCAGAGCATTTCCATCATTCCCATTTCCGCATGGGTCTCCCACCACCCACCTGCACCAGGTGCAACTTACAGAGCCCCCAGAGGAAAACAACATAGTTATAGAGGGGCTTGCTAAATCCACACAGATAACGCCTTTCGTCAGGGTTGAACCTGCGTCAGTGGAGTTCTGAGGCAGCAGCACTTAACTCTAGCAGTTCACTCCAAATATACACCACCCTTTGTGTGAAGAAGTTGCCCTTTTAAATCTCTCGCCTCTGGTTGAGAGTGGGAAGGGGACAGTGAGAGGGGAATCATAGTTGGGAAAAGGGAAAGGAAGTGGGGAGGGAGTGGGAAGCACCAGAGAGACATTCTGTAATGATCAATAAACCAATTCTTTGGAATCAAATGACCTTGCCTGGTGCCTCAGGGATGGATGTGTCTGCACCCACATCACCCTCCACTCCTGGCACTCATTCTCTGCCACCCTGTCCCATGGCGCTCCACTCTTGCTATTTCCAACATCCTTTGCTCCCGCCAGATTTACAAACTCACTCTCCACTCCACATTGACAAACATAGTACTGTGTAAAGGTTTCAGGGCACCCCAGCTATAAATAAGACTTTTGCACAGTACTGTACCTCTCTCTGATCACCCACGTTCTAGTCTATGCAATCTCTCCTTGAAAATCAGGCGCCCAAGTCCAGGCAACATCCTGGAAGGTATTTTCTGCACTCTTTCTATGTTAAATTTAGGGCGGAATCCCACAGAATAACTAGATATTTTAAAAACCAAGTCAGTTGCACAATATTAGTGATATATTTATACTTCTGAGGTGTGGGGCAGCCTTTTACAGTCAGATCCAAGAGTTAGAAAACACTTCCCAACACGGAAGCCAATTCTGGCAAACTTTTTGAAGTTGATTTGCTGGAATTCAGATTGCTGCTGCTTGTCAGGAACCCTACAAGTGTATGTTTACCAGAAGACAAGTCTATCTAAATCCGGGTGTTTGCATACAGAACAAGAAACCGGGTAATGATGGGAAACAGACGGAAGAACTGTGATATTTGTGTGTCACCACAAAAGATCAAAAGTTGAGGATTATCTTTGAAGTGATCTTGGAAGGAGCTAGTTTAGCTAGTTTTCCATAGAACCTTAAACACACAAGTTAAATGTGCTCTGTCCTGATGCCAAGGCAGCAGGAGAACTTCCATACTTCATGGAATCTTCACTCACACCCCAACAGCTTGAATGCCAGATTTACCATCTGGCTTGTGTTTTGCCATAGCAGCCAACCAATCTATGTGTGTGCTTCCATGCTTTTGTTAGATGCAGATCAGATTGTTCCAAGTGGCTGACCACTCCCATTCCATCCTCAGTCTCATAAAGCAGCTTCCCATTTCCCATGGAAACCAAACTGCCCTCCATGGACTCTGTCTAAGCTATTCACTACCTCTGTAAAGCAACCAGCATAATCAAAGATCCCACCCACACCAAACATTTTCCCTTCTCACCCCCACCATCGGACAGAAAATACAAAAGCCTGAAAGCACATGCCATCTCTCCTCCCTCACTTCTAATGCATTGTGAAATGTCGATAATTCCTCTCCCCACCCCGCACCTGCTCAACCCACTGAGTTCCCCTAACAGATAGCTTGTTGCTTCAGATTCCAGCAGTCTACTGTGTCTCCATTGCTAGACTGTGGGGCTGTGGCGGGCTAATAAAGGGAGGAAGTGTGGGACTGTAAAGTTTGGATGTTTTAAAACTGAAGAACTGCTTCAGTGGGAGACACGTAAGTGAGTACCACAGTGGAGAGAGAGATTGATGGTAAATCGGCAAGTTAATTTATTATTGTCACGTGCAGGTAATTTTATTACAACAGTACGTTAAGGTGGTGGGGTGGAGATATGTCTCTACCAAAGGAGGTGTAGGGCACTCCTTCCCTCCACTAGCCTGCAGGTCACCCTTGGGCCAGGTGTAGCACCTGTTTAGTGCCCCCCCCCCATCCCGATCAGGGTCTCGAGAAGCCACGGGAGCAGGTGGTGAACGGTTACATGAGCTGCTGGTGCACATCACAAGTCCTGATTATGCGACCACTGACACCAGGCAATCTCTGAAGAGTATTGATAATGGCCGGGGTCACCTGCCTTGTAAAGGCACTGTTCAGAAGAAGGCAATGGCAAACCACTTCTGTAGAAAAAATTGCCAAGAACAATCATGGTCATGGATAGGGAAAAGAATAAGAACGAAAGATAGAAAGACAGATTGATGACCATGATCATCATGTCATATGACATGACACATAATGATGATGGTAATGTTGAAATAGTACAAGGGAAAAGTGATAACAGAGTGCAGAATGAAGTAAAACAGTTACAGAGAACGTGCACTGCAGGCAGACAATTAGGTGTAAGGCCATAACGAGGTAGATTGTGAGGCTGCCTTTGAGTCTTCCATCTTATTGTCTGCCTGCACTGCATTTTCCTCTGTTCTTTCCCTATTGCCCCACCCATTTCTCTGCTTCTGTATGTATCCAGATGTCTTTTAATAGTTGCGATTGAACCTACTTTCACTGCTCATTCAGACAGCACAAACCAGATCATCATAGTTCATTGAAAAGAAAAGCACTCCCTTTTTCCCCTACATCACCAAAAAACAATCTCGTTAGATCAGGGAAATGATGACACACTGACGAGTGTTTCCACTTTGAAGGGTTGAGAATATACCTGCAGGGAGGCCAAATCTCTCACCATCAGCTGGATTAGCGTTAAACAGTAACTTCAGTACACCCACATTCACAGCAGAGAGTTCAGTATAGCTGTTACAGGAAGGGATGGTCTCCCTAAATGTCTGAGAAAACTGATTTTTGGCAGAGATATTTGAGGCACATTAAGATACAAGCATGTTATATATATATTGCTTTGCAGTCTCTCATTGGTAGTTTGATTATGTTGCCTCCTTTCTACTGCAGATATTCTCTCTTCTACCCCCTCAGTGGGCAGAATATACAAAAGCCTGAAAGCATCAAGGACAGCTTCTGTCTGGCTGTTATAAGACAATTGAGCAGCCCTCTTGTATGATAAAACAGACACTTGAACTCATAATCCACCTTGCCATGGCCGTGTACTTTGTTATCTCCCCGTACTATACTTTCACTGTAACTTCTACATTCTGTACTGCTGTTCCCTTGTACTACCTTGATGCACTGTTGTAATGGAATGATCCACTTGGATGGCATGCAAAACGGTCTTTCGCCGTACTCCGATACATGTGACAATAATAAAACCAATTAACCAATTTAACCAGTGTTCCATACGCATGGCTGACTTTAAGTGTGCAGACTCCTGTATGCCCTTCTTGACATTCTGAGAACAGTTCGGTGGTCAACCACTTGTGGTGCAGTCTCCAGTATCCTGTATGCAGCAATGTCGCATAAAACACTACAAAACAGAAGCAGGCTTAGGCTGTTTAATCCCTCACGTCTGCTCCACGTTTCGATAAAATCACGGCTGTTCTTTTTCCTTAGTGTCACTTTATTGAAATAACAGGAGTACCACTTGTTCACCAGACAAAAGGGATTACACTTCAGAACTGATTTAGGACCTTAGGACGTCCCAGATAGTGAAGGGTGCTTAAACATGCAATCCATTCTTTCTTTAAGGATCATTGTATCCAAGATCATTGATCCTTCAATAATTGAGGTGTTGGTGCATAGTCAGGAACACTAAGTATGTATCCGTATACAAACCAACTGATCTAGAATTGGCCATTTGGCTCCTAAAAACTGCTCCACCATTTAGTAAGATTGTAGCTAAACTGATCACGACTTCAGATCTACTGTATATTCTGTCCAACAACAGGAATTCTGCAGATGCTGGAAATTCAAGCAACACACATCAAAGTTGCTGGTGAACGCAGCAGGCCAGGCAGCATCTCTAGGAAGAGATGCAGTCGACGTTTCAGGTCGAGACCCTTCGTCAGGACTAACTGAAGGAAGAGTGAGTAAGGGATTTGAAAGTTGGCCACACATTTTAATTCCACATCCCATTCCCATTCTGACATGTCTATCCACGGCCTCCTCTACTGTAAAGATGAGACCACACTCAGGTTGGAGGAACAACACCTTATATTCCGTCTGGGTAGCCTCCAACCTGATGGCATGAACATCGACTTCTCTAACTTCCGCTAGGCCCCACCTCCCCCTCGTACCCCATCTGTTACTTATTTTTATGCACACATTCTTTCTCTCACTCTCCTTTTTCTCCCTCTGTCCCTCTGAATATACCTCTTGCCCATCCTCTGGGTCCCCTCCCGCTTGTCTTTCTTCCCGGACCTCCTGTCCCATGATCCTCTCATATCCCCTTTTGCCAATCACCTGTCCAGCTCTTGGCTCCATCCCTCCCCCTCCTGTCTTCTTCTATCATTTTGGATCTCCCCCTCCAACTTTCAAATCCCTTACTCACTCTTCCTTCAGTTAGTCCTGACGAAGGGTCTCGGCCTGAAACGTCGACTGTACCTCTTCCTAGAGATGCTGCTTGGCCTGCTGTGTTCACCAGCAACTTTGATGTGTATATTCTGTCCGCCTTGATCCTTGATAAACCACCTTGTTTATCAAGGATCTATCTACCCGTACCTTACAGGTTTCTGTTTCTGTTTTTGTCTCCAGAAGTCACAACTTCTCCACCTCCATTCTGTGAAGATTTCTCAGAATCTATTATAATCAAGTTCTCTCTCAATCTTCTAAACAGAAGTGGATATAATATGAAATTGTGTACTTTTTTCTAATAAGACATCTGACTCATTCCAGATATTATTCTACTAAAACTTCCCTCAGTTTATAGGAGCTTAGTTTGACAAAAATGTACAGAACAGTGAGAGGTAGAAAATAATTACACCAACAGCGTTAGAATGAAGCAGTAGATTTTTTTTGGAGATACAACATGGAACAGGCCCCGCTAGCCCTTTGAATCACACCACCAGCAAGCCGCTAACTTAACCCTTGCCTAATTATGGGACAATTTTCGATGTCTAATTAACTACTAATGGGTGTCATTGGGCAATGGAGGAAACCACTGGAAACCAGGTGGAAGAAATGTATACAATTGCTCACAGAAGATGTCAGAATTCAACTCTAAAGTCCGACACCCCAAGCTGTCATAGCGTCACGCTACCATGGCAGCAACCCAAGTAAATTTAAGTAGATAGATCCATAATAAGAAAGGTTGTTGTTGGTAGTTAGGACTGTGAAACTCTTAATTCGAATGTCATATAGACCCATCATGTACTTCTTCTAAACCTCAAGATATTTTCTTCATTGCCGAAATCCCCAGAAGTGATGATTTTCTGTGCACCTGTCTCTGCAACTCGGCTTTTACCTTGCATCTCGTGGAATAAAGTTATTTACACTTTTTTGAATATTTCTACACTTACTAGTCTGTGAGACTGAACCTCGCCCAATTCCCTTAATTTTCTGCTCGGAGGTCTGAGGAAAATTGAGCATGAGTATGGAAGGGAACTAAAGATCACATTGGCAATGGGCAGCTACCTGCTACCCCAGTGGGTTGCCTGACAACAGCATGGAGAGCCTGGTGTGTAGATTCCACTGAAATTGAGTCTCTAGTAAAGAGAATAAATGGAATGTCAGTGAATCATTTTCATTAAACTTTATTGACTTCTGGAACTGCATACATTGAAGCATAGAAATATGAGCTAGCTATTTGAATGCCATTATTGAAATACAGAGCAGTGCATTCTGGAAGTGGCTAATATTTGTAGATCATATTTGCAATTCATTAAACTTTGGAACTGGCCAGATGGACTTCTGTGGATGCTTTTAGACTTTTAGTACTGTGTAGACACACGTTAATTCAGTCAAATTGTTGTTTTGATTTCTTAACTCTTAAAACAAGCAGTGTTACTATTGTTTCAAATGTTGAGACACATTTCACCGTCCATTAATTTCCCAATAGTGTCTTCGCGTTCAATACAGACACAGTGGGCAGCCTGAGCTTCTTGCTGAAAGCCCTGAATTATCGGGAGAGAGTGCTTCAACGCAGCTTGGCAGCTAGACTCTACAGCAAGGTAAAGCCAGAATCCAGTGAGATCATTGGTTGATAATTTTATTGTTACTCATAAACTCATTAGCCTATTTCCAGATCAAGCTGAAATTCAAGGTTATTGTCATCGTAGGCACACATAAACGGGGCATAAATGCCATGAAAATGAGCTTCTTGTAGCAGCAGCAGAAAACATTGCAAATATAATTTAACATAAACTTAAATTCAAATAAATTATACATAACTTGCACATGATAACCACAAAAAAAATCGAAACCAGTAGATTGGAGACTAGTTGAAAAGTAATCTTGAAATAAGATGTGCTCTTGAATGGGAAAGTGAATTCCTCTTGTCTGCTTTCTTGAGACCACTTATGGAAATGCATGGTAATATGCTCAGTAGCAAGCTTAGCATGCTCCTCGTTGAACAGAAAACGGTGCTGATCTGATCTGGAGGGAGGGGACCTAAATCGAAGGAGAGAAAAATGTCAGAGTAATTTCAGTCACCGTGTAGTTAAACAGAATAGTAGAACAGTTTGACTCCATGGATAATGCACACCGCATTAAAATGCATTGAAGGTGTTATGCAATTCTATGGGCTCTTAAAATACTCATCATTACTTAAGAAATAGTAGCAGGAAAAGGTCATTTGGCCCATCATGCCTGCTCTGCCTTTCAGAAAAATGTGACTGATATTTTAACTTGGTGTGACTTTCCTGCACTAACCCCAAATCCATTGATTCCCTTGATATCTAAAGATCCATCATTTTCCAAATTAACCAACCACACCCCTTCAAAAATCCTTAATCTTCTGCATGAAGAAATTTCTTCTCACCTCTATCCGGCCACTTATTTTGAGACCATGACCCCTTGGTTATGGAAACACCAGCCAGGAGAGATCCAACTTTTCTGTCCACTTTGTCAAACCCTATTCTTACATTTCAAAGAGATTATTATTCTTCTAAATGAAAAAAAAACATTAGACCCAAATTGTTTAATCTCTGAGTATGCAATCCCAGGTACCAATGTAGTGTACCTTTGCCAAACCCCTCTATCACAAGCATAGCCTTTCATACATAGAGAGATCAGACCCCTGTATATTTAGAGCAAGACATCTTCACTCTCATCCTCAAATCCTCTTGTAATAAAGGAAGCCATACCATCTGTCTTGCTGCACCGGCATGTGCATTTGTTTGAAAATTGTTTTACAGTGCTAGTTTCTTAATCTTCACAAAGACTCCAAGTTTCTTTTCAATGGTCAAAGCCACTTATTTCCTTTTGCAGAGGTTCACAAATATATTTGGAGTCATACTAACTCAATTATTTTCTCTCCACAGACACTAAGTTATCTGCTAGCTATCTTCAGTATTCTCCTTTTGGGTTCAGGTTTTGACATCAGTCCTGACATGTTTTTCACAGTTTTAATCTATCCTTTTTGTGTACTCTTATCTATAACATTAATATGACTCTTGAATGTCACCCGAACAATCGCAACATCACCCTATCAGAGGAATTCCCTTTGTCCTATCCATCCCCCCACGATTCCAATTTACAACAGGCTTGTTTTTCCACTTCCCCAATTCTGATGAAGGGCCCTCAACATACAATGTAAACTTTGTTTCTCTTTCCAGCATTTTTATATTTCTAGTACGGTTTGACATTCAAATATGTTGTACAACCTAATATAAAAGCTAGAATGGTTTAATTCTCTTGAAGAAGGGTCTCAGCCTGAAGTGTCAAGTATTTATTCATTTCCATAGATGCTGCCTGACCTGCTGAGTTCCTCCAGCATTCTGTGTGTGTTGCTTTGGATTTCCAGCATTTAGAGAATTTCTCATGTTTATGGTTTAACTGTTTTTTTTACTGTGATTTAACTGTAGTTACTACACTTCCACTGAAAACTTACTGTGGTTATTAACCTTAATTGGTTAATGCATTATTACTGAATTCTTATTGTAGTTAGTATATCTATTCTATATTCTGCATATGTTTATTAATCCTGGAATTGCCATTATGGACTTGTGAAACCTCAAACACTTAACCCCTCCAAACCTCTAAGTCAGTTGTTAGTTAACTGATGGACCACTGTAGAGAGAAGAGCTGCATTATTTTTAAAGTAATTGTGACTCACAGATCCATGTTTCAAAACTACTTACTGTGTTTCTGAACACCACCAGTTTTTTCTTCTCCTTCCTAGGCAATCCCTCAGCATTGAGGATGACCCCAGTATCTTGAGGAGTACAAGTCTGCTGGGTGTGATTTTTGTTAATAGGGGAATGATCCTTATGGACTTGACTGCCACTAAGGCTTGACAGAACACAGTCTTGATCTAATGGCAAGCAGGCAATAGCAAAGAGAATCAATCTCCATAGGCCAAATTTACCTTGCATCACAGTGTTCCATGCGTGTTATAGACACCAAAATCATTATAAAATAAAACTTCTCAAACTGCTGTCTGTTTGTATCCGGTCATAATGAACCAGCTTTACAAAGACATTTTAATAGCTCCCATACTTCAGATTCCAGACAGGGGCCTTCCACCCAGGAACACAAGTTATCCAGTTTATGTCGGTAGAATTGCATCCATAGTCGCCAGGGGATGGGGTGAATAGTCCTGATAACTTGAGACACCAGAGACTTGTTTAAATTTGGAGCAAAACAAATTTGCTGCAAGAACTCAGTGGATGGTGCAGCATTTCATGTCAAAAAATCTGTTCGCAGTCCGAAATATCAACCACTCCTGCAAGTGCTGCTTGATCCGCAGATTTCTTCTAACAGGCTGTCTGTTAGTCCTGATGACTAATCTTAAATCTTCCCTGTCCATTGTCAACTCTGGCTCTAGTTTCTGTGAGTCAAAGGGAATTACACACAAGCATTTCCACTGACAATTTCACACAGTGATGAAGAAGTGCTACATTGTTAGATGGCTCATTCTTCATGGGAAATGTTAAATCAAGCTTCGTTTGGTCTTTAAGGATGGAAACATCATTTTATTAAAAAAAATAGCGAGAATCCCAAGGTTCCTGGCTAATATTTATCCCTCTTCACTAAAACAGATTGAATGGTAAACCTATAGATGCTGGAGATCCAAAACTGTTGCTTTAATGGTCATTATCACATTGTTGATGTCTCGTTAACATGCACGACCTGGCTACTGCATTTCCTTCATCAGAGAAGCGTCTCTAAAAGTCAAAACTCTGAAGTATTTTAAATACTCTGATCGCAAAAGATGTTAAATAAATAAAAGTCCTTTGTTATTATTGAATCAATGGAGAATTGGAGAATTATGTTAATAAGAAGTTTGAATTTGTAATTTGCATGACTTCAGATGCTGATATTATTCAATCCTAAATGTAGGTATTAAAGCAGTCAGTAATTCCTGACTGTGGGGTATTGCACGTTCTCCCTCTTTTCATCAGGTACTAGGTTAATTGCCTGTCGTAAATGACCCCTAGTGTAGGTAAGAGAATTTGAGATGGAACTCCTGGTTGTCGCCTCCCTTCACATTCTGCATTCCCCCTATCTCCTTATCCACTCGTCACCTCCCACTGGTGCTCCACCTCTTCCCTTTCTTTGGTGGTCTTCAGTCCTCCCCTATCAGATTCCGCTTTCTCCTGTCCTTTATCTCTTTCGCCAATCAACTTCCCAGTTACTGCACCCTCCCCGCCCCCAGTTTCACCTATCACCTGCCACTTTGTACTTCTACCTTCCTTCACACCACCTTCTTACTCTGACTTCTCATCTTTTTTATCCAGTCCTGATAGAAACATAGAAAATAGGTGCAGGAGTAGGCCATTCGGCCCTTCGAGCCTGCACTGCCATTCAGTATGATCATGGCTGATCATTCAGCTCAGAACCCTGGACCAGCCTTCCCTCCGTACCCCCTGATCCCTTTAGCCACAAGAGCCATATGAAGGGCCTCGGCCCGAAACATTGACTGTTTACTCATTTCCATAGATGCGGTCTGGCCTGCTGAGTTCCTCCTGCATTTTGTGTGCGTTGCTTGGATTTTCTCGTCTTTGAGGTGGAATTGTTGGGTATGGGAGCAAGTAGGTTACATATGATGGGTGGGGTAAGGCATTCATGGGATTGTTTTGTGCGGTGGCATGGATATTGTTTCAAACTGCTTTATAGTCATTTATGTATTTTAAAGTACAGGTATGGGTACAAATTGGCAACCAGTTTTCCCATTGCAAGTTTACATGTACAACAATATGATAATGAGTGGATAGTCTTTTTTAATAATTATGCATAAAGAATAAGTTTTGGTCAGTACATGAGAAATAATCCCTTCTTCAACTCTTCCATGATCTCAGATCCCAAAGGTCGCTGACTAGATCTCTCCCAGCACCCCCCACCCTCCTTTGCTCATCTACTCCCCTCTCCCAACAATGGCTGAGTCACACACAAGATCACCTATTGCCATGATCCCTGACTCACTGGTCCTTATGCACCTCAAGATCTTGATCGTCCCTAACTTCTTCATGCTCTCCCCTGGTCTCTGTTCTCCCCTGGTCCCCGCTCTCCCCTGGTCCCCGCTCTCCCCTGGTCCCCGCTCTCCCCGTGTCCCCGCTCTCCCCGTGTCCCCGCTCTCCCTGGGTCCCTACTCTCTCCAAGGCTAGAGTTACGAGAATATGTTAATGCCAACGGCCCTGAAAGTAATGGACAGAGAACATTTTGTTTTCAAGCAATTTACATTTAATTTTTTTGGTTCATTTTTTGATTGTTTATGTGCTTCTTTTCCTAGGTAGTGAAAAATAAAGAGGAATCCTTCAGTGCCTGGAACTCATGCCTCCACCATGTTACCTGCCTTGCCCTGGCACACATTCATCGAGGTCAGTGTGAAGATCTGTTACATTGACATAATTGTTTCTCATCCTTTGATTTTCAGGCATTTCACCACCCCGGCACACAAACTGCTCAGGGAACTCTAACATCAGGCAACAGAAGATATGTGGGCCTAACCCTGTTTAATCATTTGCCTGAATCTCTGATTCACTCTTTCCATTCCTGAAATATTTTACAGCTCAAGTTAAATGTGAGCCGTACTTATGACACAGGGTGTGATATCACTGGATCAGAGTCTCAGAGCTATGCCCAGTGTTTACAGTCAAACCCAGACTGATCCCTTGCCCCACCAAACTCAGATATCACAGCATTCAAATTCAGATCCCGACTAAGGTTAGTATATTGTCACATGAAATTCCTCGCTCACTTGAAGCTCGTGGAGTAAATGGTATACATGGGAATACAGTGATAGGCACAAAACAACAGAACAGGCAGAGGGTAACAGTACAAACTGTTAATAATGGAAGAATGATGGCTTTGAGAGTGACACAGCTCAACTGGGAAGGGGATGTTTGGTTCTCAAGTCTGACAGCAGTGGGAGAGAAACTCTTCCGAGTCGTCTGGGCTTTCAAGCTCCTGTGTTTCCACTGCATATGTTCATATGTCACCATATACAATCCCAAGATTCATTGTCTTGTGCGCATGCTCAATAAATCCATAATAGAATCAACGAAAGACCACGCCAACTTGGGCGTTCAACCACTGTGCAAAAGACAACAAACTGCACAAATACAAAAAAGAAAGAAAGAATAACAATACGTAAATAAGCAATAACTATTGAGAACATAAGAGGAAGAGTCTTTGAAAGTGAGTCCATAGGAACAACCTATGGGGCAAGTGATGTTATCCCCTTTGGTTGAAGAGCCTGATGGTTGAGGGGTAATAACTGTTCCTGAACCCGGTGGTGTGAGTCCTAAGGCTCCTGTGCCTTCTTCCTGATGGCAGCAGCGAGAAGAGAGCATGTGCTGGGTGATGGGGTGGCAGGTCCCTGATGACGGATGTTGCTTTCCTGCAACAACACTCCATGTAATTTTGCTCAGTGGTGGGGAGGGCTTTACCTGTGATGGACTGGGCTGTATCCACTACTTTTTGTAGAATTTTCCATTCAAGAACATTGGTGTTTCCAGACCAGGCTGTGATGCAGCCAGTCAATATACTCTTGACTACGCATCATAGAAGTTTGCCAGAGATATCATACCAAATCTTCACAAATTCCTGAAGAAGTAGAGGCATTGCCATGCTTTCTTTGTTATCGCACTTACCTGCTGGGCACAGGACAGATCCTCCAAAATAATAAATCCCTTCTTTCTACTGATTCTCTCTCCCCTCCTGTCATCCTAAATGACATTCCAACAGGAGGTGAACCTTGTTGCTACTGCAGCACAATGGTTCTCAGGACTGTGCACTCAGGGAGTAGGGTGCTCAGCAGGAGGGAAGTTCACCCTAGTTCCTGCTGGTGCACTTGCTGATAACTCGTGTTGGCATCTGGCTTTGACTATTTGCTTGGGAATAACTCTGTTTCTGCTGACCCCTAAGGAATCTGAGCACATTCATTCACAACCATCTGTTCATCTAATTGCCTGATTTGCAACAGGACAGAACATTTGATTCATTTTCTATCTTCTTGAGTCATTATGTAGGCCAATGTCCTGAAGACTATTTGCTTGTTTGTTTAATTTCTAAGTCTTGAAATATGGTGCTCCATTATAGTCCACAATCTGTGCAAAGGCATGCAATTATGCTCAGAATGCATTATCGTTGCAAAGCAATTCCACATGCTGTGCTGTGTGTTTTCAAAGCGATGTTGCATAAAACTTTAATGCCAAGGCTTGAAGGAGTGTATTTAGGGTTAGTCATGTCCCACTGTCTTCACATATCTGCAACAATTAGGAAGCTATGTCAAAGCTTTATTGAAGTCGAAATGAACAAATTTTCAGATTGAGAATCAGATTTAATATCACCAGCATGTGTCGTGGAACTTGTTACCTTTACAGCAGCTGTACAATGAAATACATATTAAATAAATATAGAGGAAAAAAATGAGGTATATAAGTCTATATATGTCTATTAAATAGTCAAAATAATAGTGCAAAAAAACAGAAATAAAAAAATAGTGAGGTAGTGTTCATGGGGTCGATGTCCATTTAGGAATCGGATGGCAGAGGGGAAGAAGCTGTTCCCGAATTGCTGAATATTTGTCTTCAGGTTTCTGTACCTCCTTCCCAAAGGTAACAGAGTGAAGAGAGCATGTCCTGGGTGGTGAGGATTATTAATGGTGGGCATTGCCTTCCTAAGGCACCGCTCCTTGAAGATATCTTGGATATTGCAGAGTCTAGATGGAGCTGACTAACTTTACAACTTACTTCGATTTCATGCAGTAGCCCCCCTCCTCCATACCAGATGGTGATGCAGCCAGTCAGAATGTTGTCCACAGTACATTTGTAGAAGTTTTTAAGTGTTTTATTAGACAAACCAAATCTCCTCAAACTCCTAATGAAATACAGTTGCTGTTTAGCCTTCTTTATAGTTGCACTGATATGTTGGGAGCAGGTTAGGTGCACAGAGGTATTGACATCCAGGAACTTGAAATTGCTCATTCTCTCCACTTTCTGATCCCTCTATGAGGATTGGTTTGTGTTCCCTCTTCTTACCCTTCCTGAAGACCACAATCAGCTCTTTGGTTTTGCTGACGTTGAGTGCCAGGTTGTTGCTGCGACACCACTCCACTAACTGGTATATTTTGCTCCTGTACACCCTTTCATCACCATCTGAAATTCTGCCAACAGTGGCTGTATCATCAGCAAGTTTATAGATGGCATTTGAGCTGTGCCTAGCCACACAGTCACGGGTGTCAAGAGAATAGAGCAGTGGGCTAAGCACACATCCCTGAGGTGCACCAGAATTGATTGTCAGCGAGGTGAAGATGTTAATTCCAATCTCCACAGGTTGTGGTCTTCCAGTTAGGAAGTCAAGGATCCAGTTGCAGAGAGAGTTACAGAGACCTGGGTTCTGTAGCTTTTTGATCAGGACTGTAGGAATGATGGTGTTAAATGCTGAGCTATAGTCAATGAACAGCATTCTGACATAGGTATTTGTATTGTTCCTGATGATCCTGAGCAAACTGAGAGAAAAAACTCTCAATTATGCTTAGGTACGTGGAACAGGAGGAATCCTGGCCTTTGTTAAAATGGCAAATCTCCTCCATCCCCAGCAGTGGGTTCAATGGTCTCGGTACTTCAGGAAAACAAATCAAAAAATGTCTAGAGTACGCATTTTTCCTTTGAAGAAATTGGGTGTGATTGGATGAGTGTTGGTGCAAAAAAAATGCTATCTTCAAAAAGCACAGCAGCGTTTATCATTTTAGGTAAAGACCCCACCCCCTCCCACCTCCCACTCTAGGGAGCTTATCTCATGAAAGAATCAGTCTTCAAAATGAAAGAGTCCAGGGAAAAGAACCTTGAGATAAAAAGGCCACCCATCAGCATTAATGCACAAAAGCTGTGGTAATGTTTCAGCTTCTTTTAAGTCTTCATTATCTTGCCAATGCCCATGCTATATTCTGATTTATGAGTGCTTCTGTTTGTAGAATCAGTATTAGTGGACTTCCTCAGGCAGATCCACGTTTGGGTGAATCGTTAATGAATTTAGTTTTCACAAGCAAAAATCTTACTCCTTAGTTGGTGGCCCTGTATTTTTTTTTGCTTTGTTTTTCTCAGTAGTTTCCGTTACTGCTCATTCTTTGAAGTTGCTGTGATATGGTACTTATTGCAACTCTTGCAACTCACCCACACTTGTCAGCCAACAATTGCAGTGTATTGTATAGCATCTTTAACAAAGCAATATGTCCCAAGGTGATTCAAAGTACATTTATTATCGAAGTATGTATACTATATACAACCTTGAGATTCATCTCCTTACAGGCAGCCACACAAAACAAAGAAACTCAATAGTACACATTAAAAAAGACCATCAAACACCCAATGTGCAGAGAAGAAAACAAATTGTGCGAACAATAAATGTAAGCAAATAACATCCAGAACTGTAGTTCACAAAAGTGAGCCCACAACTCCAAAGCCTGTCATCACTGCAGCCGATCCAGGAGCCCGTTATTTGCAGACCACGGCCTCAGTTCAGCACAGAGACGAGTAAGCCTCGCGGAGCAGCGAGCTGAACACCGGCCCATCCCTCACCTCTGGCCCTGACAGCCCGATCTTTACAATCTGGCCTGGCGCTTAAATCAGCCAAACCACATCAGCAAATTGTTGACACCAAGCTGCACCAGACGGTGTTAAGGTTAGGCACCACATACACAATCAAAGATCTAGCTTTCAAGGAGAATGTTTAGGGAGGATTGAAGGTAGAGAGGCATTGAGAGGTTAAGAGTCCAGGACTTTTGTAGCAGATGATCGTCTTGCACGTGGTGGATCGGTTAAGTCTGAAAATGGTCAGAGGCCAGTGGTTCAGAAGAGCAGGGCTGAACATCTGGAAAAATTCGCAACATTAGTGAAGAGAGGGGATATGGAGAAATTGGAAAACAAAATGAGAACTGTTAGCACAAGGTGTTGCATACTGGATTTCCAGAGTCAGAGGCTACAGGCATGATGTGTTAATAGGTTTTGAATGCAAACTACCCTTAATTATATTCCTCCCTGCTTAACCTGCAACATCCAGCCATCAAACTGTGAAACATTTTAATGATGGTGCAAGGTTCAAGGTTCATCTTTGTTGAAAACGTCACTGTGGTTAGCAGCAGTGTGGTTTCAGCTGCAGAGAGTGGCCAGGGAAAAGGAAAGAGTGGGTTGCAAGGGGAGCAGAATTTGTTGCGGTGTCTGGAGATTTAGGGGATATTTCCCACTATCTACCCATCTATGCCCCTCATAATCTCATGCATTTCTATCGAATCAGCTGTTTAATCACCTTCTCTTCAAGGAAAACAAACACAGGCAAGCCCGTCTCTGCTGATAACTGAAACTTTCCACACCAGTCAACATCCTGTGAATCTCCTCTGCACTCTCTCTGGTGTAATATTTACATGCTATCCAGAACTGCACACAATGCTCGAACCCAAACAATATTACAGAAAGTTGTTCTACAACTCCCTTAATCTTACCTACACTCTGGCGAATGAAGGCATATATCCTCTATGCACCCTCAGCACCTTTTCTATCTGTGCCAACACCTTTGCAAAGCCATTTTTCCCGAATACTCTTAACATTATTTGTCTATGTTCTAGTTACTTTAGTCCATCTCAGTGCAACATTTCACACTTGTCAGGACTAACTTCCATTTTTCATTGCTGTGGTCCTCTTTTACCAACTCATCAAGGTCACCCTGTAGGTACAACCATCCCCCTCATGATCAACAACTCCTGCAACTGTGTTGAACTAATGGTATCTGTTATGTTCACATTAGTCCTGGGTATGACTCTAAACTGCAACCAGTGATGAGGCTGTGATTGCGACTTTCAGAGCTTTGGGGAAAGTGGAGTTACCCCTTAGTCATTCATTGCTCTCAGGGCCGCTCTGACCCGGAATGGTAGCACCTGCAAGGGTTCCTGCTCAGGATACGAGCGAAGGCCAACGGTTGATCCGGCAGGTTCAGTAACTGAACTTATGACGGAGAAGGCGGATGAAGCTACGACCTCAAATGTCAATGGCTATAGTACAGGCGGATGAACAGTTGGGAAGAAAAATGGCGATTTCCTTAGTTCGCCCAACAGTTTTTTTTTGTCTGTTGTATTGACTACACAAAAGCATTTGATAAAGTGAAGCACGATAATATTACAGGAAACTCTAGATCTAGATTCGAAAGACCTCCACCTAATCAGAAATCTCTACTGGGAACAAACTGCTGCTGTAAGAATAGATGGAGAAGTGAGTCAGTTTACGAAAATCAAGAGAAGCGTTAGACAAGGGTGTGTTTTCTCCCCTGATTTGTTTAATGTGTACAGTGAAACAATATTACTAAAAACAAGAGACATCTTGGGAATCAAAGTTAGCGGTGAAAACATCAATAATTTTAGATATGCGGATGACACTGTGTTAATTACAAATTCGGAGGAAGAACTACAAAACTTAATTGATATAGAAAGTGCAAAAAGGGGTCTATCTATCAATTGCAAAAAGACAGAATGTATGGTGATATCCAAAAAGAAGGAGAATCCTATCTGCGGGCTGAGAATAAACGGGGAAGACATAAAACAAGTCCAGAACTTTTGCTACTTGGGAAGCTGGGTGACATCAGATGGCAGGTGTGACATGGACATCAAAAGAAGAATAGGGATGGCAAAAGACACCTTTACTAGAATGAAGAGTATACTGACCAATACTAAACTAGGCATGACAATCTGCCTCAAAGTACTGAAATGTTACGTTTATCCAGTTATGTTATATGGCTCAGAATGTTGGACAATATCTAGTAAGATGAAGAAACCAATTGTAGCAGCAGAGATGTGGTTTTTGAGGAGGATGCAAAGAATATCATGGACAAAACGAATATCTAATGAGGCTGTCATGAACAGAGCAAACACAAAAAGAGAAATAAGGTATGAGATCATGAAAAGGCAACGTGACTTCATTGGACATGTGATTAGGAAAGAGGAGTTAGAATGCACGGTAATTATGGGAAAGATTGAAGGGAAGAAAGCAAGAGGAAGACAAAGACAAATGATGATGGAGACAGCAGCCAGAGAACTGGAAATGAATACCAATGAATTGATCCACTTGACCCGAAACAGGAGTGTGTGGGCCATGGCAGTCAAAGCACAAACTGGGCATGGCACCTGATGATGATGATGATGATATGTTCACATCCAAATAGTTAATATACAGAGGAAACAGTAGCAGCCCTAGCAACAATCTCCATGATACATTGCTCATCAGAGGCTTCCAATAACAAAAAAATAACAGGATCACTACCCTTTGTCTCCTATTAACCAAACAATGTTGGATACGGTTTGCCAACTTGTCCTAAATCCCATGGCCTCCAATCTTTTTAAACAGTCTCCCATGTGGGAACTTGTCAGTGACCTTATTGAAGACCTTCTTTAATACACACAGTTATCTTTTCAAAAAATTCAAATTGGTGACATGGGATCTTTCGCCCAACAAAGCCATGCTGACTACCTCCGACTAATCTCTTCCTTTTATTAATCTTTGCCCCAAAATATCCTCCCTTGTCTTCCATTTAGGCTGGGATGCACCACATCAGGTCAAAGTTCAAAGTACATTTATTATCATAGTATGCATACTACATACAATCTTTCCTCAGAGGCAGACACAAGACAAAGAAACCCAATATAACCCACTAAAAATGACTGTCAAGCACACAACATGCAGAAAAAAAAGCAAATCGTGCAAACAATAAAAGTAAGCAAGTAACATTCAGAACTGAAGTTTATGAAAGTCAGTTCAAAGCCATGAAGCCAGTCACTGCAGCCGGTCCAAGAACCCGATAGTTGCAGGCCACAGACTCAGTTCAGTGCGGAGATGAGTAAACCTTGCGGAGCAGCAAGCTGAAGACCAGCCATTCCTCGCCTCAGGCCCTGACACCCTGACCTTTCCAATCTGGCCTAGTGCTTAATTTGACCAGACCTCGGGTCATTTCTCACTCTTGAAATTGGGCCTTGCCACTTCGATTTGGCCCATACCCGATCTTTCCAATTGGGCCCAGCACTTAAATCAGTCAAGCCTCAGGTCTTTCTTCACTCTCAGGCCCAGGCCCGGGCTCCACCACTTTGAATTCCCAGGGATGTATCCACTTTTAGTCATAGTCATACTTTATTGATCCAGGGGGAAATTGGTTTTTGTTACAGTTGCACCATAAATAATTAAATAGTAATAAAACCATAAATAATTAAATAGTAATATGTAAATTATGCCAGGAAGTAAGTCCAGGACCTGCCTATCGGCTCAGGGTGTCTGACCCTCCAAGGGAGGAGTTGTGAAGTTTGATGGCCACAGGCAGGAATGACTTCCTATGACGCTCTGTGCTGCATCTCGGTGGAATAAGTCTCTGGCTGAATGTACTCCTGTGCCCAACCAGTATATTATGTAGTGGATGGGTGACATTGTCCAAGATGGCATGCAACTTGGACAGCATCTTCTTTTCAGACACCACCGTCAGAGAGTCCACAAAGCCCATAAAGATATCCACAGTGCCCACACCCACTGACCTATCCACTGTGTTTTCTCGCAACACACACAAAATGGTGGAGGAACTCAACAGGTTAGGCAGCATCTATGGAAAGGGATAGCAGTCGACATTTTGGGCCGAGAGCCTTTTTGTTCTCCCATTGTTGACCGTTCCCATCCCCCTCCCCCACCTGGTTCCATCTGCCCATTATCCCTTCCCCATCTGATTCCACTTGTCACCTACCAGCCTCTGCTCCACCCCTCATACTGCTGATGCAGGGTCTTGAGCCAAAACATAGGCTAACATGTTTTCCCTCTGCAGATGCTGTTTGTCCACTGAGTTCTTCCAGCTAATCGTTGTTTTGTATCCCATAGTCCTTCCTTCTTACTGGCTCCCTTCTATAAATTCTGTCAATGCATGAAACTTCTTCTTAGTGGGTACAGATGAGATTCATTATTGATAGCAGAAATGGAAGTGTTCCAACATCAGAATCAGAATCCTTTATTATCGCTAAGTATGTGGACACATACAGGGAATTTGATGCCGGTTTCCCTGAGCTCTCGCTGTACAGAATCAAAAAGCAAACAAAACAATAGTGCAAATAATCGTGAACTATATACAATGAGGTATACCTGTGTATGTACAGGTGGACTTGGTTTATAATAGACTAAAATTCAAGTGTTCATAAGACTGATGGCATACGGAAAGAAACTGTTCTTGTACCTATTTGTCCTGGCATACAGTGATCTAAAGCGCCTACCAGAAGGAAGGAGTTGGAACAGGTGATGTCCAGGGCGTGATGGCTCTACAATGATGCTGCTTGCTCACTTTCTGACTGTAGATGCATATAAGTCCTGGATCGAGGGCAGCTTCACACATGGAAGGAAACCATTCAGTCCATAGTGTCTGTACTGGTAGAGAAAGAGCCCAATCCCAGATTCTGATGGTGGGTCCATAATCCTATAAATTACAACTCTTCAAGTTCCTGTGTTGTCAATATCTCTGAGGCTGTAACATGGACCTAACATATCAATGCAGCTACAAAGAAGTCGAGATGTTGGCTATATTTCATTAGGAGTTTGAGGAGATTTGGTTTGTCACCAAAGACACTCACCAATTTCCACTGATGTACCGTGGAGAGCATTCTAGCTGGCTGCATCACCATTTAGTTGTGGCCTGGTGGGTTGGGGGAGGGGGAGGGAGTCACTGCACAAACATAGAAACATAGAAAAATAGGTGCAGGAGTAGGCCATTCGGCCCTTCGAGCCTGCACCGCCATTCAGTATGATCATGGCTGATCATCCAACTCAGAACCCTGTACCAGCCTTCCCCCCATACCCCCTGATCCCTTTAGCCACAAGGGCCTTATCTAACTCCCTCTTAAATATAGCCAATGAACTGGCCTCAACTGTTTCCTGTGGCAGAGAATTCCACAGATTCACCACTCTCTGTGTGAAGAAGTTTTTCCTAATCTCGGTCCTAAAAGGCTTCCCCTTTATCCTCAAACTGTGACCCCTCGATCTGGAGATTGAAATAAACTGCAGAAAGTTGTAAACTTAGTCAGCTCCATCATGGATACTAGCCTCCATAGTATCCAGGAATCTTCAAGGAGGAATGCCTCAAAATCACGGCATCCATCATTAAGGACCCCCATCACCCAGCCATGCCCTGTTCTCATTGCTACCATCAGGAAGGAGATACAGAGGCCTGAAGACACACACTCAACGATTCAGGAACAATTTCTTTCCTCTCTGCCATCCAATTTCAGAATGGACATTGAACCCATGAACACTACCTCTACTTTTTATTGCTATTTTTGTACCACTTGTTTAATTTAACTAGTTAACATATATTTACTGCAATTCATGGTTTTTTCCTATTATGTATTGCATGTCCTGTTGCTGCAAAGACAAACAAATTTCACTGCATATGCTGGTGGAATTAAACCTGATTTTGATTCTGAGCCACATAACCAAGTACTTCTTAGTTATGGTGTGGCTTTCTGCTTCTGCCACACTTTTAGCCAATGGGTTTAAAACTCTAACCCCTAATTAATGGTAATTAGTTTAATCTTGTCACATGTCCAGTGAAAAGGTTTGTTTGCTGACCATCAAACAAATTATTCTGTGTTAAGTATGTTGAGATAATATGAAAAGAAAATCAGTAACAGAATGCAGAATATAGTCTATTTCTGCATCTCCCCTCTAAACCTTCTGCCAATTACTTCAAATGTGTGACCTTGCTTCTACAGCAAAGAGGTCCTTCCTATGTACTCTGTCTAAACTCTTCACATTTATACTCCTCAGTGATCCTCCCCTTAGCCTCCTTGGTTTCAGAGCAGGATATCACAAATAACAACTCAGCAGCAACCGTGGGAAGACAAATAGACCTAATGCTTCAGGTGAATGACCCATCATCTGAACTGGGGAAGTGAGAAAAGAAGCTTGCTGAATTTTCAAGATGTTGAAATTTACAGATATTTCCATGAGTTCAATGCCAAGAGCTTGCGGTAGTATACCAACACAGGGACATGTAATGTATTCATCAGATGCTCCTTCCTCCTTCAGCACTGAAGCAGGTTTTAATCTTTTTGTTGAATGAATAGCACCAATCATTTACAACATTTCATTTACCCAGGGACTTTCAATGGGGATTTTACACGAGAGCTTAGCCCTGGGTATGCATCTTTTCAACAATCACTCACATGTGCCATTTAAATGTCGATGAAGTATACAAACCAACAAAAGGCTCTTTGGCCCACTGAGTCTATGCTGACCATCAAGTATGCGTTTACAATCATGCAATACTAATCTCATTTTATTCTCCCTAGATTCCCATCAGCTCCCTCGAGATTCTATCAGTAGGGGCAATTCAGAGTGGCCAATTCAACCTGCCAACCCGCATGCTTTTGCAAAGTGGGAGGAAATCAGTGCATTCAGAGGAAACCGGTGCGGCCGCAGGGAGATTGTGCAAACTCCACAAAGGCAGCACCAGGGAGCAGGGTTAAACCCTGGGTCTGCTTTCCAAAAGTTCATTTATGAGTTGTAGATGTGCCAACATTTATTGTCTACCCTTGAGTTCCCCTGAATGGAGGTGAGAGAGGAGGGTGAATTACATTGGTAATTGTGGAGTTGTGCACCCCAGACTGGGTAGAAGAGCAGATTTCTGTTGGTTTATTTATTTACTGAGACACAGCGCAGAGCAGGCTCTTCTGGCCCTTTGAGCCGCGCCGCCACCCAGCAACCCCTGCTTTAACCCTGGCCTAATCACAGGACAGCTTACAATGACCAATTAACCTACCAACCAGTACGACTTTGGACTGTGGGAGGAAACCGGAGCACCCAGAGGAAACCCACACGGTTACGGGGAGAACATAATAAAGCATGATAAAGAATCATTAATGAGCAAAGGAGAGTCTGAAGCAGATTTCAAGATTATTGTTTTTATATGAAAAGAAGAAACAGAAACAGGAATTGACCATTCAGCCCATTGCCTCTGCTTTACCATTCATTGACCCTGTGGCTGGTTCTTCAGTTTAATACTACTTCCTAGTGCTAACTCCACATCTCTTGATTACTTAAAATCTAAAAGATCCATCGATGTCCACTTTGAATATACTCAGCAGTTAAACCTCTACAGCCCTGGGCTGGGTGGAGAATTCCAAAGACTCTCCACCCTCATATGGGGAAAGAAATTCTTCTCCTTTGAAAGCCCTATGGTGGACTGCTTATGAAAATGTGAGATCAAAAGGAATAGCAAGGGTCAAGTTAGTAGACACCCTCGTGTCAGCTCAGCGTTTATAGAGTCATAGAAAAATACAGCACAGAAACAGGCTCTTGGGCCCATCTAGTTTGTGCCAAGCCATTTAAACTGCTTACTCCCTTCAAACTATATCGGGACCATAGCCCTCCATATCCCTGCCATCCATGTACCTATCCAAACTTCTCTGAAATGTTGAAATCGAGCTTGTATGCACCATTTGCACAGGCAGTTCGTATATCCTCTGAGTAAGGAAGTTTCCCGACATTTTCCCTTTAAACTTTTCATCTCTCATCCTTAACCCTTAACCCATGACCTCTGGTTGTAGTCTCACCCAACCTCAGTGGAAAACAGATAAAGTCATACACCATGGAAACAGGCGTTTTGGCCCAGTTCCTGCATGCTGACCCAAGTGTCCCAAAGAAGGGTCTTGGCCCAAAAAGTCGACTGTTTATTCATTTCCATAGATGCTGCTTGACTTGCTGAGTTCCTCTAATATTTTGAGAGTGTTGCTCTGGATTTCCAGCATCTGCAGACTTTTTTATGTTTACTACCTAAACCAGTGCTGTTTACCTGCATTTGGCCCATATCCTTCTATATCTTTTCTATCCATATACTTATTCAAATGTCTCAAATGTTGTTATTGTACCTGCCTCAACTGCTAGAGAAAGCAGTTGAGGCAGGTACAATAACAACATTTGAGACATTTGAATAAGTATATGGATAGAAAAGATATAGAAGGATATACACATCGCCTTCTGTGTGAAGAAGTTGCTCCTTGGGTTCCGCTTAAATCTTTCCCTCCTTGGGTACTGTTAAAATCTTTCCCCTCTCACCTTAGTCGAATGTGCTGTAGTTTTTGGTTCCCTTTCCCGGGGTAAAAAGCCTGCACGATCCTCCAATCTTTGCTGCTCCTGATGTCACACCTCAAAAAAGTCTCTTACGCTCCAAGGAATAAGGCTGTAGCCTGCCAGCCTCTCCCTATAACTCAGGCCCTCGAATCCTGGCAACTTTCCCATAAATAAGCTTATATTATTTGGATGGCAACCACTCTCTTCTATGCCAGCTCAGATACAGAACAAGGAGAGAAAAGATTGGAAAGGGAGTTGAAAAAGGCAACGAATAATAAAATATTTTAACTCCCCACAATAATTAAAATGGAAGGGAATGAGACTGCAATTTAAAAGATAATTTGAAGGCTATTTGCTAATAATTACATTTGAAATTGGACTCCCCCAACCTCATCTGTGAAGTTTAAGCTGTATCTGTGAGATAGGTTTGGTATACTATTCACTGTGTTTCAGTGGTGACTCTGTCAGTGAACCACAGAATCAAAGAAAGGAGGTAGCACATAGGAAGGTTACTCAGGTCATTGAGTCCATTTCAGTTCAATGCAAGAGCAAATCTGCTAGTCCTACTTCCACAGCTTCTCCCCGCACGCCTGGATCTGTTTTCCCTATTGAGTGCTTTCCCAGTTCTGTGAATGAATGTGTCGTCATTACCACAGCAACAGCTGACCTACTACCAGCCCCACCCTCCCCAATTCCCAGCAGTGCATTTCAAATCCTAGCTACTTACTGTGTTAAAATTTCAGCCACATACCACCTTGGTTCTCCCTCCCCCCCATAAGA
Source organism: Mobula birostris (assembly GCF_030028105.1). NCBI lineage: Eukaryota > Metazoa > Chordata > Chondrichthyes > Myliobatiformes > Myliobatidae > Mobula > Mobula birostris. Next base: position 118,775,405 of record NC_092371.1, read on the forward strand.
TACTACTATTGCAAGCCTTTTGAATAGTAGGGTATTTCACACACCAGCTCCCTGGTTTCTGAATATCAGAATCAGGTTTAATATCACTGGCATATGTAGTGAAATTATTTATGAGGCAATATATAATAGTAAAAACTGTGAATTACAGTGAGAAAAAATGTATAAAGTTAAATTACATAGGTAGTGCAAAAAAAAAGTAGAGGTGGTGTTCAGGGGTTCAATGTCCATTCATGTTTCTGATGGCAGAGGGGAAGAAACTGTTTCCGAATTGCTGAGTGTGTGTCTTCAGGCTCCTGTACCTCCTTCCTGATGGTAGCAATGAAAAGAGGGCATCTAGGTGATGGGGTCCTTAATGATGGATGTCACCTTTTTGAGGCATCACTCCTTGTCCGGGATGCTGGGGAGGCTAGTGCTCATGATGGGGCTAACTGAATTCATAACTTTCTGCATTTTATTTCAATCCTGTGCAGTGCCCCTCCCCACCATACCAGATGGTGATGCAGCCAGTTGGAAAGCTTTCCATGGTACATCTGTAGAAATTTGTGAGTGTCTTTGGTGACATACCATTTCTCCTCAAACTCCCAAGGAAATATAGGTGTGAATATACAGTAGCATGGTAGCCTAGTGGTTAGCACAACGCCTTACAGTACAGGCAGACTGGGGTTCAATTCCCACTGCCGCCTGCAAGGAGTTTGTACGTTCTCCTTGTGACCGCGTGGGTTTCCTCCAGGTGCTCCGGTTTCCTCCCGCAGTCCAGTTGATAGGTTAATTGGTCATTGTAAATTGTCCCATGATCAGAGATTCCTGGGTGGTGTGGCTCTAAGGGCTGGAAGGGACTATTCCACACTGTGTCTCCATAAATAATTTTCCGGGGCGCCCTTAAGAAGGCGACTCATGCGAGCAACTGCGACGTAACACTGTACGTGCGAGTCATAGAGTGTAAAAGCATGGAACCACTGAGTCCATGCTGACCATCAGACACCCCAACATATACAAATACTGCTCTAGACCGTCTTATTCTCCACACATTCCCTTCAAAGACTGCACCCTGCACCGCCCCCTCCCGTATTCTACCACTCATCCACACAAGAGGACAAACTTACAGTAGTCAGTTAACCTCCCAATACACACACACACACACACACACACATCGTGGGTTTCCTCCAGTCTCTTCACTTTCCTCCCACATCCCAAAGATGTGCAAGTTGGTTGGTTAATCGGCCAGTATAAGTTGCCCACCCGGATGTGCAGGCGAGCAGTAGAAACTGAGGGAAGTTGATAAATGTTTGGGAAGGATTAAAAAAAAAAGTAGATTTGATGTAGGATTAGTGTAAGTGGGTGCTTGATGGTGGGTGTCGATTCAGTAGGCCGAAGGGCCGGTTCCTGTGCGGTATCTCACTATGAAACCAGAGCACGTACAGGAAACCCACACAGTCACGCAGGAGAATGTGCACACTCCACACAGACAGCACCACAGGATAGGATTAACCATGGATTGCTGAAACCCTACGGCAGCAGCTTTTCTAGTTGCACCATACTGGAATGTTGAAATGGATGTTTGATTTCCATGTGAATTACAATGCAAGTTATTAACTTCATTGTTATTTCATCACCTTTAGCAGTTTCGATGCAAGCTGCTCTCTGCAAATCTACTGATAAACATTCATAGTTAATTAAAAACTACAGCACAGAAATAGTCTATTCAGCCCATCTAGTCTGTGCCAAATCATTTAAACTGCCTAGTCTCATAACTTCCATTATAAATATTCTCCTTTAAATCTAAATTCTGTGTCTCTAAGAATTACTAATTATGTTATTTTCACTGTATTTTCTCTGTAACACTTTATTCTGCATTTTGTTATTGCTTTTCCCTCTCTGCATGTAACATTAATACATGATTTAACTATGCAAGTTAACACCAGCATTACCTCCCACTCCACCTTGTCAAATAGACTCAAGGATGATATCATCTGAGCATGGTTAATATTCAGTCTGCATAATCAAAGATAGAGAAATATTGTGAAAGTAATCATCTGAAAGTAATCAGTTCTTACTTTCAGATGTTAATCAAGTTAAATTCCTTTCCAAAGGTAACACAGAGACAACTGGTGAAAATTTAAATTTAAAGAATTAATTCCATAGATGGTTATTTAAGGTGTTGTACAATATATTAAGCTCCTGCTTACATAGATCAAAGTAAAAGATCCCCAGCAGAAAAGAATAATTTTGTCTTCAAAGGTCCTGTTACATTTTCAAAAGTACTGAAGAGCATTCTACACTACGTTTCAAAATTGCCGTCAGGCGGGGAACCACAGGCATTGATGCAAATGTCAGTGATGCAACGTACAGTGCATGACAATATAATAATAATGTTTTCCAAAAACAGTGCTACATTTTGGACCTTTGATCATCTTCATTCACAATACCAAGCAAACCAATACATTTATTTACAATACATCCAAGTGTCCATTAAACATTGTATTTGTGAAAAGTTTGAGAAGCTGTTACTCTGCCTCATTTCTTCTGTGTCCAGTGCCAGCAAGAATACAGAATGTTTGTTGCCTTTGCAAAGGTGACACTGAGTTTCATTGCATTATTCACCATGTAACCCCGAGCTTTGGATTTTTTCTTCTAATTGGCAGCAATCACTTGCTGGCATCTTCACTTGCAGACCAACCATTTCAGGCAGATCAAAGTGCGACTTTCACCGCATTTGTGACCCTCCAGCAGCAGTGTGTGTCCTCAGGAGCCACTCAGATCGGAGTCTCGTGTTACACAGTTGCTCTGGATGAACCTTAAATACCACTGCATCTCTTTCCAGACCATCGTGGCAAACACACAGTCCACAAGGAGGTGGTGACCATTTCATCCACACCACAGCCACTTAGAAGGCAGTGTGTGGTGGGACTAAGACTTTGGCTCCTCAAGAAAGATCCGACAGAGAGGGCCATTCTGACCGCTACCCCAAGTGAGGTCAGGGTGCTTATTTTAGAATGCTCCAGATGGGACATTCTGCCAAATGACTGATGGAACTATCCCACAAGAGCCAACAAGGCCTCCAGGACATTTGGTGCAAGCCTGTCCTACTGACTTGTGCTCAAAAGTGTTTCACCACAAAGTTTTTAAAGTAAGTGGATAGCTGGTACAGCACCATCCAATATAAGGATATTGTCACTACCTTAGGCTTACTCAATATATGTTCATTGTAAGCACTATCCAATCTACAGTGGGTTGATCTGTGAGTGCTAAAATCATTTTAAAAAAGCATGAACAGCTTACATTAAGTTCCTAACAAATTTAAATGATGTGGGTCAGACAGTATTGTCTGTCACAATTTTCTGTAGGTAGCAGATAACCTTTTCTCTCCTTTTAGCCACCCACACAAGTAAAAAAAAGCTTTAAAAATGTGCATTTGCATGCAACAGTAGTTCTGCTTTTCTTTCAAATTTAGTATAAACATAAATGTTTGCATACAATAAAATGTCAGATATTTAGATTTCAGAATTTTAGATTTTGTGTAATAGTGCTTGGATTAAAAATTAAACTTTTCCATGGGATTAATCAATTGCAGCTAAATAGGACAATGCACATGTTCAAGAGCTGGGTGTAATTCTGCTTCAGCCTGCTAATTCAATGTTGGGTGTAACTTCAGTGAAGTTCAGCAACCAGTTTGTGATTGCTGTGTATTTTTTTTATATCCCAAACTGCGTAACTTTATTCCACAAAACATTGGCAAAGTTCGTCCAGCCAATCATTGTCATTAAAAAATTCAACAAAATGGGAAATACATTTCAGCGGAAACACTCCTGAGCATTGACATCCAGAAGAATCTCAACTGTGCTGTTAACTTTCCATCCTAACTAGAACAGAACAAAAAAATCAATAACCTACTTTTAGATATTGCTTCATGATAACTGACATGCCAAAACACTTCACAGCTATTCAAGTGTTCTCAAGTGCAGCAACTGTTGCAATGTAGGAAAGTATGGCACCAACTTATGTACACAGCAAAGTCCCACAGAGAACAGTGAGATAATTATCTGCTTGGCATTTTTGCAGTGACATTGGTAAACAAGCTCATTATTGAACAGAGACTTGCTTACTTCTTTCCTGTCCACCTGAAAGGACAGATGGGGCCATTTCGGTGCAGTGCTGAGAGTGTGCTGCACAACTGGAGCTCCCTCTTTCCAAGGTGCCTTCCTCATCCTCTGAAAGTTAAGTTTATTGTCATTTAATGATATACATATATATTGCATTTAACCATATGATGTATATAGAAACAAGACATTTCTTTGGATCAGGGTGTAAAGCACAGTAGTACACATAACACACGATAACATAGGAAGGTAAGGATAAAATCTACAGATGATTCACACATAAATAACAAACTTAAGTGCACTAATGTTAAATATTGTAAGGTACGGTACAGATTAACCAGTGATATTTCGAATGCGATGTGGCAGGGAGTTCAGAAGTCTAATGGCCTGGGGGAAGAAACTGTTTCTCATCCTGACTGTTTTTGCTTTTATACAACATAGTCTCCTGCCTAATGGTAGGAAGTCAATGAAGAGGCTGATTGGATGGTTGGGATCCGTAGTACATAATTCTAAGTGCCCTGTGTATGCCGCCCTCCTGACAAATATCCCCGATGGATGGTAGGGATAGTAGATAACATACATAAAATACAAGGAGAAGAATATCTCCCGAAGAACTGGGGAGAGGGGAAGTGGAAATAGAGAAGATCGGAAATAGAAAGGATTGGATTTCTTTATGCTGTGAGGAAGTTTAGGCAGGTAATTGAAAGTGTTAGAGAGAGAGGCTTGAGTGAAGTTTACAGCTAGACCAGGCTGCAAACACCGTCAATTACAGGATCTCGGGGAAAAAAAAAGAAAAAAAAAATCCCAAAGATATGAAACTCTTTCATCTTTTTTTTGCTTGGTTGCAGTGACATTAGACCAGTTCTGGAAAGCAGTGGAAGAATGTCCAGACCCTGAAGACCAAGCTTTACTGAAGAAGGTGAGATTATAAATTGAAATCTTCCCCCACCCCCTCTCCCTCCAGTGGTACATTGGATGCAATGTGCTTATCACTGCTGTCCATTACTCATCTTTTCAGCTGCTTATAACTGAGCAGGGAGGGACACAAATATCATCACTGAGTAGGTGGGCTGCATAATATCAACCACCCTTGCTGCCACTTGGCTAAGAGCTGGAACCTATTTGCAAGGCTGACAGGAAAGTGGGTGTTGAGTGTTAGTTGGAATTTATTTCAGTTTTAAATAGAATTCAATTAGCTCAACTCAACCCTATCTATCAACAGCACTTATTTAAGCAAACTTATCTGAGCTGGTTTGCTGAGGGGATGCCTAATTACTGAGCAAACCTGGCTTATCAGGATTGAAGCACAAGAGAAGTTAAAGCTGCACTTGTTTTATGCCAGAATTTGTTGGCTGAGACAAAATAAACCGTGCTTGCTCAGCAATGCAAAGTATTCTCTCTTCAGGCCCCTCTCCCCTCACCCCCAGCCCGAGCCTCCAGCTCCCCACCTGGCTCCCGTAGAGGTTTGACGGAACGTAGATGGGTAACCATTAGACAGTGGTCACCATCAGATAGGGTGGCAGGATGAAATGAGACATGGGGCCGGAGAGGAGCTATAAGGAGAAACTGGACAGGCTGGGGTCCTTTTTCCTGAGCATAGGAGGCTGAGTGGGGACCTTACAGAAATTTATAGCATGATGAGGGGTGTAGATTAGGTGGATGGTCACAGTCTTTTTCCCCGTTTAGGACAGTCTAAAACTAGAGGACATAGATTTTAAAGTGAGAGGAGGACGGTTTAAAGAGAGGATACTTTCAGTTTAAGATGGTGCTGCTGAAGCCAAGTGACAGCTCACTGGTAGTTCAAAAGGCAAGAAATGTGACTAAAAACATTATTAATGGCACCTTTTCTGAAGTAAATTGAGGTAAGCTATCACCGCAAACAATGAAGGAGTGAGCGAAGGTGAAGTGAATTCGAGGGATGAGCCATGCTGGTGCATTGAAAAATCGGTCGCAGGTGGAGTTGGAGTGGGTGATTCGGAGAGGAGAGTCGAGGCAGAGGAGTTTTGATGCCCGTCCAGCAACTAACCCGGGTGCAAGGTTGGACGGCTCTCAGCGCTGGGCCGATTTGGAGAGGCGACGAGGTTTAGGCCCAGAGTGGGTCGCTGAGTGGCATGGTCCAGGCCAGGAGCAGTCCTAATGCACGGTGTGATCCGCTGTTTGGACAAGTTAAACACCGGTCCAGGTAGCCTGGAAAGGCACGGTGTCAAGATTAGAGGCGAGAATCGTGTCGATTTCGCTCACTCTCCTGCAATGTTTACTCCTCACTCTGAGATGCCGAGGCTGCCACAATTCGTGCCTGTGAGCTCGCGGCAATTTACCGCACTAATATAATGAACTGAGACTGAGGCTTGGGCCTGCTCCGTGGATTCCGATCTAAGGGCTCAATTTGGTTCGGAATGTTGTTGCTTGCTTCTATTGTTTTGGCATGATATGTGTTTTTTTCCTCTTTCTCTGCGCGTTGGGTGTTGGTTTTTATTTTTTTTAAATTGGGTTCTTTCGGGTTTCTTGCTTTGTGGCTGCCTGTAAGCAGACACATCTCAAGGTTGTATAATTTATACGTTCTTTGATGATAAATATAGTTGGATTGATTTAAAAGGGAGCCGAGGGGCAAGATTCTCACACAGAGCATGGTGGGTATCTGGAACAAGCTGCCAGAGGAAGTGATAGAGGCAGGTACAATTGTAGTACTTAAGAGACACTTACTTGGAAAGTACAAGGACAGAGTAGGTTTAGAGGGATATGGGCCAAATGCAGGCAAGTGGGATTAGCTCGGTTGGCGTGGAGGTGTTTGGGCCAAAAGGCCTGTTTCCATGCAGCAGAATTTGATGACTCCACATCCATCTGCATTTTCTCCTCATTATCTTGACTTGGCGATGTTCCTTCAATCTCAGCAACGGAGAAGAATTTCCACCAAAAGGTGACTCAGTACCAGCTTGAGAATTAAATGGCAGCTTGCCATTTAATGAGTATTTCCCCATCAGATACTGGAACGATTGGTGCACAATGTTCTAAAGGCAAGTCCCACCTAATTGTTTCACAGAAGCTGGTAGTGTGGGAAGACTTCAATGCAACACATACAAATAGTATACCCAACATTAACCCCCTGAGGGTTCAATTCTGCCACTGTCTGTAAGGAGTTTGTACGATCTCCCTGTGACTGTGTAGGTTTCCTCGGGCACTTTGGTTTCCTCCCATATTCCAAAGATGTGCAAGTTAGTTGGTTAACTGGTCACATGGGTTTGGCAGCATGGGCTCATGGGTTGGAAGAGATGCAGTACTGTATCTCTAAATAAGAGAAGCAAAGTAGGATGCTTGATTTCAATGAGTGGATTTCACTATTGCCATGAACATAGTTTGATTGTGGGAAAAGAGGAAAGGAAGGAAAATGACATCAGATTTACATTTATTGCAGAGTTTTGTACTGTTAACGCATTTGCTGTCTGTTCTAGACTCCAGCTAATATCTGCAGGCTGCATTATAACTGTTCGGCTTTCCCTCACGGTCGCTATTGAGAATGTGGACAGATTTTGAAATTGACTGAGTGAACTTGAAAGCCTAATTTGCCTTTGGTGTTAAAATTCTTGTTGGTCAATTTCAAACTCTCTTGAACGGTTAGCTTCTTGTCAGCACGATGAAAGCTGGTTAAGATTTCCATTTAAAACTTTAGTTTCATGGAAGAACTGTGAATGCAGGAAACGGGATTGTGCCACAGAGAATTTGTTTCACTGATTTCCATTCAGTGCTAATCTTTGCTGTGGAATGAGAGGTTGCCATTTTCTTTATTCCCATTATACTGTACTCCTGTTGCTAAATTCCACTTCAAGCCATTCTTTTAAATTTAGTCATTTAGATTATTAAACGTGGGTGGCAAACTGGAGATATGAATCTACTAAAAGAGGTGTAAGGCACGCCTTCCCTCCGCTAGCCTGCAGGTCACCCTTGGGCAAGGTGTAGCACCTGCTTAGCCTCACGCTCAGGGTCACGTAAAGCCATGGAAGCAGGTGGTGGATGGTCGTATGAGCAGCTGGTACATATCACAAATCCTGGTTAACCAACCACTGATGCCCCGCAGACAGTCTCTGAAGAGTATTGATAATGGCCGGGATTGTCCGTCTTGTAAGACACTGCCTAGAAGAAGCCAATGGCAAACTACTGCTGTCAAAAAAAATTGCCAAGAACAACCATGGTCAAAAGACCATGATCGCCCATGTCATACAGCATGGCACATAATGATGATGACAAATTTAGATAAACTGATAGTTGGGAATTTGGCAAATGTTGGAAAATAGGACTTTAAAAAGTAGTGAGGTCACAAGATTTGGCAGTCTGTTTGTCCTGACCAATAGCAGACAGGAATTGATAAGGGCCCGATTTCCGAATTTCCCGATCCCTGTAGTGTTTAAAAGATGTTTTAGTTTCAGCATTGAAAAGTCCCAACAGCTGAAAGCAGCAATCCCTGGAAAAGAAGAGTTACAATCCCTTGTCTGAAGAAATATCTCCTTTCTGAGCCCCAACTGGCTGACCTGATATCCAATGTATGAAACCTCCTGATTCCATCCAGTGAGGTAACCTCAAAGTCAGTTGCTCTAAAGCATCGTACATTTCCAAGAGCCAGTCCTTCATCTTACCACATGGTAGAAGGGGCCTAGGTTGGTAAAAAAAAATCTTTAATGGAGTTTGTTTTTTTGTTGCCCTGTTTTGCACAAAGTGCATTACATATCACATTTACATTACAAGAAAGTTGGAATAAGACTACTAAATGCTGGGGATTGCTTAGCAATTTAGCATCTGTGGTGGGGGGGAAGCAAAGTTAAGCTGTTCAGGTTAATGGCCTTTTGTTATAACTCAAGATAAAGGTCATTGGACCAGAAATATTAACTGTTTATCTGCCCACAGATGCAGCTGACCTTCATACATGTGCACCCAGTTTTCATTTTATACTTGCACTTTGCTTTTGTATTGCTAGGAAGGACAGATAAGCATAGTCTGCACTATTTCCTTTTTCTTTTGAAGCAGTCCCTTGGGATCAAGCAGCACACACAAAATGCTGGAGGCCCTCAGCAACCCAGGCAGCATCTATGGAAGAGAGTAAACAATCCTGTGGGGGTGGGGGAACACGGCTATGCTGAGGATATACTTCCCTTGTGCCAAGAATGTGTTGCCAAGCCTTGTGGTGGAGGCAAATATGATGAGGCATTGAAGAGGCTCCTGGATGGGCACAGGAATGTGCATGAAATGGCAGGACGTGGATTGTGTGGAGAGATGAGATTGGATTAGTCAGCACCCAGCAAACTATATCTTGATGTTTCCCTGTGCACATTTTCCTGTGTTTTAGAGTGATGCCTGCTCACTAAGACCTGTGCGGGGCATCAATCAAAGTCGAGTTTATTGTCAAATGCACAGGTGCAATGAAAAACTTAGCATCGCAGGCACAAAGCATCAGATAAGCAGCATCCGTAAGAAAAACTAAAACAAACAATATATTACACAAAATCTTCATAAGAACACAATCAGAACAAAAATAGTCCATCGTGGTGGTTATAGTAGGAGTTTATAGTGTTGCTATACTGAGTTAGTGATGAGGGTTGTGCAGGTTGGTTCAAGAATTGAATGGTTGAAGGGAAGTAGCTGTTCTTGAACCTGATGATGTGGGACTTCAGCATTCTGTGTTTACTGCTCAATGGTAACTGTGAGTAGGTGGTTCGGGCTGTGTGGTGGGGATTTTTGATGGTAGATGCTGCCTTCCTGAGGCAGCACCTCAAGTAGATGCCTTCGAAGGTGGGAGGGATGTGCCCGTGTTCTCAAAACCACTTGCTTCCAGAACTCGTCAATGTCTGCTCTAAATTTGCTGAAATGTGAGATTCATCTCACATCAAGGCAGAATGTGATCAGATGCAGCATCAGAGAGCCGTGGTGATATATGGGTGTAATCTCCAATACTGAGCTCCAGCTGTGCTGGCATTGGTGAGGGTCCATGGGACATTCAAGTCCAGGTTCAGCTTCAAGTTTAATTCTCATTCAACCATACAAATGAATACAGACAAACAAAACATCATTCCTCTAGGGCCAAGATGCAAAACAAGAAGTACCAACTGTCATACAGCACGTAAAGTTACATAAACAAAATAAAGCACATAATGAAAAATATACAGTTACAAAAAGAATTAAACTAGTAATTTAGTCTGAATCCCTGAGTGTCATGGCCTGTAGATTGATGTCCTGGAGCCATGTTTCTGCAAGAACAAGCCTGCAGCAGTTCCTCATCTCATGCAAATGCAGCCACAGATGAACGCAATCCATCTTGTCTTTCACCGCGTGAATGCTAAAGGGCAGCACTGCTGGGGGAGGCCAGGCCCCAACTCAGTGCGGAATCCATCAGCACACAGCCAGTTCCGGCATCTCCTTCCCTGGGCGGCCGCAGCAGGCGACCACGCGGCATGAGGGCCGTGTCCACGCGACAATGGAGGCCATGCAGCTCTCTCATTGTCGGTCTCACAAACGAACCAGTGAATCAAACTCGCAGTATTCTACATTACCAATGTCCAACAGGGTCTAGAAATCATAAAAAAGACATAAAGGTTGAACAATTACACCTTTGTTTGGACCCAGAGTAGACACTGTGAGCAAGCACAGCGCCATCTTACTGAATGAGACTGATCCCTGGAATGACTCGGTTAATTAATGTTTGAGGAGCATTTGACAGCTCCAGGCCTGTATTTGCTGGAGTTTAGAAGAATGAGGGGGGAATGTTATTGAAACCTTAGCAAATATTAAAAAGTCTAGGTAGAGTAGACGTAGAGAGAATGTTTCCTAGAGTGAGGAAGTCTAGGATCAGAGGGCACAGCCTCAGAATATCCCTTTAGAACAGAGATAAGAAGGAATTTCTTTAGTCAGAGGTTTGTGAATCTGTGGAATTCATTGCCACTGACAGCTGTGGTGGCTGTGTCATTGGATGTATTTAAAGCAGAGGCTGGTAGGTTCTTAATTAGTCAGGGTGTCAAAGGTTATGGGAGAAGGCAGGAGAATGGGGTTGAGAGGGGTCATTAGTCAGCCACAAAGGAATGGCAGAGCAGATTCGATGGGCCAAATAGCCTAATTCTGCTTATGGTCTAGTTGGCGTTTCGGGCCAAGACCAAGATCAGGGCTGGAAAGGAAGGGGAGGGGAAAAGAAGGTGGTGAGAGCGATGCCTACCCCGAAGAAGTTTAAATCTTCCCTTCCACAGGAGTTCAGTGAAACTGATGCACTATCAATTACTCCAAAAGACTGGAAGTAGAGTAAATACTGAAAGGCTTTTATTAACAGTAAAATGGACCCACGTCCATGCTGAATATCTGTCCTGGACTGAGGGAGGAGCAGTGACACAATCGCCTTTATTCAGGGGTCTGTGGGAGGAGCCACAGGAGCAGTCAGCGGAGGGGCTTGTCCAGGCATGTCCAGACAGGTAACTCAGTTACAACTTATATACATGGTTTACCACAGAAACCCTCTCTCATTGCTCCCTTTCTCTGACCTCTGCTGCCCTCTGACACCCCCTCCCCTTACCTTCTTACTCTGATTTTCCCCCTTCCTTTCTAGTCCTGATGAGAGGTCTCGGCCTGAAAAATTGACTGTTTATTCTTCCCCATAGATGCTGCCCAGCCTGTGGAGTTCCTCCAGCATTTTGTGTGTGTTCCTTTGGATTTCCTTTCTCGTTCTTGGTTTCAAGGATCCCTTTCTTTCTCTCCAATTCTCTGGAGCCTAATCAGTCATCACAAAATTGGTAGTTGGTTTATGATTGTTGCATGTACTGGAGTACAGTGACAAGTTTTTGTTTTGCATGCTATTTAGACAGATCATTCCATACATAAGTACAAAAGGAAAAAGAAATGCAGAATGCAGAACTTAAGTGTTGCAGTTCAGAGAACATATAGTGGAGATAGGCGGATAGGGTATAAGGGTGATGACAATGTAAATTGAGAGGTGAAGAGTTTAGTGCATAAGAAGTCCGTTCAAATGTCTGATTATGCAGTGGAAAAGAGCCTGACCTTCAGCCTGGTGATGCGTGACCTCTGTCTTCTGTATCTTCTGCCCAACTTCTGGAGTGGGAGGAGTCTTTAATTATGTTGGCTGCATTCCCAAGTCAGCGGGAAGTGTCATTTTGGGGGGGGGGGGCGGGGATGCTGGTTTGCATTATGTACTGAGCTGTGTCTGCAACTGTCTACAGTTTCCTGTGGTCTTGGGTAGGGCTGTTGCCATACCATATACCGTACTGTGAAAATCTGGGTAGGATGCTTTCTATGGTGCATCTATGAAAATTGGTATGAGTCATCAGGGACAAGCTGAATTTCCTTGGCCTACTGAGGAATTTGAAGTGCTGGTGTGCTTTTCTGGCTGCAGCGTCCAAGTGGCTGGACCAGGACAATTAATTGGTGATATTTACCCTTGGGAACTGAACTGGGGCTGAGGTGGCTGCTGGAGTGGGTGGCTGTGTAGTTTGTGTGCTGGTGCTCTCCTTCCACTGTTTGTGCTGGGCATCTGTGCATGACCTCGAGGTATGTCAGTATCGTCCCCAATTTCCTCCATTGGGTTTGTTGGAGGTGAGGTAAAAAAGGCTAAAAAAAATGTTGGGTTAATGACACAGATTTTCTGGACTCTGGTCTTCACTGAGATTGGCTCTGCTTTAGACCCAGTGGTTAGTATCATGGCTTGCATGCCAACTCTGGTTAGACCTTCACCACCTTCTTCACAGTGCACCAGTCCCATCTCAATCTGCTTCCCTCTTTACCCCTAACCAACGTTTAGCATCTGTTGCTCTTTAACATAGTCAAGATATGTTTGTTTGTATACAACTGCTAAAAAGTCAAAGTCAAGTTCCAGTCTGTTGTAAATGCGAATGTACGTGTATGCACAGGTGCTATGAAAAATTGGAAGCAGTGTCACATACACACACAGCATCATATAAGTTGCATTCGCAAGAGCAAACATTAATTGTACGCGTTTTTCATAATTTCATGCTGAGCAAAACAGAATCAGTTTTCCAATACTGAGAAGTTTAGCAGGTACAATCATAGGAGTAGTCAGCACAAGAGGTGGCCATTTGTCCAATGTGTTTTTGCTGCCCTTGTAACAAACTATCCTATTAACCCATCTCTTTCCCCACCATTTTTCCACAGTCCCGCAAGTATTTTCTTTTTCATACATGATTCACTTTTAAGAGTTCAATTTTAAATCTGTTTTCACCGTAACATATTGCTTCAAGGATATAAGAGGTTAATTACCTAGACTTTGGTTGCCGTTTTCTTTTGACTGGTTTGCTTTTATGAGCTTGCCTTTCAAAGGTTAAATTGCATAGAACTTGATACTGCCACTGACCACAAGCCTGACATCAAATAGTCTCTGAAGTGACTGGTGACTGTGACTCATTCATTGCTGCAACTCATTGTCAGATGCAGCTTGATGCTGCCAGAACAAGGTAACATTAATTTTATACACAGCTGTAGAAAGAGACGGCATAGGCAGCCACATGATAAAAGACCATTCGATCTACAAGGAGATACAATAAAGTTCATCTTGATGCAGTGGTAACATGGGATGTAAGCTGCAACAGGGAACATATAATAGGATAGAGAAACTAAATCTGAAACAGTGCTTCCAGGTGTGGTAGAATGCCAGGATAATAATGTTCAGGGAACTAACAATCCAGATAGTAGGAGGTATTCCCTTAAAGGATGACTGGTATTGAGAATATTATTGGAAATTTCAGAGTTTGAGGAGATTTGGTATGTCACCTAAAACACTCAAAAATTTCTACATTTGTACTGTGCAGAGCATTCTAAGTGACTGCATCACCGTCTGGTATGGGGGTGAGTGGGGGCTACTGCACAGGATCAAAGTTAGCTGCAGAGAGTGATAAAATAAGTCTGCTCCATCATGGATACTAGCCTCTATAGTTTCCAAGACATCTTCAAGGAGCGGTGCCTCAAAAATGCGGCGTCCATTATTAAGGACCCCCACCACCCAGGACATGTCCTCTTCTCACTGTTACCACAATAAGGAGGTACAGAAGCCTGAAGGCACACACTCAGTGACTCAGGAGCAGCTTCTTCACCTCTGCCATCCGATATATTTACTGCAATTCACTTTTTTTTTCTATTTTATCATGTACTGCATTGTACTGTTGCTGCAAAGTTAACGAATTTCACAACATAGGCCGGTGATATTAAACCTGATTCTGATTCTGATTAATAAAGTAAAGTTTCTCAAGAGTGTCAGTTTATCACCAGACCGTGAGATGGTAGGGTAACTGAGCTAAAGGTAGTTGGTTAAAGGAATAGATCTTTAAAAATGTCTTTGAGTAGAAAGTTGGTGACAAAATTGAAATGCACTGATTTCTTGGATGGTGGAGAATATTACAGGGCTAGGAAGGAGTGGTGACACGTTGGAATGTGAACTCAAGGATTAGACTCCGAAGAAGAAATAAGGAAGATTTGACTTTCACGAGGTGAGGATACCTAAGCAATCTATGATTACTAGAACGCATTCGAAGTGTAGTTACTGTTCCAAAGTAGCAAACACAATTTGCATACAGCAAGATACCTCAAATGTGATTCAAATGAATCATGTAATCTGTTTTATTTGTACATTGAGGGTTAGCAGTTTGTCAGGGCATATTTGAAATAATGCCATGGTGCTTGTTATGTTTGCCTGAGAAGGCACTCGAAGAGGAGTAACTCCAACAAGGCAGAATTCCCTCAGAATTTTGGAAGGATAGGTGAAAGAAGGAGGCTGTTGATATCTAATGTGATTATTCAGCAATGAGGAATGATATTAGCTCAGCAGTTGAAGATGCGGAATCAGTGCGGTTGCAGAAAAGGAATAGGAATGATGCAAGGTTACCAGTTGGTGTAGTAGCTCTAACAGTGGCTACTCTGTAGGACAGAATATAAAACAAGAAACATTAGTGGCATTTGTGAAAAGTGCTGTAATAATCTTGGGCAATTTTTATCATGCCATAGATTAAGACAAATCAAGTTGGCAAGGAATAAGAATCAGGGTTAATATCACTGACATATATCATGAAATTTAATTTCAAAGTTTCAAAGTTTCAAAGTTTTACAGCAGCAGTACATAAAATACTATAAATTACAATAAGAAACATTAAAAATAAATAAGTAATGCAAAAAAGGAGAAAAAATAGTGGGATAGCGTTCATGGGCCAGTTCATGGTCCTTTCAGAAATCTGATGGCAGATTTGGAAGCAGCTGTTCCTAAAACATTGATAAAACATTGACTATGTTTCTTTAGACTTCTGATGGTTGGGGAGCTCGTGCCCATGATAGAGCTGGCTGAGTTTGCAACCCTCTGCAGCTTTTCCTGATCCTGTGCAGTGGCCCGTCCAAACCAGTCAGTGATATAACCAGTTAGAATTCTCTGCTCAGTACATCTGTAGAAATTTTCCAGTGTCTTTGGTGACAGACCAGATCTCCTCATACTCCTAATAACTGCTGGCGAGCCTTCTTCCATCAATATTCTGGACCCAGGAGAGATCTTCAGAGATGCTGACAACTAGTTCATACAGTGTATTTTGGATGGTTTCAGAGCAAAACATCACGGAGCCAACCAGGGAGCAGGCTATTTAGATCTGGTTTACTATAATAAGAAAAGATTAATTAAAGATTTCAAGGTAAAGGATCCCCTAGGAAAGAGTGGTTGTTGGAATTTAGTGTGGGTGGGAGTCTGAAATCAGAGTCCTAAACTAAAAGGAAATCACAATGATAAATTAGCTAAAAAGGGCTGGGGAAATATAAGTGTAAAGTGGTAGATCAACAGTGACATATAAATTGAGAGAGATATTTCATAAATCTCAGGAAAGTTATATTTGAGTGAACTCTACTAGAGATGCACCATCCATAACTAACTAAAGGATGGTATTAAATTGAAAGAAAAGGCATATTGTGTTACTAAGTGATAGCCCAGAGGGTTGGGAAATTTTTAAAAGCATGACAAAAGAAATTACAAAGAAGGAGAAAAGAACAAGGAGTAGAACAACGAGTACACAGCAGAGGCACGGCCATTGGGTCCATTCAAAGAGATCAATAAATTTCTAAGATTTTTAAGCAGTTGAAGGAGCATGGAAATGGTGCTGAGGTAATGATACAGCCTTCCCTTTCAGAGGCTAGATTTCTTCCAACTGAGCTGCAGCTGGCAGGAATTTACAGATAGGCCGTCACCAGACTGAAAGCCAATGGCTCGTAAGCAAACTGACAATGGTGGAAATACAGGACTTGTGAGTAGGATCTGCAGAGTTTTGGTTGAGCCCCAAGTTGTGTAGTGTGGAGTATAAAAGATCAGCAGAATTCTGTAGACGCTGGAACTCCAAACTGAAGTCAGATAGCACTGGAAACTAGCCCAATGATAGTTTATCATCCAGAAATTTTGGTGTTCTCCCCCCCCTCCCCCCGCAATTTTCTTTCTAATAAAATAAGACATAGGTTGAGGCTGGGATATTTGAGTAACATTTGGGTCCTGTAGGAGAGAGACAAAGGGTTTGTACCTTGGAAAAATTACATTAAATATATAATTATGTACAGCTGAAATCTTACAAAATCATACAGCATAGAAATAGGCCATAGGAGTATAGATATAGAGCAGAATTAGACAATTCTGCCTATGGAGCCTTCCCCACCATTAAATCATGTCTGATCTTTTTCAGCCCCATTCTTCTACCTTTTCCCCATAACCCTTAATCCTCCTACCAATTAAGATCCTATCAATCTCTGCTTTAACGTCATGGTGTTTACAGCAACGAATTTCACATATTCACCACCCTTTGGATGAAGAAATTCCTTCTCATTTCAGTTCCAAAGGGAATCCCCTTTATTGTGAGGCAGTGCCCTTGGATCCTAGCCTGTGCTACAGGGTTTTGCTTCCAGATGAGCTCAGTGCTTTCTTTGCTCACTTTAACCATCACAAACACCCACAGTCCCCTATGATCCTGAGTCCAACATGCGAGCAGCCTTCAGGAGGGTGAAACCATGAAAAGCCTTTGACCCAGACGCGCTACCTGGCCAAGTACTAAAGACCTGTGCTGACAACTGGCTGGAATGTTCAATAGGACTTGCATCCACAGTGATGAAGTGTTGTGAGAGGATGGTAATGAAACATATCAACTCTTGCCTGAGGAGTGACTTGGATCCGCTCCAGTTTGCCTACCACACCAAAAGGTCCACAGCAAATGTGATCTCACTGGCTCTTTACTCAACCCTGGAACATCTAGACAGTAAAGCTGCATACATCAGGATGTTCTTTATCGACTATAGCTCAACATTCAATACCAACGTCTCCTCAAAACTAATCAATAAGCTTCAATACTTCCTTGTGCTATAGGATCCTCAACTTCCTCACTTGCAGACCCCGTCAGTTCGGATTGGCAACAACATCTTTTCCATGATATCCATTAGCACAGGTGCACCACAAGGCTGCATGCTTATCCCCCTGTTCTACTCGCTTTACACTTATGACTATGTGTCTAAGCACAGCTTCAATGCCATATTCAAATTTGCTGACGACACCATTGTCGTAGACCGAATCAAAGGTGGTGATGAATCATATAGGAGGGAGATTGAAAATCTGGCTGAGTGGTGCCACAACAATAACCTCTTACTCAATGATCCTGAGCATGGACCGAGGAACTGATTATTGACTTCAGGAGGAGGAAACCAGAGTCCAGGAGCCAGTCGTCATCAGAGAATCAGAGGCGGCGAGGGCCAGCAACTTTAAATTTGTCAATGTTGTTATTCCTCAGTGTTACCAATGCCCTTGAATGGAAAATCTTCCAAAAAACGTAGTGGATATGACCCATTCCATCACAGGTAAAGGCCTCCCCACCACTGAGCACATCTGCACGAAGTGTTGTCACAGGAAAGCAGCATCCATCATCAAGGACCCCCACTTCTCAGGACGTGCTCTTGCTGCTGCCATCAGGAAGAAGCTACAGGAGCCTCAGGACCCACGTCACCAGGTTCAGGAACAGTTAATCATCAGGCTCTTGAACCAAAGGGGGTAACTTCACTCAACATCACTTGCTCAATCATTGGTATGTTCCCACAACCTACGGACTCACCTTCAAGGATTCTTCATCTTATGTTCTCGATATTTGTTGCTTATTTATTTATTTATTTTTGCTTTCTTTTTGTATTTGCCCAGTTTGTTGTTTTTTTTGCACACTGGCTGAATGCCCAAGTTGGAGCAGTCTTTCATTGATTCTATTGTGGGTATTATTCTATTATGGATTTATTGAGTATGTCGGCAAGAAAATGAATCTGAGGATTATATGGGGTGACATATATGTACTTTGATAATAAATTTACTTTGAATTTTGGAGTGATAATTATCACCGTAAGTGACAGGCAATAATAATAAGAAGTGATGAAAAAGGGAATTACCTTTTGAACTTTTTTTCCTGAGATTTTCTGAAGTAAGTCATTGGAAAGCCAAGTTCTGAAGCTGCTGTCCACTGTAAAATTGCTCTCAATTTGGAATCAACACATTCAAGGCGTAGGTCAAAGTTCAGCACAAGAAGATCCATAAGGCAGTTGATCATGCCAATTGCAATCTGCAATATATTTTCTGGAAAAAAAACAAGATTCGATATGTATACAGGTTGATAGAATGTGTTGTTCTGTCACTGAAAAAACTATAATGAAAACATCCTCTCCATATCCAATCCATCCAGGCCCTTCAATATCTGATAGGTTTCAATTCCAACCACCGTTATCCTTCTAAACTCCATTGAGTACTGGCACAGAGACATCAAATATTCTTCATGTTGAGCCTTTCATTCTTAGTATCAGTCTTATGTTAAAGTCAAAAGATGTTTATTATCAAAGTATGTATATGTCACCTTGAGATTCATTTTCTCGCAGGCATTTATAATTTCCTTGAAATTGAGTCTGTAGGTTCTCATATCAGTTGCGGAGAGTGTAGTTGGTCACACCAGTTCAAGAGCCTGATGCTTGTAGGGTAATACCTGTTCTTGAATCCGGTGCAGTAGAACCTAAGGCACCTGTGCCTCCCCGATGATTGTAGTGAAAGGCGGGCATAGCCTGGGTGGTGGATGCTGCTTTCTTGTGGCAGTGCTCTTTGTAAATATGCTCAATGGTGGGGACAGTTTTGCCTGTGATGGACAGGGCTGTATTCACCACTTGCTGTAGACTTGAACGTTCCGAGGACCCCCAACCCCAAGACCCTGTCCGGATCCAGCACACCCTTCCTTAGATTGGGCCCAAAATTACCAATAATATTCTAAATACAGTCTAACTGATGTCTTATAAAGCCTCAGCAGCCCATCCTTGGCGTACCAAATCTGTGCCAATTATTGAATACCTATTTACACTAATCCTTCACCAATCCCATTAATTATCTCTACATTCCCATGAGCTGCCAACCTCCAATTCCATCCACTTGCCTAAACTCTGGGCAATTTTCAGTGTCCATTTAACCTCCTAACTCATTCACCTTCAGGATGTGGGAGGAACCCAGAGCACCCAGAGGAAGCCTGCACGGTCACAGTGAAGTCAGGATTGAGCCCAGTTATCTGAAGCTGTGAAGCAGCAACATTACTGGTCGCACACTGTGCAGTCTGTTGTGTACAATGGCAGTCAAATCCTGCGGTAGAGAGAAGGAGGGATTTGTATTTTGGAAAAGTGTTTCAAAGTGTGTCAGAATACTCTAAACCTGTGATCTAGTATGTACACCATCATCTGAGCTGAGTTTAGGGAAGTGCTGGAAAACCAAACTGGTTTATAGACAATAGGTGCAGGAGTAGGCCATTCAGCCCTTCAAGCCAGCACCGCCATTCACTGTGATCATGGCTGATCATCCACAATCAGTATCCAGTTCCTGCCTTATCCCCATAACCTTTGATTCCACTAACTTTAAGGGCTCTATCCATCTCTTTCTTGAAAGCATCCAGAGACTTGGCCTCCACAGCCTTCTGGGGCAGAGCATTCCACATATCCACCACTCTCTGGGTGAAAAAGTTTTTCCTCAATCCTGTTCTAAATGGCCTACCCCTTATTCCTAAACTGTGGCCTCTGGTTCTGGACTCACCCATCAGCAGGAATATGCTTCCTGCTTCCAGCATGTCCAATCCCTTGATAATCTTATATGTTTCAATCAGATCCCCTCTCATCCTTCTAAATTCCAGTGTATACAAGCCCAGTCACCCCAATCTTTCAACATATGACAGTCCCACAATCCCGGGAATTAACCTTGTGAATCTACACTGCACTCCCTCAATAGCAAGAATGTCCTTCCACAAATTTGGAGACCAAAACTACATACAATACTCCAGGTGTGGTCTCACCAGGGCCCTGTACAGCTGCAGAAGGACCTCTTTGCTCCTATACTCAATTCTCCTTGTTATGAAGGCCAGCATGCCATCAGCTTTCTTCACTGCCTGCTGTACCTCCATGCTGATACACCTAGATCTCGTTGTACTTCCCTTTTTCCTAACTTGACTCTATTTAGATAATAATCTGCCTTCCTGTTCTTACCACCAAAGTGGATAACCTCACATTTATCCACATTAAACTGCATCTGCCATGCATCCACCCACTCACCCAGCCTGTCCAAGTCACCCTGCATTCTCATAACATCCTCCTCACATTTCACACTGCCACCCAACTTTGTGTCATCTGCAAATTTTCTAATTTTACTTTTAATCCCTTCATCTAAATAATTAATGTATATTGTAAACAGCTGCAGTCCCAGCACTGAACCCTGCGGTACCCCACTGGTCACCGCCTGCCATTCCGAAAGGGACCAGTTAATCGCTACTCTTTGTTTCCTGTCAACCGGACAATTTTCAATCCATGTCGGTACTCTGCCCCCAATACCATGTGCCCTAATTTTGCCCACTAATCTCCTATGTGGGACTTTAACAAAGGCTTTCTGAAAGTCCAGGTACACTACATCCGCTGGCTCTCCCTTGTCCATTATTCGAAACTACATTGAGAAATTTGCAGAGCTTACTTTTAACATTAGAAGGATAGAAATAATTACATTTGAAAGTATTTTTTGTGTCCTTTTCAGAACATCCCAAACCATGTCACAGCCATGGAGCACTCTGAATTGTAGTCACATTTGAAACCTAACAATCATAATGTTGTGATGTAGCAAATGCAGGAAAGTCAGAAAGTCTGGTCTGGTTGGTTGGCATCCGTCTGTCTCAAAGAACAATGGGTCGATGATAATCAACATCACAAGCCTGGGCAGAAGGTATGGAGATCCTGAGATGCCCAGTCATCAAGATCTATCTCTCGGCCTCACCGGAGCATTCCAAAGGAAAGCTTATGAAGCAAAAAGTTTGGCACCAGCATGGCTGCAGGAGCTGCCGGAAGGATGTTCAATGATGTCCAGCTGCCTTAGGGGCTCCACTCCGGACTTACTGTCTCGGTTTACTCCCGTAGCCTTCGTCTATCTCGAGGCTGCCCACAAGGCAGTGGGACTATTTACCCATAGCTGGAGATCTGGGTCACGATCACCAGGGCATGTCCACACACTGGTGGGCCTGGGTGCTGCGTCAGCAGGGGCCAGACCTCTTCCCCGTCCTCCGTAGTTCAACCTGAGTCCGAAAGGAGTTCAGTTTATGTGTGTCGCCAGCGAGGAGGCACAACATGAGGCTTGTTATTGCTGTGTACCAGCAGGGAGAGACTTACACACACTTTTTGCAACACTGCTAGCCAGCGGTGGAAGCTGAAAGTGAGAGCAACAAGCACTACCCACTACGTTAGAAAGTAATAATGTGGTAAACTTGTATTCAAGTAGGTGGGGCCCAGATTGCCACCTTCTTTCTTGCCACACATTTTGTTCTCAATTTCCTGGCACAGCCTTGCCCTTTATTTGGATGGTGGTGTGCGAATGGAGGATTCTGAGCTTCCTACCCAGTGGTAGAAGTGAGAAGAGGGAATGGCCTGAATGGGGGGGGGGGTTGTTCTTTGACGATTGATGCTGCTTTCTTGTGGCAGTGCTCCATGTAAATGTACTCAATGGTGGGGAGGGCTTTGTCTGTAAAGGACTGGACTATGTCCACCACTTTCTGTAGCCTTTTCTATCCATGGGCACTGGTGTCTCCATACCAGTCAGGATACTCTACATTTTGCATCTACAGAAGTTTATAAGTTTTTGGTGACATGCTGAATCCACACAAACTTTTAACAAAGTAGAGGTGCTGCCGTTCCTTCTTTGTAATGGCACTTAGAAGCTCGTCCCAGGACAGATCCTCTGATACGTTAATACCAAGGAACTTAAAGCTATTGACCCTCTCTACCTCCGATCCTCTATTAAGGACTCACTCAAGGACCTCCAGCTTCTTCCTACTATAGACGATCATCAGCCCTTTGGTTTTGCTGACATTGAGTAAGATGTTATTTCTGTGACACCGCTCAATCAGATTTTCAGTCGCTTCTTATATTCCAATTCATCACCACCTTTGATTCAGCCAACAACAATGGTGTTGTCAGCAGATTTAAGTATGATATTGGAGCTGTACTTAGTATGTTATAAGTATAAAATGAGTAGAGCAGGGGGCTAAGCATGCAGCGCTGTTCTGCACTTGTGATATGGTGAGTTTGGAGAAGATGGTGTTGCCAGTCCACACAAACTGGGGTTGACCAGTGATGAAACTGAAGATCCATTTCACAGGAAGGTACTGAGGACCAGGCCCTGGAGCTTATTGATGACTTGTGAGGGAATGATAGTATTGAATGCCGATTTGTAGTCAATGAAAAGCATCTTGATGTGTATGCATCTTCATTGTCGAGGTGTTTCAGAGCTGAGTGAAGAGCCAATGAAATGGCCTTGCTGTTGTTGGACTTGTGATGGTAAGGAAATTGGAATGGAACCCGGTTGTCCTATAAGGCAGAAGTTGATATGCTTCACGACCAGCCTCTCAAAGCACTTCATTACGGTGGATGTAATATAATAGTCATTGAAGCAGATTATCACGTTCTTCGTGGCCACCAGTGTGACTGATGCCTGCTTGAAGCAGGTGTGTACCTCAGACTACTGAAGGGAGATGTTGATCATGTCGGTACACACTCAAGCCAGTGGATTAGCATGCCTTCAGTCAGGTATGCTGTCTAGGCCAGATGCCTTCTGTGGATTCACCCTCCTGAAGGATGCTGTCACATGGTCTCAGAGACTGAAATCACAGGTTTGTCGGGGGCTGTGGGGTTTGTGAAGGTGCCTCCATGCTCTGTCAGACAAAATGAGCATAAAAGACATTGAGCTCATCTGGGAGCAAAACCTCATTGCCATTTACACTCGGTGGCCACTTTATTAGGTTGTGCTCGTTAACGCAAATATCGAATCAGCCAATCATGTGGCAGCAACTCAGTGCATAAAAGCACGCAGGCATGGGCAAAAGGTTCAGTTGTTGTTCAGGCCAAACGTCAGAAGGGGGAAGAAATGTGATCTAAGTGACTTTGACCGTGGAATGATTGTTGGTGCCAGATGGTGTGTTTGAGTATCTCAGAAATTGCTGGTCTCCTGGGATTTTCATGCACAACGGTCTCTAGGGTTTACAGAGAATGGTGCGAGAAACAAAAAAACCCATGCAGTGAATGGCAGTTCTGTGGGCAAAAACACCTTGTTACTGAGAAAGGTCGGGGGGTATTGGCCGCACTGGTTTAAGATGACAGGAAGGCAACAGTAAATGAAATAACCTTGTGTTACAACAGTGGTGTGTGAGAGCATCTCTGAATGCACAACACGTCAAAGCTTGATGTGTATGATCTACAGCAGCAGAAGACCACAAACATACACTCAGCGGCCACTTTATTAGGTACTTCCTGTGCCTAATAAAGTGGCCACTGCGTGTTTGTTATTTGGTTTTTCATCGTGGGAGGTGATGACGTTCAAACCCTGCCACAGATGTTGAGCATCTCTCTGTGATTTGTTTAGTCTGGAATTGCTGCTCTGCATGTGAGATGGACTTCTGACGATCGTTTCTGAACCTCTTCTACTTCCCTGGACAGTAAGTCCTAAACACTAGTGCTCTAGCCCAAAGCAGATGGTTCATAAGACCAGAAGACACTGGAGCAGAATTAGGCCATTCAGCCCATCAAGTCTGCCCCACTATTCATAGAACAGTACAGCACAGGGACAGGCCCGCTGGCCCACAATTCAATCATGACTCATTTACTTTCTCTTTCAACCCAATCCTCCTGCCTTCTCCCTGTAACCTTTGACATTCTTTCTAATCAATCTCCACTTCAAGTATACTCAATGACTTTCCTCCACATTTGTCTGTGGTAATGAATTCCATAGATTCACCACTCTCTGGCTAAAGAAATTCCTCCTCACCAACACCCTCTGACTAAAGAAATTTTTCCTCATCTCTGCTCTAAAGGGACACCTTCAATTCTGAGGCTGTGCCCTCTGGTCCTACTCTGTCCCATTATTGGAAACATTCTCTCCACATCCATTCTGTCAAGGCCTTTTAATGTTTGGTTGGTTTCAGTGAGATCTCTCTCTTTCTTCTAACCTCCAGTGAGTACAGGCCCAGAGCCACATGTGACCCCGAGGCACACGAGCCTAGTTCATGCTGAGGCCACACAGCCCCACCCATCACCTGACTTTGCCATTGGTTTCACCAATGAAACAGTGAATGCAGTATTCTACATTACCAACGTCCAACAAGGTTTTGTGATCACGATAAGAACGACTAAGCCAATCAATTCCACCATTTTGTTGGATTGCACACTGCCTCTGATGCCCTGGGTGCTTGAAACAGGCTTCATCACGGTGTGCAACAAGTCCAGCTTCACTGCTATCAAGCAACATGCTAGTGGGGTACACCTACAGTACTTGATAACCAGCAGTGCCTGGCAATTGTGAAAAAGGTGTAAAGGATGAACAATTACATCTTTCTTTGTGTCCGAGTGCACTGCCACCTCACTACAGTGCTAACCTTTTAATTTTTGTCAACTTCCTTGGGACCCTTTCTTATCCAGGGCTTCATGTCGGCAAAGACTCTTGTACTTTCCTTAAAATAAGTCTTAAAAGCTACTGATCTAGCTGTCAGCAGATGGTGAATCTCTTTGTTCATAAGACCATAAGTCTGTGACGACTATGGCATATTCACTCAGGTTCCCTTATGAGTCCTTTAGCAAGGCCCAGTCCACCAACTCAAAGCAGCTCTGTAGCCGTTCTTGTCATCGCTCTTTGTTGCCCTTACCCCTGATGCCTTGCTCCTTAGTCTCTATGTATGTGGGAGGAGGACAGCCAGATGCTCAGATTTCACAAAGTGCAGTTCACGGATGAAATGGTAAGCATTGTTAATGGGACTGTAGCACTGGTTGATTGCGTTGAGTACTCTGGTACTGCAGGTATTGTGCTAGTGGTACTAAGCAGAGATTTCTTCAAGCTAGCCTGATTGAAGTCCCCAGCAAGGATGTGAATAGTTTACAGGTAGGCCATTTCTCGTTTGTTAATCATGGTACTTAGTACATTGAGGGCCGGCTTGACATCTGCCAAGATGCTTGACAAGACCGTGACGAGTTCATCATGAAGAAGACGCTGTGGCCTCTGCCTCCTCCTGATGCCACTGTTTGAACCGTCTGGTGGATTGAGAATCTCAGGGTGGACTGCAATGTCCAGAGATTTAAAACCATGATGAACCTTTTACTTTACTCCAAATTTACTATTTTTGTAGTAGGTTTCAAAAGGTAATGTAGATAACCACTCTTCAAATGGCAATATTTCTCTAGTGCAGTGGTTATTACGTTCGCCTGAGACACTGAAGTTCCCTAGTTCAAAACCAACCAGAAACATTCGAAATCCTTTGAGGGCAGCACAGTAATGCAGCTGTCAGCATAACATCTTACATTGCCAGCGATGGGAAAATCGGGATTTCAATTCCCGCTGCTGTACACTCTCCCCGTAACCACATGGGCTTCCTGTGGGCTCTCCCGCATTCCAAAGATGTACAGGATAGGATTAGCAAGTTGTGCTAATGCTACGTTGGCAGCAGGAACTTGGCAACACTTATGCGCTGCCCCCACCCCCCACTACATCCCTGGACTGCGTTAGTTGTCGATGCAAATTGCGCATTTTACTGTATGTTTCAATTTTTTGATATACATGTGACAAATAAAGCTCATCTCTAAATTCCTATGTATCTAAATCGTGAAAGTTTGCTGCACCTTTTCAGAGAACGATTATTAGTGTGTAATTATCAGTCATGAGCAAGAACTGTGATGACTTGTTTCTTTTTCACCAATGTTCTTACTCACGCTGGCCTGTAATCGTGCCATTGATGTATTTCGGTTACATATTAATGTTACCAGCTGAGCCAGCGTTGGGAGGCTAGTTGAACTCTTGAAACTTTTTCACAACAGAAACCTGACCATAAAATTTAGGTTGTTACAACAAGGCACAAAAAGAACAAAAGAGCTGATCATTAACTTGAGGAAGCTGGGACAGCTTACACGCACCCATTTATATCAACAGTGCTAAAAACGAGAAGGTTGAAAGCTTCAAGTTCCTAGGTGTGGATATCAGAAATGGCCTGTCCTGGTCTGAGCACATAGACGTCATGCACAAGAAAGCTCTTCAGTGCCTCTAGTTCCTCAGGAGGCTAAAGAAATTTGACCTGCCGTCATCAACCCTCACCAATTTTTATTGATGCACCATAGAAAGCATCCTGTCCAGATACATTATGGCAACGGCTTTGTCCATGATGGCAAGAATCTGCAGGGAGTTGTGGACAGAACTCAGCACATCATGGAAAGCACACATTCCTCTCAGTGCCTTAACAAAGCATCCAACATAATCAAAGACCCCACCCACCCCCAGACATTCTCTCTTCTTCCTCCTCCCATCACATAAAAGATACAAAAGGCTGAAAGTATATGCCACCTGGGTCAAGGAGAGCTTTTATCCCACTGTAGTAAGACTACTGAAAGGTCCTCTAGTATGCCTGGTTGCTTATTTTAATTATTTATTTATCTATCTATCTATTTATTGAGCGAGTTACATTGTGGATTAGGCCCTTCTAGCCCTGTGAGCCCAGCAACCCCCAATTTAACCTTAGGCTAATCAATGGACAATTTACAATGACAGATTAACCTACCAACCAAGTAGCCTTTGGACTATAGGAGAAAACCCAAGTGGTCATGGGGAAAACATACAAACAGCGGCAGGAATTGAACCTGGGCTGCTTATACTGTAAAGCTAACCACTCTGTTACCGTGACTCTTGATCTCACAATCTCCCTTGTTATGGCCTTGCGCCTTATTCTGTGCCTGCACTGCATTTTCCATGCAACTGTAACACTTTGACCTACAGTCTGTAACTTTTTTTCCCTTGTACTACCACGGTGTAATGTAATGATCTGTATGTACAGCATGCAAACCAGTTCTTTACTGTACCTCGGTACACGTGACAGTGATAAACCTGTTTACCAACCTGAAGAATGAGACTACATCTAACTGGAAATCTGCAACAACACACAAAGGAACTAGAGGAACTCAGCAGGACCTATTGACTACGGAGCAAAATGGATAATTGAACCGAAACGTCAGCTACCCATTTTCCTCTGGAGATCCTGTCTGAACCGCTAAGTTCCTCCAGCTCCTTTTTGTGTTGAAGAAACTATCAAGGTGTCCTGATCCGGTTGTTTTGAATCAGCCCTGATGCAGAATCTCAAACCAAAACACTGACTCCACCTTTGCCCCATAGATTAAGCTTGACCTTCTGAGTTCTTCAAACTGTTTGTTCTTTTTTCTTAAACAACTGAAGAAGTATTGCACTGTAAGAGCTGCTATTTTATAGATAAAGTATTAAACTGAGTAAACTCCCTTTGATATACAGGATCCCTCGCCCTCTAAGGAGCAACAGAGTTCTCAGTGTAATCATGTAACAATCAACATAACTAAGGATTGCGTAGAGTGGGGAATCAGTATGCTGGAAGTGAGATGTAATTACTGGAAATCTAAGCTAAAAGAGAAGGCATTGGAACTCCTGTGTGCAAATTGATAACCACAATTCCCACATGACAACTGTTACTCTACAAAGGTACTTGTTGGCTTTAAACTGTTTTATAAAAACGTAATATAAACCAGAAAAGCCCAAATGTGGGACAAGTAAGCTCATCAAATAACATGAAAAAAGCCTAAAATATACTGAAATATTTTCAAATTAACATGACTTTTGAAAGAGTACGCATGTTCAACAATGCAGAATGACATAATTTGTTTGTCGTATTGCCTATTTTGGCACTGCAGTAGACTGTAATACAGGATTAGCTTCAAAACAGTACCAATTAAACACAGAGAACAAAATATTGATTGGGTTCCTGTGTCTTCATATTAGTCAGAGTTTGACCAAAGTGGTGCAGCAAATGATGTGGGTTCGAGATTCAGTTCATCTCTCAAAATGACAAAGTTTTTTGCTATTTAATGCTTTTCTTTGTGTTTGGATTATTTACCAAAAAGAGCATTACCTCAAAGCCATAAAAGACTGTTTCCAAGAGACGAATTTGTATTTATTTATTTGTTCTTTTTCAGTTTTGCCTTTTACATGGAACTAGTCTCCTTTACCAGGAACGAGCCTGGTATCTGGAACACAGATACCTGACGCCAGCAACAAGTGTGCAGATAAGGAACCAGGTGAGCCTAATCCTGGTGGAGTGTGGGGGGTGGGGAGTGCCATTCACAGCAGATAGCCCAGCAACGCTCTTTCAAAACATTTAAAATGCACAGAAAAATGAAGGGGAAAAAAAAATCTGAGTCAGTCCAGAAATCGGCTGGTTAGACTACTCTATTAACTCTGCAATAATCTATGTATGTTTTCTGTTAAATCTTCTAGACACCTTAACACCTTCACAAATAGGAAGGCCTTTATATTGAATAGACTAGATTGCTGCGAAGCACTTTTTACTGGCCTTCCAAAGCAATCTATTGGCAAACTTTAACTCATTCAGAATACCGCTGCTAGACTTATAACCACAACCAGGATGAGGGAACTCCTGTACGAGATACTCTGCATTGGCTTCTTGTATATTTTAGAATTGATTTTAACATTCTCTTACTTGTTTTTAAAACTCTTAATGGTCTGGGACTGGAGTACATCACAGAATTATTTTAATTTTATAATCCCGCTCAAACTCTCAGATTTTCTTCTGCCAGTCTCTTAATTTAAGCAACCTCCTTCGAAAGATAATTGTCAGGTCAGCTTTCTTGAACTATGTTCCTAAATTGTGGAACTCAATACCTAAAACTATAAGACTCAGCCGACACCTTTAAACATCAGCTCAACATCTATTTATTTAACCTTGCTTTTAACTAACATCTTTTTGTCTTTTATTTTCATGTTAATTTTTATTTTTACTTTTTTATTTTTGTATTTGTATTTTTATCCCATTGTAAAACATTTTGAAATACATCAACTGTATGAAAAGTGCTCCATAAATAAAGTTATTATTATTATTGTGAACCCACACTAATGACATTTGCAATCCAACTGCAATACAATGAGCTACTGGATTTTAGGGGGAAGTGTGGTCATGAGGGAAAAAGAGGAGGTCTCCTACAGTAAATCAAACTTTTAGTTAAAGCAGTTAGAAAGAGTCTCTAATTCTTCAAGGAAAGTCTAGACCTCAGCTGTCTGGCCCCATATCTCTCCCTTCAGGCAATCCCTACTCAGCCTGTTGATTTACTGTTATACTGGCAATGCACTTCAGTTTAGTCCTACTCAATCCCTGCCAACTGCCTCTTCCTATCGCTGCTTATTTTAGGTAGACAGCTGGCCAGTGGTACGTAGACAGAGCCCAGGACTTAAAATAGCTTAGGCAGCATTTAGAACACAGAACGTAGAACAGCACAGTGCAGTACAGGCCCTTCAGCCCATGATGTTGTGCCGACTCTTTAATCTATTCTTTGATCAATCTAACCCTTCCCTCCCACATAGCCCTTCATTTTTCTTTCATCCATTTGCTTATCTAAGAGTTTTTTGAAAGTCTCTAATGTATCTGCCTCTACCACCACCCTTGTTCCATGCATCTGTCACTCTCTGTGTAAAAAATCTACCTCTGACATCCCCCTTTATTCTTTCCTTCAAACATCTTGAAATCACCCCCCCCCCCCAATATTTGACCTGGGCTATATCCACCCTGGGGAAAAAAGGTCTCTAGCTAACCACTCTGTCTTTCACGTTTTACAGCAAGTTGTGTTTAGGTGAGTGGCTAGACTATGGAAGGAGCTGATGGAAGTTTAGGAAGAATAAAATGAAATTATTATAGGGATGTAGGAATAAAACAGTATTAGTGTAATTAGGCATTTGATGGTCAGTGTGCACTTGGTGGGTAAAGGCCTGTTTTTGTGTCATCCAACTTCCTGAAGATTGGGTGGGAATCAAGGTTTTCTAGGTGACACAATTTGCTTTACCGCCTTCAAAGAGAGAGTGATAAATTACAGCAAAGCAGCCTGGAGAAGTAGAGAGAAAAGATTCAAAGTGCATTTATTATCAAAGTATGCATACAGAATACAACTCTGTGATCTGTCCTCCCACAGGCAGCCACAAAACAAAGCAACACCATGGAACCTGTTCAAGAAAACATCAAACACCCCCAACACATGAAAAAAAAATAAAATGCAAAAAGCAAGCGAACAGCACATGGAATATCAAACATCCAGCCAGGAGTCCAGTAGCATTCAGTTTAGTTCAGTTCAGCATAGCGCTGTTAGCCCATTGCAGGACAAAGCATCCTTCACAGCGCTTGCCCCAATCAAACCGCACAGAAACAGTAAAATAAAAGCGAGTAACCAGAATCCAGAAGCACATGTAACATGAGCCTCAAAGTCTATCCAAAACGAGGAAACGTGGAACAGAGAGAGGCAGTATGCAGCAGTTGCTGGCATTCTGAAATAATGCTGGAAATACCCCACAGATCAGGAGGAGAGAAAAAAGCAATTTTCATATTCTTAAAGATACGTTTGATTCACATCCAAGAAAGATTAGACTTGTTAAGGATAATCATTATGACTTTGTGCAGGGGAAGTTAGTTCTTACAAATGGCTGAATTTTTTGAGGAGGTGACAATAATTTTTGATGAGGTAGGGCAGTGGATGCTGTATAAATGGACTTCAGTAATGCTTTTGACAAGGTCCCTCATGATCCAAAAGATTAAGGCACGTGGGATCCATGAAGACTTGCTACATTGGATTCAAAATTGGCTTGACCATTGAAAACAGTGGCAGAGGCCGTTGAGATGCAGTATTCCACAAGGGTTAGTGCTCGGCTCTCTTTTGTGATTTGGACTGATTAGACCATAAACCCTACGATATAGGAGCAGAATTAGGCCATTTAGCTCATCGAATCTGCTCTGCCATTTCATCATGGCTAATCCACTTTTTCTCTCATCTCCAGTCTCCTGCCTTCTTCCTGTATCCCTTCATGCCCTGACCAATCAAGAATCTATCAACCTCTGCCTTAAATATACATGAAGACTTGGCCTCCTCAGCTGCCTATGGCAAAGAATTCCACAGATTCAACACTCTCTGGCTAAAGAAATTCCTCCTCATCTCCATTCTAAAAGGATACTCTTCTGTTTTGAGGCTCTGCCCTCTGGTCTTAGACACTCCCTCCATAGGAAAGATCCTTTCCACATCCACTCTATGAAGGCCTTTCACCGTTCAATGTTTCAATTAGGTCACCCCTAAATTACCGTGAATACAGGCCCTGGTTACTGATCACTAAATTTGCAGTAAGTTTCCTCAGTGGATAGTGAAAAAGGTTGCCAGAGGATTTATGAGATTATAGACCCGCTGGAAATGTAGGCAGTGAAATGGTAGATGGAACTTAATCCAGACCTGTGAGGTGGTGCACTTTGGGAGGTCAAATTTAAGAGAACCATATACAGCAAATGACAGGACTCTTTGTAATATTGATATACAGAGCAATCTTGGGGTACATGTAGATTGCTTTCTGATAATGGGAACACAGGTTGATTGGGTGGTAAGGAAGGTGAATGGCATACTTAGCTTAAGTATAAAAGTCAGGAAATAATATTGTAGGGGCAGAAAACATTTGGAGTACTGTTTACAGTTCGAGCCACTGCATTACAGGAAGGATTGTATTGGGTGTAGAAGACGTTCACTGGGATATTGTGTGAAGTAAAGAATATCAGTCATAAGATGAAGATGGACAAGCTTGGATTTTTTTGGAGCAGTAGAGGCTGATGGGAGGGGTAGGGGCAACATAATCGAAGTATATAAATGATGAGAGCCACAGGTAGGTTAAGCAGTCAGAATCTTTGTCCTAAGATACTCAAGGGCAGAGATTTACGGTGAGATGAGGAAAGTGTAAAGGAGATTTACATGGGAAAATTTTACCCAGAGAGTGTTAGGTGTCTGGAATACATTGCCAGGAGAGGTGAGGGAGAGAGATAGGACATTAACATTCAGTAGCGTTCAGGCAAACACATGAACAAGCAGGGATTTAAGGATTATGTACCACTTTCAAGCATATATATCCATTTTAAATTAACATCATGGCCAGCACAGACCTTGTGGGCCAAACGACCTCTTCCTGTGCTGTGCTGTTCTAAATTTTATATATGTCTATGGGTTATTGAATGACATATTGCTGCAACAGATGTTGGTGTTATTTTTGACAGCAAATGCTTTCCTATCTCACAAGATTCTCTTTAGTATTGAATTAAGGGTACAGCTCTTGTGTTCTACTGTATTTTTAAGCCCCTTTAATTCGGTTGATATACTAGACTCTTAAGGGTTCCCAACCTGGGGACTGTGGACCACTGGGTTAATGGTAGGGGGTCCAGGGCACAAAAAAGGTTGGGAACCACAGTAGAGCAATCAGCAATGTGCTGGTTGACTCTGAAAGGCATCACTTCTGAATCTAATACCATCGTAATGCTGTTTCGACCTGACATCCACACAAGCATGCTTTCATTCAAGGATATTTCTGTAGTCCATCTGAATAATTACCTGGACCCATTATCATCACACTAAATCAACAACACTAACTCTGATTGCAACATGTCGAGTACCAGACTAAACCAGCCAATGCCAGCCAGGGAGCAGAGCAGTGCAAAGTTCATTAACACCAACAGCACAATGTATTCACCCATTAGGATGTTTCCCTGAAATTCTGTCAGAACTAAATATGCTGCTGAAATTGAAAAGAGGTACTGACAACAGTTTGAAAACAAGTTGTGGTCAGTGACTACGCAGCTTTAATTTCTGAGTAATATCGAAGCTTTGCTTGTTTCTGTTTCCTGAAATATATCTCTGAAAATGATGTATATTTGTGTGTCTGTTTGCCTGTGTGTAAATGTGTTTCTCTTCTCCCTCATTTTTTATAGCACACACAGTTGTGTATGTATTCATGAAACTCACTCTGCAAATGGGCTTACATATGTTCTGATTAATTATATCAAAAATGTTTTGTGCACAGCACTTCTACTTAACGTATTCCTTTGCATGTTGTGTTACTTGTTTCTTGCATTAGGTGTAATTTTTGACCTTGTATAACTGATGGGCGACCACTGAAAATTTGCTTCACATTGCACATGTTTCTGGTCATTTAGGTGAAAAGTTGACTTTCTGATTTATGCTACTAATAGACCAGCCTTCTGTCTAAGAGCTTAAGGTAGTTTAATTACAAGTAAAGATTTGGCTTCAAACATTTAAACAAGCAAAATAGCCATTGGTAAACCATTCAAAAATTAGTTGGCAATGTACCAGATAATCCCCTGGACCAGTGGCCATAAGAGTAGACAAATTTTGGACACCAAGGCGGCTGTAGAGGTTCTCAATGTTTCTTTCCATCAAGTTTGACAAAGAGGGGAATGGGTGTCCAGCTACTAACCATATTCCACTGGCATCCTACTCTGTGAAGATAAAAGTTTGTTTGTAGTGAGTGACAGGATTATGCCAAGTCATTTCTCCACTTCTTCTCAATTGAATCCTATCTGAATTCACTCCAGGATGATGCACCTGCCAGTTGTGGAGCTAGACCACCATAGCAATATGACATTGGCGCAGAACCAGGCCATTCAGCCCATCAATTCTGCTTTATTACTCCATCATGGCTGATTTATCATCCCTCTAATTTGGCATCAATGGAGAAATGGAGGAGGGAAATTTAGCAAGGATTATATTTTATAACAATAGTGCTTTTCATTAGCTGTTTACTAGGCACATATTACCTTGATAAAGCTGATGTACAACTTCTTTTGATACATCTTATAACCAAGCAAAGATAGTAATCAGAACTTTTATTCTTCAAAATGTAAAAATGAGACATCCCCAAGTTTGAAAAGCCCTCAGTTCACTCTGTCTTTGTTTAGAAAATACCTGTTTTAATTAAGTGTTTTGTTCTAGCTAGGGGCAATGAAACAGGAGCTGCAGTTACCTTATCTCATTAACTTATTAAAACTTTCATTCCTCATCTACCCCCCTCTTTTACCACCCTTTTGAGAGGAGTGAGATCATAGTGCAGGCTCTTGCTCCAGAGCACCTTCTGAAACTCATTATTGCAAGGTTCATGTGTGTTGATAGGACTAGGTTCTCTTCTGAGGCAGTCCCTTTGTGACTCGCTTCTACAGAGTGAATAATGACTGGCTCTGAATTCTGTGAACATGAGGTGGCCACTGTTGGAAGGTCTAATAACATTGTTTTTTAAGGTTCACACATGACAAACAATGATGTCTTGTATCAGTTGTCTATGTTATGTCTTCACGTGAAATCTCTTGGGGAAACTAAGAGAATACAGAATAGAACTGGGGGGCAAGAGGGGAAAGATTTACTAGGGGAAACTTTTGATGCAGAGGTTGGTGAGTATATGGGATGACTTGCCAGAGGAAGTGGTTGAGGCAAGTACAATAATATCACTTAAGAAGCATTTGGATAGGTACATAGAGGGGAGGGGCTTGGTGGGATATGGGCTGACCATAGGAAATTGGGACTAGCTGGGTGGGCACTGCGGCTGGGCCAAAGGACCTGCATCTGTTCTGTATTCCTTCATGCTCTCTATAACTCTGTAATGCTGTTGTAATATACATGCCATTTGACAAATATTTCGACTTGAAATTGAGGCATCGTGGGAGATCAGAACATTGGGACAGCTGTTGGAGCCCTCTGCACTTGAGGTATCTCTCTCTCTCTTGATGGAATGTGAACTAGTTTTTGTTGGACTCTAGATCATGGACTCTGGGTGTTTTGCTGTGCTTGTATGGTGGGCGGTGGTGCTGATGCTCTTTGCTGAGATAAGTGGGGCGGGGGAGGGTTGATGCTTTTGCTGCTGACAGTACGTGGGAGGAAGGCGGGGGAGCTCTGGGGTTCTCAAGTTTTTTCTATAATTCGTTCTTTGAGGTTTTCTTCTGTTTTGTGCATGTCTGCAGAGAGTAAGAATTTCAAGTTGTATATTGTATACATTCTCTGATACTAAATGGAGCCATTGAACTTAATACTGGTTCCATTTATCACCTATTTAGTTTTTATTATTATGTATTGCAATGTACTGCTGCCGCAACACAAAAAAATTCATGACATATGCCAGTGATAATTAAACCTGCTTCTGATTCTACCAGCTTCTATTCCCCTCCCACCCGGCCTTCCTGTACTGCTATACACTGACAGTCTTTCTTCTTCTCTCTCAGTCCTGCTGCAGTTTCTCAACCTGAAACATCATCACAGGCATTTTGCCTCCACAGATGCTGCTTGTCTCACTGGGTTCTCCCAAGGTTCTGTTTTCTGTTCCCGATCACAGTATCTGCAGTCTCTTATTGTCTTCGTAATGTAATAACATCACCTTCTCCAGTGTGAGGGGTGTAGATAGGGGGTAGATAGCAGATAACTTTCCCCATGAAATTTGTTCGTTATGCGCTGTGTCATATGATGTGGGTGATCATGGTCTTTCCATGATCATGACTGCTCTTGGCAAATTTTTCCGTGGATGTGGTTTTCCATTGCTTTCTTCTTTACAAGACAGGTGACCCCAGGCATTATCAATATACTTCAGAGATTGTCTGCCTGGCGTCACTGCTCACATAACCAGGACCGGTGCTCGTACGACCATCCACTGCCTGCTCCCATGGCTTCACGTGACCTTGATCGGGGGGGCGGCTGAGCAGGTGCCACACCTTACTCGAGGGTGACCTGCAGGCTAGCAGATGGAAGGAGCGCCTTACACCTCCTTTGAGTAGAGATGTATCTCTACCTGCCACCCACACCCCATATCAGATGTGTGTAAAATCAGAGAGCATAGGTTTAAGGTAACAGGTAGGAGGTTTCGAGGTGATCTGATTTGTTTTTCGTCTGGAGGGTGGTTGAAATCTGAAACACACCGCTAAGTGGGAGGTGGAGGCAAGTGCTCACATATTTAAAGAATACTTGAATCATGAAGGCATAAAAGCCTCTTCTGACCATTGTGGTTCAGAAGATGTACTGAAAAATGGGATTAGTATAGATGATTACTTGACAGTTGGCATGGGTATGGTGGGCCAAGGACCCTGTTTCTGTGATCAGTGACTCTGAACTGCACTCTGGCGTGTATGAGATGAAGCAAGCCACACCAGTTACTAGGTCACGGCTAGCGTTTTTATTATATAGGTATATCCCTCTTGGAATTGCCCTTTGCTCGTGCCTTTTTACTGACAAAACTCCTTGAAACTAATAAATATTTGTTCACTGGCCAACTTAGTGCCAGAGTTTAAAGGTTAAAAGTTGTACAAAGTTATTTTTTTCCTGTGCTACAAAACCTTTCACAAGTGCTCTGCAGTTGTCTGAGGGAGATAACCTCTTCTGATCATTGTGGTTCACCATCCTATGCAGCATAATCCTGCACACATTCAGTCAGATTTCATGAATTTTACACAGAAACCCATGACGTTTCTGAAACCTGACCTGCTAAACCTCAAATGGCAAAATTTTAGATTGCAGTGTGATGGTACAGTATCACAAGTAACATCTTCATAAAGCAGGATAAACATACCTATACATACATATCCCAAGCAGTAAAGAAGAGTCAGTGTGTAATGGAAGGTGGGAGACGAGGGGTGGGGTAGAGTGAAAGGATAGGACATGAGGTGGGGAAGCAAGACATGTTTATACAAACTATTTTCAATCAATTTATAGACCTATATAAGGATTAGCAATTCACAGATTAATCTTTGCACTGCATCAATTAACGAGATAAAAATTAAAAGTGAAGTGGGAAGTATTTACTTGAGAACGGAATCCCTAAGCCACTACTACAGAAACTGATCGTTCAGGTGATATCGCAGAGTGGAGTCAATTCTCATTGGTTTGGTTCCAACACCAAAGGCCAGGTATGTGTTGCAACAGATCAAGCACTTGCTGTTCTTTCTTACCCCTTCACAATAATGCACATCACTAGGCTGTGAAGTCCTTTGGAATGTCGTGAGGTCGTGAAAGGCAGGTTTTACCTCTGTGTTGCTTAAGTAAAACATGGTGCCAAAACTAATAACTGTGATCATTTTGGAACTGAAGATAGATAGATAGATACTTCATTGATCCCAAAAGAAATTACTGTGTCACAGTAGCATTACAAGTGTACAGATATAAATATTAGAAGAGAAGTAAAAAGAATAAAAAATTGGTACCATAAACAGTCTCACAGGAGGGGTCATCACTTCCCCAGCTATAGATTGACTCATTATAGAGCCTAATGGTCGAAGGTAAGAATGACCTCATATAGCGCTCTTTGGAGCAGCACAGTTGTCTTTGTCTATTACTAAAAGTGCTCCTCTGTTCAGCCAAAGTGGCATGCAGAGGGTGAGAAACATTATCCAGAATTGCCAGGATTTTCCGTAGGGTCCTTCGTTCCACCACAGCCTCCAGGGTGTCCAGTTTGACTCCTTTAACAGAACCAGCCTTTCTAATCTGTTTATTGAGCCTGTTGGCATCACCCGTTTTGATGCCATTGCCCCAGCACACCACTGCGTAGGAAATTGTAATTTGTACTGGCAACAACAGACTGATAGAACATGTGAAGGAGAGGCCTGCATACTCCAAAGGACCTCAGTCTCCTCAAAAAGTAGATGCGACTCTGGCTCTTCTTGTACACAGCCTCTGTGTTGGTGTTTCATTCAAGTCTGTCATCCAGGTGCACCCCCAGGTACTTGTAGGTCTCCACCACATCCATGCCCTCACCACCAATAGTGCTGCATTGTCAGAATTGTAGAGTGATCAAGCATAGAAACAGGCCATTTGACCCAGCATTACCAATTAGCACCCATAATACACTAATCCCATTTAATTCTTCCCACATTTCCATCAAACTCCTAGATCCTCACCTACAGACTAGGGACAATTTACAGTGGCCAATTAAGCTACTTTGGACTTTGGGATGAAACCAGAGAGCCTGGAAGAAACACAGGGAGAACATGTAAACTCCACACAGACAGCACCTGAGGTCAGGATTAAATCCAGTTTGCTACAGCTGTTTGGCAGTAACTTTACTAGCTGTACCTCTGTGCTACCTGGAGGTTGCACATCCTTTTGAATATAAGTGCAGTCTTTGGTGGATGTAAAACACTGTATTTTGATGAGCAGAAATATCCTCCATCTTAAACCAGTCCATACATCAAAATTACTCAAGCAAATTTATTCCTCCGGCAGTGACCAGAGCCCATTGGTGCTGGTCTGCATGTCTTCCATTTCCCATAATCACCATGGAAAATGGAGAAGAGGAGAATCTCAAACACGAGAAAATCTGCAGATGCTGGAAATACAAAGCGACTCACACAAAACGCTGAAGGAAATCAGCAGGTCAGGCAACATCTATGGAAGAGAGTAAAGAGTCAATGTTTCAGGATGAGACACTTCTTCAGCACCCCCACCCATGCATATATACAGTCCTCCAAACCCAGGAGAGGCAGTCTTCGACCTCCAGCCTCTAGTGGACTTGGACTCGGACTCAAACTTGCAGGTGTTGGGCCTTCCAGCTTTCCCAGAGGACTCACAAAGATTCACATACTTGGGCTCCAGCCAAATGATCCTCAACTTTCAGACTTCTGATTCGAGCTTTCGGCCTCAGTCGTCAACACTCACCCCAGGACCTGCCAATTACCAAACACTAGACATCAATTCCAGACTCCCCGATTACAGGACCCCAAACACTAGGCTTTGAACTCTGGTCTCACCGATTTGTGAACCCAGAGGGTGATTGGACATTGTTCCATCTGCCAACATAGAACTCCGACACCAGAACCCACAACTCGTTCACCAGCCTTTGTCTGCACTGATCTGCTTGCCCAACAAGCAACTACAACGTCCCACGTCTCTGGCCTTCAAACACAGCGTGGAGGCTTAAATTCTGGCCTGATCTCTAATTCCTCCTATATCCCTGTCCCTGTAGCCTAATCTAACTCCTAATTCCCCTCTCTGTCCCCCCCCGAAAACCCTGCGTAACTAAAAAAAACAACTAACAGACACAGAATGCTGGAGGAACTCAGCAGGCCAGGCAGCATCTATGGAAAGGAGACTGTTTTCTCTTTTCCATAGATGCTGCCTGGCCTGCTGAGTTCCTCCAGCATTTTGTGTGTGTTGCTTGGATTTCCAACATCTGCAGATTTTCTTGTGTTTGTGAAAAAACAGCTAAATCTGAACCACAACTTTGTGATATAGATTGCAGCTCCGCGCCACCTTACAGCACACTAGAGCTCCTTCTGGTTTAAGATGGCATTACTGAGGTCGGGTGACAGTTTACTGGCGGTTCATAAAGCAAGAAATATAACTACGTTACTAATGGCACTTTTTCTGTGGCAACTTGTGGTAACCGATCACTGCAAACAATGAAGAGGTGAGCGAAGGTGAGGTCGGCGTGAAGGTCAAGGCGTGTGAGTGCAATGCAAAATCAGAGCATGGTCGAGATGGAGTTGGGGGTGCGAAGTCAGAGCAGAGGAGTTTTGGAGCCTCTCCACCTAAACCAAGAGCGTGGTTGGATAGATCCAAGCACTGTGTCACATTGAAAAGTTTGGATACGGGCTGGAACTCGCAGCAGGGTCTGAACCCAGAGTGTATCACTGCGACACAAGGCCCAAGGAGTGATCTGATGTTTGGACAATTTAAACACTGGACTGGATGGATTGAGAAGGCTGGGGGTGTTGCTGTGTGATGAACTGAGGCAGAGGCTGTGAGCCTGCTCTGCGTTTTGTGCCTACGGACTCACTTTGGTCCTGAATGCTGTTGCTTGTGTTTATTGTTCGCACGATTTGTGTTCTTTCTCTCTCTTTGCGCATTGGGTGTTTATTAGTCTTTTTTTAATGGTTTCTTTTGGGTTCCTTGTTTTGTGGCTGCCTGTAAGGAAGCCAATCTCCAGGTTGTATAATTTATACATACCTTGATAATAAATCAGAATCAGGTTTAATATCACTGGCATATGTCATGAAATTTGTTAACTTTGCAGCAGCTGTACAATGCAGTACATGATAAATATAGAAAAGTCAAATAAATAAGTAAATCAATTGCAGTAAGTATATATATATATATATATATATATATATATATATATGTATATTAAGTAGTTAGATTTAAAATAGTAAAAAAAACAGAAATAATAAAAACATGAGGTAGTGTTCACAGTTTCAATGGCCATTTAGGAATCGGATGGCAGAGAGGAAGAAGCTGTTGCTGAATCACTGAGCGTGTGCCTTCAGCAATGAGAAGAGGGCATGTCCTGGGTGGTGGGGGTCCTTCATGATGGATGCTGCCTTTCTGAGGCACTGGTCCTTGAAGATGCCCTGCATGGTAGGGTCAGTCAATGATCAGATACCTAATGGGTATTCCCCCATTAAGTGGACCATCAACTCCCTGATGATGGTTTGAAAGCAACATGTTGCATTGCTCCATGAATTATTAAATGTATTAAATAAAAATTATTGGTATTTTTCATAGAATAATGCCGAGGAGGAAGCCTTTCAGCCCATACTGTCTTTGAAGCACTGAATCAATTAAGCTTTCCACATAGCCTTGGAATTCCACGCCCCACTGCCCCAACTCAAGAATTCCAGGTGATAGGTGTACAGCGTAGAAACAGGGTTTCAGTCTACCATGTCCACAATGACCACCTGTACTGATCCCATTTACCAGAACCTGGTACACAGCCTTCGCTGCCTTATTAGCTCACCTGCTCAGCTAGGTATTTCTGACAAATTGTGAGAGCTCCTGCCTCGGACAGTGCATTTGATTCCAACTAACCTCTGGGTGAAAAGATTCTTTCTTAGACCCCCCCCCCCCAACTGAATCTCTTACTTGTTACTCTAAACTAGGTTGTTACTTGTTCCTCATCTTTTTTTATGCCATGGAGCTTCTGTACCTCCTTCCTGATGGTAATAGTGAGAAATGTACTTCGAATTTTAAACTTCGATGAGCTGCCCCACGACAAATACACCTGTACAATATGGGACTACCAGTTTGATGAGGGATTATCACATGGTTGCAATTTGTGTTCAAAATCAGCAGCGCATTTCCTGCGTTACAAAGATTACCACATTTCCAAAAGAGAGTACTTTATTGGCTGTAGAGCGGTTTAGGGAATCCTGAGGTTGTGGTTGGTGCCAAGCAAATTCAAACCTTTCCAACCATCTTTGTAGTCATTCACTGCTTGAACACGTGGAATACAAAGTGCTAACAAAGGTGCTAAATTATACAAACTAATCCCATTAATCTGCACATGGTCCTTACCTTCCATTCTCAGACCATTCATGTACCTATCTAAGTGTTACTTGAACCTACTTATTATATCTTCTTCCAAGCACTGCCTCTTTCTGTGTAAAAAGCTTGCCTGGCATATCTCCTTGAAATATCCACATCTCACCTAAACCTTTGCCCTCTACTATTGGATATTT
Source organism: Mobula birostris (assembly GCF_030028105.1). NCBI lineage: Eukaryota > Metazoa > Chordata > Chondrichthyes > Myliobatiformes > Myliobatidae > Mobula > Mobula birostris. Next base: position 118,817,382 of record NC_092371.1, read on the forward strand.
CCACCCTAGGGGAAAAATGTCTCTGTCCACCTATGCCTCTCATATTTTTATATACTTCTAACAGGTTGTCCCTTAACCTCCAAGGCTCCATAGAAAACAATCCAGGTTTGTCCAAACTCTTCTTGTGGCTAATAGTCTCCAATCCAGGCAAAATCCCATTGAGTCTTTACCATGCCCTCTCCAAAATCCCCACATTCTGCACACAGTACTCCGAATGTGGCCTGTCCAAATTTTTTGTACAACTGCTGCCTGACTTCCTGACCTTTATATTCGACACCCTGACTGCTGAAAACAAATCGTTTTCCAGGTAAATGTTATAAAATTTGTTCAGGTGGATGTAAAGAGATATGAGACCACTTAAAAATAACAGGGGTGTTCTCCCAACAGCACACACAAAATGCTGGAGGAACTCAGCAGGCCAGGCAGCATCTATGGACAAGAGTACAGTAAGACCCTTCAGCAGGACCCTTCCTCCAGTCCTGCTGAATGGGGCCTCGGCCCGAAATGTCAACCGTACTCTTTTCTATAGATACGTGGTTTTCGGAACTTATTGACAATTAACCATACACAACTTTGGCATTAGGATGCAGAAAATGTTTTCAGCATCATATGTTTTTTTTTCAAAAAACAAGCTTGTGAATACCTTTGCAATAAAATAACCCACTGATATTTGTTCTCTAAACTGCCCCGATACAAAATACTTGGAATTATATATTGTAGAGCAGAGGTTCCCAACCTGGGGTCTATAGTCCCCTCGGTTAATGATAGGGGTTCATGACACAGAAAAGGCTGGGAGCCCCTGTTGTCAAGCTTCAGCTTGCTGCTACTGATGGGGCTTGTAGGGGTTGCAGAGGGAAGATTACAGGCTCCTTTCAAACAAAGATGTACATTTGGAACTCTCTTCTACAACGGCTATTGATGCTTGGTCAATTGTTCATTTTAGGTCTGAGGCTGAGAGATTTTGTTAAATATAAGCTATTAGGACAATAGGACAAAGGCAGCATATGGAGTTGGATCACAAGTCAGCTGTGAGCTTATTAAGTGGAAGAACAGGGCTGAGAGCCTAATTCCTTTTCCCGAATACTTCAAATGCAGTATATCTGTAAACCACCATTCATAGGATTGTAGTTATTTTGTACAGTCATGGAACACTGGAGTGCCTTGTTTCACACAAAATTAACTTTACATCAGAAAGACATAAATTATTTCCTGCAACGTATTCCATGGCAAAAAGCCTGTAGATATTTTTCCACACGTCCCAGCACTTCATTGTCACTGACGAGAGGACCATAAACTGTGACCACTCCAAGCTTGATGGACTTTATGGCGTGATCTTTTTTAAGGTTATTTTTAACCTAAGAGCACTGTAAAGAAGGGGAAATTTTCACACTACAGTTATGTAAGAGTAAAAACATTCGTACACAAAATGGTTGAAATGATTCAATTTATTATTGCAATTAGTTCAGTGACTGACTTGCAGTTTACCCTAATTGGTGCCCTTGAGAATATTGTTTTTTTAGAGTTCTGTATCATTTAATTAACTACTGCCATCAAGTAAACTTGCATGTTCCTGCTACCCAATAAGCTCCTATTGACAGCATATAGTTTGCAATCTGTGAATCACTGAAGACTCATTAACCAAGTGGACATTTCTTCATCATGAATTGCCACTGCAGCCTCTTACTTTGCACCCAGCCAGAGTGAAACCACATTATCTGTATGCTATACAAAGAAAATGTGTCTCCTTCCACCAGTGAAGCCAGTGCTGTTTAGAAGTAAAGGTTTTAACAGCTGTTCACAACTGGGTGTCACAAAACAATTATTTAACAAGTAATGGTTGTTGACTCATTAAACAGTGTATCTTGTTTTTTACATATTTATGCACTCGAAACAGAATCCCAAATAGAGGATTGATGGATGCAGGTGGCTCACTAAACTTCTGTATGTTTGTTTTTAACTTCTCCCACTGGTTTTGGCCTCTGACCTAGTCTAGTTTCAAATCCCATTTTACTGCCTAAGAGGTGAATAGGATTTTCTGGGCAATAAACTTGTTGGTGATGAGAATGTGTCAGCTGTTCACTGTATTTCTCAGTAAAGTTGATGCACACTGATAAACTAAACCTGAATCTGGAGAACAAAACCTTCTCAATAATTGCACTTGCTTCCGGGGTTATAATAATGGCATTTTTGGAACACGGTGACTCATCCAACTGTGTTATCAAAAAAAATTCAAAGCAAGCCTGACCAAAGATATTTTAAGGAGAACTTTTAAAATTGGAGAAGGCTCAGGACCTAGTCACCTGAAACAGAGCACTGCTGATAGTGCAGTGGAAACTGGGGGGGGTGAGATGCATGAAAGACCTGAATTGGAAGAATGCCACTCTAATTACACAGAAGTTCATTGCAACTGCAGTCAGCAAAGCATAGATCTGATATAAATCAGTGCTTTGGAGAAATCTGGCGAACAGTCCTTCCGATGGGTTGATGGTGTTATTTCTCTTTATTCCTTAGCTTAAGCGAAAGAATGGAAAGAGAGCAGAAAATAAGGGTATAACTGCAGTTGTTTAAGAGCTGTAATTAGCCAGCGCAGAGAAAGAAGAGAGTTTTAAAAAAATTGTCTGAATAAAATTGACCTTCTGGGAACCAGAGCGTGTGGGGAAGATGGTCACATTATCTAGAACTGTAACAGGAGTTTCTTCCAATTAATTCTCTGTTCCAACATCAGCCTAGAGTTAGCAGAGCCCCCAAGAAATGAATGAACACATTTTAATGCCCTTTCTCCAGCAGGAATTTAAGTAAACAACGCCCCCTTTTTAAACATTTCTGCACTGCTTGGATTCAATGTTCAACATAACTGTAGTGACAAGGAGCCGTTTTGCATCGTAAACTGAGCTTAGTAAAATACAAAAATAATATTTCTATGTCTCAGTTGCTTCCTCACTCTCTCACCTTATTAGGTAAATATTTTTTAATACTTCAAAAATAAACTTTATTCATCATAGAAATATACACTATATACAATGCAAGAAACTACAAAACATATTAGCTCCTTAGCACATCATAAATACTGTGTGCCTAACTCAGTCATGCCCCATCAAAAGTTGCAAGGCACTAGAAATAAACACCATCTTCCATAGGTTGCCTTTCTTTTTATCAAAGTTCAAAGTAAATTTTATTACTGGAGTACATATACAGTATGTCACCATGTACAAACCTGAGATTCTTTTTCTTGCGGGCATACTCAGCAAATCTATAGAATAATAGCTATAACAGGATCAATAATGAGAGCATGAAATAACAAGATAAAAGTCCTTAAATTGAGATAATTAGTTATGGGAACATCTCTTTTGTTCAAGAGCCTGATAGTTGAGGGGTAGTAATTGTTCTTGAACCTGGTGGTGTGAGTCCTGAGGCTCTTGTACTTTCTAGCTGATGGCAGTAGCGAGAAAAGGGCATGGGCTTATGCGAATGTTCTGTACTTGAAGCCATTTGCGCACAAATTTTGGAAGTAACAAGTGAACATCATAAGATATATAAGATGCTCATTATTAACAGAAGTTTAGGATCAGTTCATGCAAATTGTTGAAGCTGCAGCTTTCTAGATGCCTTTGTTTCCAGGATCTGACTTTTGATGGGAGGTTTAGCAAGTGGTGCCCCCTTCCCATTTCCATCGTAGTGCCAAGTCCATGCTCTTCTCACCGTAGAAACTGGACAGCAGTGAACAAGTTCTGGAATTTGACAAGTGCCACCATCTTCTTTTTTTCTGCAGAATGTACTAGGAAAAATAAATCAAGGAGAAAAATATAATCACAGTTCCAATTTTCTAATCTTCTGTTCCCAAATCCCTTGTCCTTGCAAACATCCAGCAATCTCTTTGCCTTTCCACATCCTTCTCAAAGTATGGTGATCAAGCTGGACTCAATGTAATCTAATAAATGTTTCATAAAGATTTAGCATCAATTCTCTAGTTTCAACCATCACTTGCCAGCTTGTACTCTTTCTCTTCTCCCCGCCTTCTTATTCTGGCTCCCGCCCCTTTCTTTATAGTCCTGATGAAGGGTTTCAGCCTGAAACATCAACTGTTTATTCCCCTCCAAAGTTTCTCCCTCATTTGCTGAATTCCTCCAGCATTTTGCCTGTTGCTCAAGATCTCCAGCACCTGCGGGATCTCCTGTGCTTATAACTTCTCTTTATTTGTTCTTTATTCTTCTGTTTATATCTCACAGAATTACATTTGCTTTGCTGGATTCTCTCTCAGCATGTCTGGTCACTTTCAAAGATCCATTCTGGTGTCTCTGTCTGTCTTGAAAGCTCCAATTGAACTTCCATCTACAGCTTTTGGGAGAAGTGAATTTCCGTTTTGTTCACATTTCAAGATTATCTAGAGCACTACATTTTTAAACATTGGATGGTAAGTAGACCACACATTAACTATACACATTGGGGAAGATCTTCCGGAGACACAAGATGGCTGCAGATGCTGGAATCTGAAACAATGAACAATCTGCTGGAGGAACTCAGCAGGTCGAGCAGCATCTGTGGGGGGAAAGGAATTGTTGACATTTTTAGGTCAAAACTGTCCTGCTGTAAGGATTTGATCCAAAACATTAACAGTTCCCGCCCCTCCACTGAAGCTGCTTGGCCCTCTGAGTTTCTCCGGCAGATTGTTTATTGCTTGGGGAATGATTTTCTGCCTGGCATCATCCCCTCTCCTGGGACATGCACATCCCTCTACATTAGTTCGGTTGCCAGGAACTAGCTTGGGTATAAGTCAGCAGCAGCATTTTCCATGCTTCCAACTATCCTAGAGATACACAAATGTACTCTTCATGGAGTTCAACAGCCCAGTGCACAGACTTCCCAATTCTGAGGCATGAAATCGGTCCACATAGCCTGGGATCGTACAGCAGTAGCATTGAAACAAAGTAGATTGTCGGGCTGTTTAAAGAACAGTAAGTAGAACTTTTTTATTTCATTTCATTAAGAGTTTAAATGCTTTTTAATGAATTTGAGGTGTGTGTTTCATTTCTTCTAAATTTTCTTAACATTATTCTGACTTTTTAATGGCTTCCAGAAGTTTCAGAAATTTTGTTAATGTTAAATATTTTGGAATTTCAGTAGCAGCCTTAACACTGGTTAGGGAGGGTGAACTGGGCCTCGTGAGCTATGACCCCTCCTGGTGGGTGCCACTGGATGCTTGCACTGTGAGCAGGGTCATGCTAGAAGCAATAGCCTACAACAAATCTGGCAACATTGGAGGACAGGAAGATCCTCCCCAGAAAATATGCACCATAGTTGATATGTAACATCAAACCAATTGTCAAATAAAATCATTTATCTATAGTGTCCTTATATTGATTACAGAACAGGGTTTTTTCTCGCAGCCTTAATTTTCCTCAGGCTACCATTGGATAGCAACGAAAATTGGCACATTTTCTTCAACAGGTGGCCATTATTTTTATTGGCCTTTTGTCCTATAGGACGGAGAATACAGCCTGTGCCTTATCTTTGGGGAATTGAAACAAACCTCCTGCCCTGTCACTGGCATGTGTATTTTAAACACTTTAGCATACACCTGTTGTTTCATGATGATTTCATTGCATAATGGACTAATGTCATGAGGCAAATCTATTGTGCCTGAGCAGCAGCCAATTTATTGGCACTCACTTCCTTCCAACGGCCAAGACCTTGCATGTGAGTACCAGGAACCTTTATTAATGTAAGCTGAGTATGTTAGCAGAGTACATAGGAAGCAGATGAAGTAAATATTGTTCACAATACTGCAAGATTATAAAACTGGTTGTAATAGACTTTTCCAACAAGAAAACAAATCTTACTATTTTCTTTTACGGCCTTAGTCCAAGACAAGGCAGCCAGCAAAGTAGCTTTGCTATAATCATCTGTAATGCATAGAATCAACAGACGAAGAATTATTATAGTCACTTTATAAAGCAGATTGTGAAGCTTGCTATTTGAAGGATACACCATGGGATCTTTTCAAAGCTCAAAGTAAATTTTATTATTAAAGTACATAAATGTCACCATATACAACCCTGAGATTCATTTTCCTGTGGGCATACTCAGCAAATCTATAGAATAGTAACTATAACAGGAGCAATGAAAGATCAACCAGAGTGCAGAGACAACAAATTGTGCGAATACAAATACGTATAAATAAACAGCATAAATAACAAGAACATGAAATAACAAAATAAAGAGTCCTTAAAATGAGTTTATTGGTTGTGGGAACATGTCAATGATGGGGCAAGTGAGTGTAGTTATCCCCTTTGTTCAAGAGCCTGATGATAACTGTTCTCAAACTTGGCGGCACGAGTCTTGAGGGTCTTGTACCTTCTACCTGATGGTAGCAGCAAGAAAAGAGCGTGGCCTGGGTGGTGGGGATCTCTGAAGATGGATGCTGCTTTCCTATGACAGCATTTCATGTAGATGTGCTCAATGGATGGGAGGGTTTTCCCATGAAGTACTGGGCCAAATCCGCTACCTTTTGTAGGATTTTCTGTTCAAAGGCATTGGTGTTTCAATAACAGGCTGAGATACAGCCAGTGAATACACTGTCCACTGCACATCTATAGAAGTTTCTAAAAATTTTATATGTCATGCTGGATCTCTGAGTAAGTTTGTGGAGTACGTCCACAGACTTACTCAAAACATTAAGCATGGAAATAAATGTCACAAATCTAAAGGAACTTACTTGTGTACTCTCTCCCAAATTTTATATGGAAGCATTGAGGTTTATTGAATAGTTTAATAAAACAAATCTTCTGTGACAGTTGTCATCCTGATTTCGAAGAATTTTATTGCTTTTTTTCTGGTTACTTGCATAATTGGTCTGTTCTGAGATAAGGGAGCCCGCAAGCTACTCTCCGAGCCCCATTTCTGTAATTATTAGCTTGTCTACTTCTGGCCCTATTAAGGTAAGTGTATCTCTGGAGACGTCATGCTGAGTGTATGGACCGAGCAAGTCTGTGTGCTTGAGGCCTCTGGGGCCTGATCAGATAAAGGCACCTCTCCCAAAGGTCTGGTTACACAACAAAGCAGTCTGCTTCATAGGCAAATGTGTGCGAATTTTCTCAGTGTGGTTACAGTCCATCACAGTCACATTGCCATTGTGCTGCGCAGTTTCTCATTCCAGTTTTCAATATTAGCACCAGAAGTTACTTTTGGATGTATTGGGACTGCAAAGGCAGATGGATGAGTCAGTCTGTATAGTGGAAAGTTAAAACAACTGTACCTTTGAAGCTGGGTGACTGAGATGAAGAAACCCTCTGATCATGTGAGAAAAGCAATGACTAACAAACAGAAGAGTGTATTTAAGACAAGGTAGATCATTGCGAGAGGAGAGATTCATTCTAATGGTTCCTGACCTTCTGTAGCCTGAGTTGTTTGGCAAAGTCCTTTGAAGTTTAATGGAGCACTGCATTTGTTTTACTGGTGTATTTTAGTTTTCTAAAATAACTGTGCTTCACTCTGTCAGAAACATAACCAAATGATGTCTCAGTTCAAATCACAGGGTGAAAGAAAGGCAATTCACTATTATGACCACAAATATTAGAGCAAGAAGACAGCAATATTATATAATATCTGAAATGCATAACAAGTCACTGGTTTCTTTAAAAATACTATTTCAGATAAAGCTTTTCCCAATTGTAATGAAGGTGAGAAGGTTTTTTATTACAATGCAGTGAAATCATTAACAGATCATTTATAAAATAGTCTTAATTTTATTGTACTTCCTGTGTGTAAATAAACCCCAAAGAGCATCAATCTTTTATTCCAGGAAGAAGCAGAGGCACATTTTCACTTCCAAGGGACATTTTAGATAATTATTCTCATTTGCAATTGATATTGTTTATCAAGAATCAGAATCAGATTTAATATCATCGGCATATATCGTGAAATTTGTTAAATTTGTGGCAGTAGTACAATGTGATACATGATAAATATAGAAAAAACTGAATTACAGTAAGTGTGTGTATATATATATATATATATATATATATATATATATTAGTTAAGCTAAAATTAGAGCAAAAACAGAAATTTTAGTAAGAGTGAAGTAGTGTTCATGGGTTCAATGTCCATTTAGAAATCAGGTGGCAGAAGGGAAGAAGCTGTTCCTGAATCGCTGAGTGCGTACCTTCAGAATTCTGTAACTCCTTCATGATGGCACCAATGAGAAGAGGGCATGTCCTGGGTGCTGGGGGTCCTTAATGATGGACGCTGCCTTCCTGAGTCACCACTCAGATGTTTTGGATACTACGGAGGCTAGTATCCATGATGGAGCTGACTAATATTACAACTTTCTGGAACTTACTTCAATCTTGTACAGTAGCCCCCCTCCCCCATACCAAGCAGTGACACAGTCAGTCAGAATGCTCTCCATGGTATATCTATAGAAGTTTTTGAATGTTTCGGGTGACATATCAAATCTCCTCAAACCCCTAATGAAATATTGCCACTGTCTGGCCTTCTTTATAGCTGCATCGATATGTTGGGACCAGGTTAGGTCCTCAGAGATCTTGACACCTGGGAACTTAAATTGCTCACTCTCTCCACTTCTGATCCCTCTGTGAGGATAGATTTGTTTTCCCTTCTCTTAACCTTTTTGAAGTCCACAATCTGTTCTTTAGTCTTGCTTACATGGAGTGCAAGGTTATTGCCATGACACCACCCAACTAGCTAGTATATCTCACTCCAATACACCCTCTCAACACCATCTGAGATTCTGCCAACAATGTTTGTCTCATAAAGTATCATCAAGTTGTGTCATAATATAATGGTTGTATTAAGGTGCCTCACACAACATTTTATGGGCTCCAACTTCATAGTTCCCCTACCCTGTAATGCCCATTGCTACCTCCTCCCCAAGATTGACAAGCCTAACTGCCTCAGTAGGCCCATAATTTCTGCCTGCTCCGGCCACACTGAACTTGTGTGCAGTTATCTCAGTTTGATTTTGTTCCCCACTTCTCAGCTACATCTCTGACACTTAGCATGCTCTTCATCACTTCAAGAATTTTTCGTTCCCTGACCTGACCATTTTGTTTTCACCATGATCATGCAGTACTTGTACACTTCTGCCACCCATCGGGAAGGCATTTATGCTGTCTGTTTCTTTCTTGACAACAGGCTTGACCGATTTCCCTCTGCCACCACCCTCCCCTGTCTGGCAGAACTGGTACTTGCCCTCAGCAACTTCTTTTTCAGTTCCTCCCATTTTCTCCAAACCAAAGGTGTAACCATGGCACTCACTTGGGCCCCAGCTATACCTGCATTTTTGTCAGCTACATGGAACACTGCCGAAGTCTTCCTACGCTACGTCAACAACTGCATTGGTGCTGCTTCCTGCACCCACACTGAACATGTCAAAATTTTATTAACCTTGCCTCCTACTTCCACATTGCCCTTAAATTTACTTGATCCATCTATAACACCTCATTCCTTTCTTGATCGCTCTATCTCCAACTCTGGAGACAGATTATCTACCAACATCTTTTGCAAACCCACTGACTCCCACATTTACCTTGATTACATTTCTTCGCACCCCATCACTTGTAAGAATGTTTTTCCCTTATCTCAGTTCCTACACCTTTACCACATCTGTTCTCAGTATGAGGCTTTCCACTCCAGGATATCTATCCTCTTATTTTCAGAAAATGGGGTTTCCCTTCCACCATTGTCAATGCTACCCTCACCCATATATCTCTTCCATTTCCCACCCCAGCATTGTTCTCATCTACCATCCCACAAGCCTCTGCAATCAACACATCATTTTTTCTCAATTTCTGCCACCTTCAATGGGATCTTACCACCAAGCACATCTTATCCTCTCCAACTCTGGTTTCTGCAGGGTCACTCTCCGTGACTCTCTTCTCTACTCGTCCCTCCTCAATAAGGTCCCTCTTGGCACTTATCCCTGCAAGAAGGATGTGGTACACCTCCTCTCTCACCATCATTTAAGGCACCAAACAAGTGAGGTAGCACTTCACATGCGAATTTATCAGCATCATCTATTGCATCCCGTGCTCATGGTGCAGCCTTCTCTACATTGGTGAAACCTGATGCAGATTGGGAGACCGCTTCATTGTGCACTTTCACTCCATCTGCCACAACGGGCAAGATCTCAATTCCACTTACCGTTCCCCCACCGACAAATCTGTCCACAGCCTCCTCAAGTGCCATGTTATGCCGGTTGGAGAAGAAACATGTCATAGTCTATCTTAGTATCTCCAACCAATCAGCATCAATATCAAATTCTCTAATTTCCAGTAGCTGCTTTCCCCACTTTGTTTTCCCTCATTCCAGTGGCCCTCTCACCCCTTCTCTTCTTCTCCCTTGCTCCTTCCAACTTGCCTATTGCCACCCTCTAGTTCCTCCCCTCCTTCCCTTTATTCCTTGGGCTGTTGTCTTCTCCTATCATATTAGTCTTCTTCAGCCCTTTGCCTCTTCCACCTTTCACCTCCCATCCCTTTCACCATACCCACCCCCCACCTATCTTCTCCTCTCACCTAGACCAAATCTATTCCCTGAATTTTTATTCTGGCTTCTGCCCTGTTCCTTTCCAATCCTGATGAGGGGTCTTGGCCCAAAATGTCGATTGTTCATTTCCCTCCATAGATGCTGCCTGGCCTGTGGAGTTCCTCCTGTGTGTCATTCATAAGCTGTGACAAGTTTCAATGTTGACTATGTGGTGTATAGTATAGTCTTGCTTGATACCAACCTGCACTGAGACTGGGAACAGGGAAACTAGAGACTGCAGATGGTGGATGCTGAAATTGTGAATTGTGAATATTGGTTGAATCATGGCTTCTATGTCATCATGTGGCAAAAATTTGTTGAGGGCAAATTTCTGTAGGTAGCCAAATTTGAGCAGGGTCCTTCATAACATGGTCTGAATGGTTCATACTTGTCCTTTTTTTTTGTCTCGCAAACACTTTTGACTCTTTAGCAGATTCAAAAAATATGACTATTTATACTGATTGGTTTTGCTCTCTGCAGTTCACATGTTATTCCTCTGGGTGGATGCTGAACCACAGGGTGGTTCTGCAGCTCACATGCATGTCTGTTGTTGCTCTGGGTGGATGCTGAACCACAGGGTGGTTCTGCAGACATTGAGAGGAGGAAGTTGAGGGGAGTTTACTATGACTTTTCCTGCACTTCTGTAGGTTCCCCACCTGGATTTATGTTGTTTTGTGAAGATCTGTTGCCCCCTGTCACACTCTCCTCTTCCCACCCAGGCATACTCACACTCCACTCATTCACTTCTTCCTGCTGGGGTCACAGAAGGTGATGCGAAGAGCGACCCTCACTAATTTCTCTCCCGTCTAGCCATTGTGGTGGCTTTCAGTATCATTTTCAGTGAAGCTACTTATCTCATTGGTGAGCAACACACATCAAAGTTGCTGGTGAACGCAGCAGGCCAGGCAGCATCTCTAGGAAGAGGTACAGTCGACGTTTCAGGCCAAGACCCTTCATCAGGACTAACTGAAAGAAGAGCTAGTAAGAGATTTGAAAGTGGGAGGGGGAGATCCAAAATGATAGGAGAAGGCAGGAGGTGGAGGGATGGAGCCAAGAGCTGGACAGGTGACTGGCAAAAGGGATATGAGAGGATCATGGGACAGGAGGTCCGGGAAGAAAGACAAGAGGGGAGGGGAAATAATTATCAATAGCATAATATATGTTTGAATATTATGATTAATTCACAGTCTCATTTTGCATTCTCAGGCAATTATTTTCCCTCTTTATTTACAGTGGCTATTTTGAAGTGTGATTATGCTTCAAGTTACTGCAGCTTTTAACCCACACTGGTTGGGCTCAGATACAATTGGTCCAAGTAAAGATGACAGAATCGTTCAAACCTGGGCTACCTCAGACCAAGAGATTGTGTACTAAACTGCTTCCTGGGATCCCCATTGCTATCTTCCATCCAAACATTTGGGCTTGAACCAATACTTTGTTCAATAAACAAGCTAAATTTAGATTCTGTTATGTTCCCTTGAGATAAGTGGAACATTTCAATACATTTACATTTGTCATCAGTAAACACTCAAGCGTTATGACTAAATTAATGTGGCAGAAGTAGATATGCAGATCTTATACAGTAACACACACAAAATGCCAGAGGAACTCAGCAGGTCAGGCAGCGTCTATGGGAATGAATAAACAGCCGACGTTTGGATCCAAGACCCTTCTTCAGGACTGGAAAGGAAGAGTGTAGCACTAGAAACTGTTTGCACATCTTTAGACCGATCCATGTTTTTCTTCAATATTAAGTTGATAGGATTTCACAAATCCTGGCCCATTTTATCTTCAGCTAGGAATAGAAATCAGGCAAAGTTTCTGCTGCTTGTAGTCAATAAACTGTGCTGAAAGTATATATTGCTGTGGGACATTGAGCAAGGACTGGTAGGGCGCAGTAACAATTGGCTTGCACCTGCAGTCAAATAAGCCATTATATTGATCATAGTTAGAGTGTCACTGAGTTCAGCGACCAACCATTGAATATGATCTCAGCACAGAGTCAATAACCAGTGATATTGGTGAGGAATAAATGTTTGTCACATTGTCTACTCTCCTGGAAAAACAAGAAATTCAGAAACTGTCAAAACACCTCTACAAACCCTTCCGAGAATTTCTCAGAGACAAAAATACCTTTTAACTCCTAAATAGCTGAGCCTAGATAAAGCGTAACTTTATTTGTTCGTCTGTGTAAACAGTTCCTTCCCCGCTCCCTCCCCCCAACTTTATGGAAATCAACAGAATTACCTAACTGCAACTATTTGTAACAAAGAAGAGCACTAATAGAAAAGTAGCGAGCCTATCATGTAGGAGAAAATAATGGCCGATCGAAAATTATTCTTTCTCCACAATGCAGTAAATAGCTACGTTTCTTAAATCATTTCAATGCAATATTTGGAGAACAATCTTATAAAAATTATCAGCATTGTTTTTTCTCTGTGGACCTACCCACCCCCCCCCCCCCCCAAGGTACAGGATTCTGTCTTTCCGTTTTCTATGTTCTTTGTTCCTATTTTACCGCCTTCCTAAGATTTTTTAAAAATCATATATCCGCAAAACGCATTCTAGCCCAATACAGTATTTATCAATTTGCTGGGAACCAATTCCCTCCTTTTGCTTGGGTTTGGATTTTGGTACTGTCGTGGTTTTGAAACAGTTTACTGGTGCAAATTGTAGAAGAAAAACCTTGCATCTCTTAAGATACATCAGAGCATAGATTACTTTGAAGTGTATTCACTGCACTGCCTGCACATTTATCAGAAGTAGTGATTCGTGTTTGTTTTTTTTAAACCGAAGCAAGAGACAAACGATACTCAAAACGCTTCCTTTCACGCAAACCAGTTACACAGAAAATGCTCACTATATGAATAATCTTTAGTAACTAGAGTGCATTCATTAGATAGCGCATGGTTATTGTATGCATCCACAAATATAGTAGTTAACGCTGTAGATATAAGTCTTGTTTTTATTTATTTCGATAGCATTCTTTCGAAATCTTATATAGAAAAGTTGCGTTTTGTTGCTCTTTATAGGGGAAATCAAAGCCTCAAAATAGGTGAATAATTTGATTTATTTTAACTTTGAAAGCAGCAGCCCGACTGAAACAGTTTTGTGTCATTTTTTTAAAAAATGCCGACCGGCTGTGGATATTTAGCGGGGTGATAAATGGTGCTTTGCGGCTCAGTTTTAAAGGCTTGTCTAGTCTATATTTGGATGGTATTTTATTGTATTACTGACTGGCTCAGATATCCGAAAGGCTTCCATACATCACATTTATACACCATGAATTATCGGACCTATTTCACAAGCCCGCGGTTTATAAACTGTTCGGCGGTTTTTAAACCCAAGGCGAATCTGGCCGCGTCCTGACCAGGAAGAAAACTAAATTCAACTTGATTTTTTAAAAAAAAGAATAGCCTTTCATAAATGATAGCTAGAGTTCAGGAACGATACAAATGAAATTTGATGCAACCACAACCTGAATCATTTCGAAACAATCTGCCTACACTGTCGATATAAGGCTAAACGTAGTGCAACTTCTATACACACGAATAACACCGGAGAGTAATTGACATCTCTCTGCGGGGATGGACGGGCGCCGGGACTTTGCTGGATGTTTTGAGCGGAGATGTTTATTCTGAGGCTTTCGGTAAACTTTTAAGTTCGCACCGATATCAAGTTGCACCTTCAGTTCTGGGTTACGCAGAGGCCGAGTGAAAAGGATAATAACAATACAAGGTATATTTAACGAGTCGGAGTGCATCGCGAGTTTAATCATTCTCCCGGGGACACTTAGTCAACTGTTGCGGATACCTTATGAGAATTTTAGGGGGAAGGAGAAGCAACCTGTTTAAATCTTTTATTAAGGCAAGGAAATTACTTCACAACTGGAAGGGACACGTTCAGCTCTTTTAGGATGAAGTGTCTTAATGCAACTTGTAACCTTCGCTTGCAGTTCACATTTATTAGCACTACGCTAGCGGGGCTGATCCGCCAGGAGTTAGGAGAACTTCGGCTCGCAGTACCGTTTCGAGCGGGTGTCTAGTATTTTTTTTATTTTGCTAATAATATCCCAGTTTCGCTCTTCATCTGATATAACCGTTTGTTTGTTTCAGCTAACCGAGCTGTGCAGGTCGGTGAAGGACGACGCCCTGACAGTGCTTTCGGCTTTCAACATCCCCTCGGTGACAGTCCACGCTCCGATAGCCGGAATAGCCAACCCCCGGGCAACCTGGGCTTTCTATCCCAAACCTCACTTGGATCGCCCCGGCTTCGTCAAAGCCCGCGCCAAACTATAAATCCTGCCGCAGTTGCAGGACCGTGTTAACCATGGCGTTTAATCTATGCTACTTCAAGATCACGGAACCAATAACTACTATCGTTTTGTGTTGGGCAAAGTAGCATGAAATTTATTGAATTTCACGGAAACGGACATTACATTACCGAAAAAATCGATATATATTGGGAATGAATATATAGATATATATATGTATATATACATATCAAAATAAAGACATTTTCATTCCAAACGGGTCAGTTGTATTTTTTGTTCCCTACTCTTGTTGTCGTGCGGGTTTTGACTTGGCTGGCTCGTGTGGGTGGACAGCGCTACTTTCTCAGTTGATAACTATCTCTTTCAGACCGAAAGTCTCTCTTGAATATAAACCAAAAAAAAAACACCTCCTCTGCGCAAGAACCGATCTACAGACAAGCATTCAGAAGGAAAGACTTTATAGGAATGAGCAGAAGGCTTCAAATAGTTTTTTTAAATTCTCTTTTTGAAAATGAAACTTGCGGTTTTGTTCAAATGTATCGATATTTTTTCTTCTTTCGGTGTCTACAAAATTTCAAGGCATCTCGTATGATTGCTATAGACACGGTATTATATTCGTTTAGTGATTTGTTGTTGTTGGTCAGTTCCCTGCTGAGGTCCGACTCGCAAGCCATTTCACTGTACCGCATATTGGAAGTAAAAAGGCGTTTATACGTAAGTACTAACCACAGTGCTGGAATTACCGAGTTAAACAGGAGCACAACGAAATGTCGCTATTAATTTTATGTACACAAATATTCTCCACAATAACTAACTTCAATTGTATTGAGTAATTTCCACCGCGCGAATTCTGAGTGGTATACTTCGTATACAAAGAAATAAAGCATAATCGCAAACCGTCGTTTCCTACAAATATAATAAACAGAATCCCATTCTCTCTTCCAGGGATGAGGGCTTAAAAACAGTGTAGGATTTTCATACATGGTAATTGCTAAATGTACTAACTTTAAATAACTATATTCATTTAGCATTTTCTGTCTTTTTGTTCTATTGCACTTTTTAAAATATATTGCTCAGATTTCCATCCATGGTCAATGTTTCACATCAGGAGTGTCCGCCGCTCTCAGTTTAAAGGGTTATTTGTGAAAAGATTCTAGTCGAGGGGGAAGATTAGCGGCGGCATTTTGGCTCTCTAGAAATACTTGTGAGTTGACTCGTCGGATCTAATACCTTGCCTTCAAAATTCCGATAATGACCAGCATCCTATCTAAAATTCCCCCACCTAAAAAGCCATTTTTCAATTTTAACTTGGCGATGACAAAGTAATGGAAGAAATCCTCCCACCCGATCAACCTACGGGCCATTGCTATTTGATTAATTGCAAACATCCTATGAAGCCAAAGAGCGCATCTTTATTGACATGACAAAGCGCTGATTTCTCCACTGTATTAATCATTAATGTTCCCCGCCTGGTTTCAGTCCTATTCGTTTTTTTTCCCTGAGATCAATTTGCCGGAGCTCACCTCAATTAATAACTCCCGATCGATTTAAATTTAATCGTGTCTCGTGAAAGTACCGATCCACGCACCAAACCCAAGGGTCTCCTTAAGTTTCAAATGTCTGAGCTTCCTTGCACCCTTCCCCTTAGACCGGGTTGTGCCTTCTTTTTGACCCTCTCTCCACATTCAAGGTTAAAGGCGTTACTTTTTTTTTGTTTAGGAAACGAGTCTCAGTTTAAGTCTTTGGGTTTATTAACCACCCACCCACTCCAAGATCCCCCGCTACCGTACACTGCCTAGAATTCTTCTGAACTTTTTTTTATTACTACGAGTAGTGTTCTGCTATCAAACTCATCTCCTGGAGGTGTCCTGAACCCATCTACTGTATTTTCCCATGCGCACGGAAACTACTGGCTCCCTGCTGCGCTATACAATAGTTCAGAAATATCAACGCTAAAATCAAAAAAAAGTTCATAAAATTATATATACATCGATCGTTTCCTGGACTTGTCTCCGTAGGTGGGTGTTCAGTTCCTCAACTGACAGCCTTTCCATATCTCCACCAACAACCCTGCCCCCTTCCACCCAACCCTCCGACATAAATAAATCCAAAACGTCTAGCTATCCAAAATCTGTCCTGACCTGTCCCCTTCTTAAAGGCGCAGCTTGGTTTTAAGTATTATATAAATTAGTGCGTACAAGCATATGTGTGTATTATGTTCAGCCTCTCACTGGGCGTGACCGGGGGGGTGGGTGGGGGGGGGGAGGCGGCAGAGGAAGGAGGAGAGTCGGCTCATTGGAGCATTGCTGATACCCGAGGCGATCAGTGCCGCACTCGCACACACATACACGCACACGCACACACCCGCGGCAGTCGCTGTAAAGTGATCTCAAGTCTACGAGCCTTCGTGAGTTTGAAAACAAAGACGAATGAGAAACTCAAACTAGCAGGTGAGCCAACTTGCTGCCAGGAGCAGCCGGGTACTTTTATCTATGCATTCGCTTCAGACTGGCGGGGTGAGAAAGAAAATCATTTTCGGTAAAAAAAATACGACGCCGTACAGAAATAGGATTGTGTGAAAACTGCTGTTAGAATTTATTCGGATGCCTTTCATCCTTTGCGGACTTTGATCATTTAAAAAATAGGGTAATGTTTTGATTGGCGTAATGAGTGCAGCTTTTGGAGAGGGATGGGGGCGGACTTGTGCCTGTTTATTGTCCAGCGACTGCAAAATTCGCTGTACGGCAGAATAACAAAACCACATGCGGTTTACGTAGGCGACAGACCAAAAGTTGGAGAGTCGGGACTCTTTCTTCACACGCACCTATAAGTCTATGTCCACACTGCTAGATATAATTTAATAACACTTGCATAAAGCCGCTGTAGGCGCAATAACGCCTTGTGACTTTTTAATTGTCTTTTGAACTCACAGTGCGTTTAAACTCTGAATCACTCCCGCTTCAAGTAAAATTATTTTAAGCCTAACTTCCCCGTTTGCTTTTGAACTGCGATTGAAATATTGTCACTAAAACCATTTGTTTGTGTTTGGTTAATTGCGGTGTCCAAGTATGCGCGTTAACAATGCACACTGAAAAATCAGGATTTACGTTGTCATTCCCAGCGTCGTTATTGCCTGGATGAGAGAGAAGTGAGAAAAGGAAATCTGAATTTGGTGTTTTAAGAACTTTATTAAAATATTGGAAATTGACGAATTTTGATTAGATTGAAGCGAGGATGGATTTAGTATAACAATGCGTATCATGTATAGTCATGTTGAATGCCGGGTTATGGGCGTTGACGCTGTTTGGAGTAAACTCGCTGCAGTTAGGCAGCGCCGCAAACTGACTTTCTCTCTCTCGCGCTCTCTCTCTCTCTTTCTCTCGTTTCGTTGTGTGCGCCCCATGACCCCGTGAGTCCCGCGAGCTCGTTTTGCGCATGTGACAGAGCGTAGTGTGTAAACAAGCAACAAAAAAAAAGGAATGCGTGCGGCCAATGGCGAGCGCCAGCATCACGCCCCCGGGGCTCGCGCTGCCGGCCGGTTTGTGCGGCGCGCCGGGCCGGGCGCTGATTGGTCCGCCAGCGCCCGCCGCCGTCCCAGACCTGTCAATCAAACGCCGCTCTCGGGGAGAGCAGCGCTGGCCCCAGCGTGCTGTTTTGGAGAGATTGCGGTCTCTCCGGAGGCGTCTGAAACTCGCAGACCAGACGACTGACGTGTACTGATCTCTGGGATCAGAGTGTCTTACGTTAGTTTGAATCGTTACCCCTTCCCCTCAAAATCAAGCCTCTAACAATGTGCACAGAACGCCGAACTAATCTCTACTGTAATAGGACTGGAAGAGGTTGTTACAGTTGCGACGTTATGCGTTACAGAAGGTAGGTTTAAGAACAGATTTTTCGAGGGGCGTGAAGGAGGAACGTTGTTGCATTGCTCGGTTTGAATGTTCGGGGACATTTGAGCATCGGAGTGCTGTGGCAGCGCGGGGTCAGAGAGCGGCGCACAGGCCGTGTTTGTTGACAGTGTGGAAGCTTGTGACGCATTTGCTGGAGCCGCTGCCAGTTCCCGAAAACGCTGAGCTCAGCGCTTTGGCGAGAACAATGGGATCCGTAGTAAGGAAAAGCACCCGCTGCGGGTGCTCCCTCGCATCTATTGCGCTGAGATTTCATCAGCACAGCGGGACAGGCAATGTTCCTGCCGGAGGAAGAGATTTCGCTTCAAAATTTCTTGAATTGCAGAAAGCGAACAGTCCCCCCACCCCACCCCATGGCCTGCGACAGTCAACACTGAGTTTTGAAGTTAGTTAAATTAATTAAAAGGTAATAAATACCACTTTGAAAAGTAACGTTACTTAACGCATGTTGCAAATTAGCAGGGAATGGACTATTGCTGCAGATGTGGACGTGCCTTGTAACTCCTTAACCACAACAGCTAGGATTTATATTTCATTCCGTTTTAACTCAAGTTCAGCTTTTCATTTGTTGTGATTTGTGATCCGGTCTGATCCGCGAAGAGTCATTTGCGTCAAACGCAGAATAACATACATAGATCTCCATCGTGCATTTTTTCGGAAACTAATGTTTATGTAGGGATAATGTTGCCGGACGCGAGTGGAAGGGAATTCTGCAGATTTATATTCTGCGAGAAAGTTAATTCGACCGGAGGGACCATTATGTAAACATGGCGAATGATACTGAGGACACGGCTTGTCAGGAGCGGGACATCATATTCTCTTTAACTGTAGACAACGTCTATATTTGTGCAACACACATCAAAGTTGCTGGTGAACGCAGCAGGCCAGGCAGCATCTGTCCTGACGAAGGGTCTCGGCCTGAAACGTCGACTGTACCTCTTCCTAGAGATGCTGCCTGGCCTGCTGCGTTCACCAGCAACTTTGATGTGTGTTGCTTGAATTTCCAGCATCTGCAGAATTCCTGTTGTTTGCGTCTATATTTGTGGATGTTTTCAACTTTTATTTGGATCTTGCTGACTTTTATTAAGTCTGGAATACTTTTAATACATTTTCTTCATTTCTGGCCTATTTCTGAAGGGCCTGTTCCGGTGCTCCACGTTTTTAAAAAAAAATTTAAAAACCTTAAAAGTTATTGGGAATAATTATGTAATAATAAAACTACAAGAAACAACACAACATAAATACTTAAAACCACGGAGATCGAGTAAGCGGAGAAACCAGGGAAGAGTAGTGGAGCAGGACACTTCAGAAGAGATGGACAACTTCCGAGGCTATCATGTTCCGATCTGTAAATCACTAAGTTGTTCAATAGGTGGGTGTTTTCACTCTAAAACCAGGTGGTGCTGGCTGTTAAAGATTTGTGTTTGCCAAGCAACTTTTGAGACCTTATGGTTAAAATACTTTGGGCATCCGTTAGTCTTGCCTGGAATGTCTTCACTCTCCAGGAGGCCTGGGCAAGGTTGTATGGAAGACTAGCAGTTGCCTATGCTGGCAAGTCTCCCCTCTCCACCACACGGATGTTGCCCAAAGGAAGGGCATTAGGACCCATACAGCTTGGCACCAGTGTTGTAGCAGAGTAATGTGTGATTAAGTGCCTTGCTCAAGGACACAACACATGTTGCCTCTGCTGGGGCTCGAACTCACGACCTTCAGGTCGCTAGTCCAATGCCTTAACCACTTGGCCACGTGCCCACTGTTAAAATATAGTTTAATGAAAAATAGTTAAATGGCAATTCCCCAAAACTTAAGTTTAAGTTTGACCAAACTAACAAATCAGTGGCCTAAGGCATTCATTTGAAGCAATCTTGGCAAGTGTATACATTAAACTTGGCATCAGAATCAGCTGTAAATTAGTGCAGGAGCAGCTCTGATTTTCTCCCACCTGCTATCACTCTAATCCTAGCATGTTTAATCCTACCATTCTTTAACCTATGTGTAACGTCATTACCTAACCTGTTATGTTGACTCTGGTGTCCGTGTTAACTACAATTAATGGCTTCTGAAATAAAATGAGAATATGTCTTTTCCAAAAAAAAAGGGAATGGATGATATTTGTAATGCTGCACCTGTTCACAGACCAGAATATTTGAAAACTTCTGATCATAACTGTATGTGATATTTGTGGGTTTTGAAACAAAAATTGAAAAAATTATTCTGAATTGTCAAGTTGCTCAGAGAAATTAAGTTGACGGTTCTTCTCTCTTAATGTGTGTGTGTCTCTTAGTGGAATCAAAAATAGCCCATTCCAGTCCAAAAGATTTAAGATTGTTTAGTATCATAAACAACAGGAATTCTGCAGATGCTGGAAATTCAAGCAACACACATCAAAGTTGCTGGTGAACACAGCAGGCCAAGCAGCATCTGTAGGAAGAGGTGCAGTCGACGTTTCAGGCCGAGACCCTTCGTCAGGACTAACTGAAGGAGCAGTGAGTAAGGGATTTGAAAGTTGGAGGGGGAGGGGGAGATCCAAAATGATAGGAGAAGACAGGAGGGGGAGGGATAGAGCCAAGAGCTGGACAGGTGATAGGCAAAAGGGGATACGAGAGGATCATGGGACAGGAGGTCCGGGAAGAAAGAAAGACTCTGGTGACCCAGAGGATGGGCAAGAGGTATATTCAGAGGGACAGAGGGAGAAAAAGGAGAGTGAGAGAAAGAATGTGTGCATAAAAATGAGTAACAGATGGGGTACGAGGGGGAGGTGGGGCCTTAGCGGAAGTTAGAGAAGTCGATGTTCATGCCATCAGGTTGGAGGCTACCCAGACTGAATATAAGGTGTTGTTCCTCCAACCTGAGTGTGGCTTCATCTTTACAGTAGAGGAGGCCGTGGATAGACATGTCAGAATGGGAATGGGATGTGGAATTAAAATGTGTGGCCACTGGGAGATCCTGCTTTCTCTGGCGGACAGAGCGTAGATGTTCAGCAAAGCGGTCTCCCAGTCTGCGTCGGGTCTCACCAATATATAAAAAGGGCCACATCGGGAGCACCGGACGCAGTATATCACCCCAGTCGACTCACAGGTGAAGTGTTGCCTCACCTGGAAGGACTGTCTGGGGCCCTGAATGGTGGTAAAGGAGGACGTGTAAGGGCACCCCACTAGGAATAGGGTTCCCCTGGTCCTCACCTCCCACCCCACCAGCCTCCGGGTCCAACATATTATTCACCCCACTAGGAATCGGGTTCCCCTGGTCCTCACCTACCACCCCACCAGCCTCCGGGTCCAACATATTATTCTCCGTAACTTCCACCACCTCCAACGGGATCCCACCACTAAACACATCTTTCCCTCCCCCCCCTCTCTCTGCATTCCACAGGGATCGCTCCCTACACAACTCCCTTGTCCGTTCGTCCCCCCCCATCCCTCCCCACTGATCTCCCTCCTGGCACTTATCCGTGTAAGCGGAACAAGTGCTACACATGCCCTTACACTTCCTCCCTTACCACCATTCAGGGCCCCAAACAGTCCTTCCAGGTGAGGCAACACTTCACCTGTGAGTCGACTGGGGTGATATACTGCGTCCGGTGCTCCCGATGTGGCCTTTTTTATATATTGGCGAGACCCGACGCAGACTGGGAGACCGCTTTGCTGAACATCTACGCTCTGTCTGCCAGAGAAAGCAGGATCTCCCAGTGGCCACACATTTTAATTCCACATCCCATTCCCATTCTGACATGTCTATCCACGGCCTCCTCTACTGTAAAGATGAAGCCACACTCAGGTTGGAGGAACAACACCTTATATTCCGTCTGGGTAGCCTCCAACCTGACGGCATGAACATCGACTTCTCTAACTTCTGCTAAGGCCCAACCTCCCTCTCGTACCCCATCTGTTACTCATTTTTATGCACACATTCTTTCTCTCACTCTCCTTTTTCTCCCTCTGTCCCTCTGAATATACCTCTTGCCCATCCTCTGGGTCCCCCCCCCCCCTTGTCTTTCTTCCCGGACCTCCTGTCCCATGATCCTCTCGTATTCCTTTTGCCTATCACCTGTCCAGCTCTTGGCTCCATCCCTCCCCCTCCTGTCTTCTCCTATCATTTTGGATCTTCCCCTCCCCCTCCAACTTTCAAATCCCTTACTCACTCTTCCTTCAGTCAGTCCTGACGAAGGGTCTCAGCCTGAAACGTCGACTGCACCTCTTCCTACAGATGCTGCCTGGCCTGCTGTGTTCACCAGCAACTTTGATGTGTGTTGCTTGTTTAATATCATTTTCAGTACACAAGTGTAAAGGAGAACAAAACTCGGGATCTGATGTGTACAAAACAACACAATATTATAAAGTACACAATTTAAAAAACAGTAAATGTAAAACATAGTTTATATATGTAGACTGATTAAAGTGATAGTGTCTGTACATAAGGTGACACACAGGAAATGAAGTATTGTGGTTAGGGGTGCGGAGGGGTGGGTTACTGGGTAGAGGTGTTAAACAGCCTTACTGCGTGGGGAAAGTAACTGTTTTTGAGTCTGGTGGTCCTGGTGTGGATGCTGTGTAGCCTCCTCCCTGATGGGAGTGGGACAAACAGTTCCTGAGCAGGCTGGGTGGGGTCCTTCGTCATGTTCGGCCGCTTTCTGGATATACACTATATGCCCTTGATGGTGGGTAGGCTGGTGTCGTGATGTGGTGGCCAGATTCGACTACCTGTTATAGAGCCTTCCTGTCCACCACAGTGCAGTTTCTGCACTGTGGAATGATGCAGCTTGGTAGGATGCTCTCTACTGCGTAAGTATTAATTCTTGCTTTCTTTCCTAAAACAGGGGAAGATGCAACCGTGTTCCGAGAAGTGAATGTGCATCCGACTGTGCCCAAACAACATTCACATTCCAAATTTAGCATGTCAAGAGGTGAGCTTTCTGATCAAGGGAATACCCCTACTAGCACACAGTGTGGAAGTGTTGAGTTCTCTTCAAACTTTGTTATGACGTGTCCACTCTTTAATACAAATATTTTGCGTGGACCACATTCCTCTGTTGCCCCATCACTACGATACTCCAGTAGGTTGTCCAGTGGATGCTATTCTGTTGACGCGGACACCGGACTGATGACCAAGCCCATGGGCTGTGACAAGTCCACGCAGACTCCAAGCCCGGCTTGCCAAGCCATCCACCATGCGCAGGTCGCCTTGGCACAGCTACAGCATTTGCAGAATTGTGGTAAGAGATTACTTATTTGGTCTTGCACAGAGAGGCAGGCAGAAATTCTGCTGAACTTAAAATCAGTGTTCAGATGAATGTCGCTGTTATTTCAAAATATCCTTTGTATTTACAGTGCTGTGTTCCTGAAATAATTTCTTGCAGCAGTTAGTGTCCGATTTGACTGACGTAATCTAAGTGGATGTTCATTTATAAAACAGGCACTGTAAAATAATCTGGTCTTTAAAAGTATACCCAACTAAATTATAGCTACTTATAAAGTTTAGTCATTGTTTTCAGCTAGAGAGGTGGTTGAGGTTTCAGTGTAGAACTTGGGCACAAGTAATAACTTATCAATTTGTTAGTATCTATGGAAAAGAGTAAACAGTTGACGTGCATTTTTGATCTTTACATCAATGGGACAATGAAAAAAAGATTTCAGTGTAGTCAAAATCAAAAGCAACACACACGAAACGCTGGAGGAATTCAGCAGGTCAGGCAGCACCTATGTTGTGGGCTGAGACCCTTCATCAGAACCTTTGTTTTTCCAGTGAGTGACTGTCAAACAGTGGAAAGAAAGATTGCAGTGAAGTCAAAATCAAGGTGAGGACTGTTTGTGCCATCTCATTCATTCATCTGCACTGCCTGTACCTTTGGCTGTTTTTGTCAGTAATTCCTCTGTTGTTGTAGATGATTAGACTTGATCTGTAATTAACGTTTGCAGTTTTTCAACTGTAATTGCAAAGGGAATAGATAATAAAGTACTTTGTTTACATAATTGGTTTGCAATTATAAAACATTGTTAAATTATAAATGAGTTGGATAAGTTGAAGGAAATGTCTTCAGGGCAACAATGATTAAATGATAGTAAATAAAGGGTTGGCTGGTTGTAAAGGTCTACCTTTGATTTTAAAAAAAGTGTCTGAATAATGCCATGTGTGTTTTGTAGGGTCTTAGTTTATTTCGCACAGATCATTTTTACTGGTCACTGCGCTCCCTTCAAATTACTGCTTGAGGCTTTTAATTGTTCATTCCCAACCGACACATTGGTTGTACACACCTGTTCTGCATTTCCATTATGGCTATATTGTAATGTTGATGCCCGAGGACAAATTTAAAGACAATCCTTGAAGTTGTCCAGACTGTTTGGAGTCACTGTTGGAATCACAGCCAATTTCATCAGTAATGAATTTGTCTATTAAAAGACAGAGGCTGGAAGTACATTGAATCTATTTTGCAGGACACTGAATACTCTTGCGTACTTAAAAGTTTGCTTAATGCAGACATCTATATGATTGATGAAATGTGAATGATAGTTTGTTATTATGACATCAACTGAATAAAGCACTGGACTAAAATGTGCAACTTCTTGCTGAACGGAAACACACTCATCTTTCACCCAGTTATTGAGAAGCATATAGAGCTTTGTTGCATCATTCTTTGGCTAGAATGAAGATGAGCCTAAAACAACTGACATGCAGGACTAATTTTATCCTGAAGCATGCCTTTTTGGCAATTGGTAAAGGCTGATGCTTTCTGAAATCATTTATACCCTGCCAATGCCAAATATTTTTGGCTGTTTGCATTTAATGTACTATGTGGCAAAAAAAGCACAACAGCGCTTCTTCCACCTCAGGCAACTGAAGAAGTTTGGCACGAGCCCCCAAATCCTCAAGATCTTCTATAGGGACACCATTGAGAGCATCCTCACTGGCTGTATCACAGCCTGGTACAGGAACTGCACCAACCTTGATCGCTGTGCACTGCAGAGAGTGGTACAGCCCAGTGCATCTGTGGACATGAACTTCCCTCCATTGAGAATATTCACAGCAGCACGTGCAGAAAGAAGGCCTGGAAGATCAGCAGGGATACCAGTCACCCAAACCAGGACTCAGCTGCTTCCACCTGGCAAACGGTATCGCAGCATTAAAGCCAGAGCCAACAGGCTACGGGACAGCTTCTTTCTGCAAGCCATCTGACTTATAAATTTACATGTTCGTACGTTGCGATGGAGTCATAACACAAACGATTTGGACTTCCTCACATTGTGGGATGGATGTAAGATTTAAATAATTCAGTTGAAATTGCATGTTTTGTATTATTTACTTGTGTCACAGTGATTTCTGTAACTGTAGTCAGCAAACAGTAAACTAATCACTTTAATGGTGATGAAGGCAAGTGATGAAGCCTTTCTTCAATTGAATTAATTAGTTTTTACTTTGAGACCCCTTCTTCAGGCTATCTGATATTTTTGTCTGGAGATTTATGGATAATATTACTTAGGGCTTTTTAAAATTCATCTTCAATATAAGTATTTTTGACCTCTGGAAACTCCATTAAGTTGTATTAATTAGTCAATAATGAAATATGTCTCTGACCACTAATCCTGGGCATGAGCTATAATAGAGTTGATGCTTAAGAAACTGCAGTTAAAGTCATTTTAACTGGGTTGCCTTACTGGGTTTCTCTGTTGTTCCTTTCAGTGCCTTTTGGTGCATCAGGTGACAGCCTTGCTGTTTCTTTAGCGTTTTATCTTTTTTAACAAGGCAAAGTTGCTAGCTCGACGCTCAACCCAGCATGGATGGAAAGCGTGCAGGGTGCAGGCGGGAGACAAACCTGGCACCACTCACCCTAGAGTCCGGTGCAGATGCTGCTACACCACCGGCTGGCTACTGAGTTTCTATGGACAAAACTAAAGAGAAAGGAGCAGAATATTTGATGGTCTTTTTTTTTAGCCTCAGGTGTTGTCTGTGTGGAGTTAGCACATTTTTTTTCTGTGATCATCTGTTTCCTCCAGGCGCTCCAGATTCCTCTCATATCCCCAAGACCTGCTGGTTGGTGCTGTCCAACGGTAAATGAGCCCTTGGTGTAGTTTAATGGCAGAGAGAGGGGAAAGAAAGGAAAGGGAGTTGATGTTCATGTGTGAGAAAGAATACGTTGTGAGTGAAATAAGGATGGGGAATAGTGATCAATAGCCGTCAGATCAAGTAGCCTCCATTATATGACGGATAGGTGGAAGGAAAACAAACCATTGTGTCAAGGGGTATCATTATTGGCCATGCCTCATATTATAATTTAGTAGAGATCCTTATCTTGTCCTGTCAGCAGACATATATTTAAAAGTATCATGATAAGAAAGCGAAAGAGTGAGTTTTCTACACTGTATGAGATAATGCAGTTTTCTTAACAACTTATGTGTGTATATTTCATCTCTTTCCTGGCATGAGGATAAACTTGTACAACATGTCAACATGTTGCACCATCACAAATTAAGTGAGTGCGTGTGTGAGTATGTTTTACTAATTCAGTTCGGATTCCACCAAGAAAAGTTTTTCTACTTTAGTAATAGTTGCTGCCACAGAAAGACCTATCTGAAAGCCCCAGATTAATTTCACTATTAACCACTTAACCACAGTATTAATTTCTTGAATTACTGAATCTTTATGATTAAGAAGTTAGCAGGGGCTGGAAAACTGTTAGCATAAGTGCATGGATCAAGTGATAAAGTTTAACTTCGTTCTGCTAGTCGCATTACCTGGTTTCAGCCACAGCTTGTGCTGTTTGGGTTCTTTCTGCTTTATTTTGATTGTCTAGAGCTAGCCTGCTAACCATAATCTGGATTGCTCACCTGAATCTGAATCTGTCTGCAACAGTCTTCCTTAAAGCAGCTTTCTTGCAAACAGTGGTTCTCATCTTGGGGCCAAAGGACCCCTCGGTTCATGGTAAGGGTTCATAGCATTTGAAAAGAAAAGTTAGGAACCCCTGCTTTGATAGGCTAGCTGTGTTCAAGCGAAAATGAATTTGTAAACCAAACTCAAGCCTTTTGCTAAATTGTTTAGAAAGATAACCAGTCTTTGCTTGCGGAGACTGTGCCAGCATTCACCTGCTTTGAGTCAAAGTTCTGAACTGAGCACACCCTTTCGTCACAGCCGACCACCATAGTGCAATTCAAGTTCCTCTTGTAGTGCACCACAGCAATCTTCTTTATGTGTATCATCAGCATGAAACATAACTACTTTTGGTTTGTTTCACTGTGTGCATTTTTTTCACCACTAGATACCTCATTCTGACACTTTGAACTATGCCCTATGGGTTACCGCCCCAGCCATTATAGCTAATGCAGTGCTATAGCTGTCTCTGCGGAAAACAGTTGGTAATCTTATGCATTCACATAAAATAAAAGATGTTTGGGCTGCTGTGAATGTGCAGTAGAGAGCTATATGCTCAGGATAAGTGTAAAGGAGGCTCAGTAGACAAGAGGTGGGATGATTTAATCAGTGGGACTTTTTTTGTGTGGTTGAGCTTTTACCTATCTGATAGTCTGTATACTTGTTCCTGTTTATCATTACAAAACAGATGTGGTTTATTTATCCAAGGCAAACTAAAAGGATTTTAGGATTTTGCTACTTATTGATTGATTGGTTGGGATACAGTGCTGAGCAGGTCCTGCAGGCCTTTTGAGCCGCACCGCCCAGCAATCCCCTGATTTGATCCTAACCTAGTCGCGGGACAATTTACAATGCCCAATTAACCTACCAACTCATACGTCTTTGGATTGTGGGAGGAAACCCACGGAAAGAACGGATAAACTCCTTACAGACAGCGGTGGAAAATGAACACGGGTAACTGGTACTTTAAAGCGTTGTGCTAACCACTTTGCTATCATGACACCCTTGGTGATTTGCCATTTTCTACCACACCTTGTAAACTTCATTAAAAAGGTTATGAATACAAGAAACATGCCAAAGTAACTATTTTCACAAAACATATCTTTGAAAGCACTTGCTTGTCTTTTGTGCCACATAAATTAATAGCAACCACTGTGGCATTATGTAAGTAAGCAGAATTTGTGCTTGCATTCTCTTTTAATCACTCAGCAGTATCATGTTTGCAATGGTACTAAGTGATCGCATGCTGAAATTGCATCAATATGAGCTGCATACTGTTACATAGTTGAATTTTCAGCTGGTGTTTTATTTATTAGCACCTAGGTGACCACTTCCCAGTTGGTAAAGAAGGACTATTAACTTGTCAAAATGGCCCTAGGCAGTTAGCAGAAGTTTAATGAGATGAAAAACTGTTTTTAAGCCAAGAAAGGAGATTAGCACAGGTGAATAAAGTTGATGAATTAGATTTTAGGAAGAATTTTAAAAGAGAAGGACAAAGAATACTGGGGAAGGAGTTCCAGAGTCCTTAGCGGTGCTTAATAGTAAGTGTGAGAAGGAGGAATCAAACAAAAGTTCAGTTTTGAAGGGACACATTACAAGGACACTACAAAAGTACCAAATTCACAAGCCCATAGGGGGAGTATGTACATGAGAGTGAAAATTTTAAAATTAGAGCTGTGCGAGGCAATATACACTTCAACACACCCAAAATGCTGGCCAGGCAGCATCCGTGGAAAAGAGTATAGTCGACGTTTTGGGCAGAGACCTTTCTTCAGGACCTTAGTCACTGTTTACTTTTTGCCATAGATGTGCTTGGCCTGCTGAGTTCCTCCAGCTTTTCGTGTGTGTTGCTTTACATGTCCAGAATCTGCAGATTTTTGAATGTTTGCAATATATACACTGCAGTGCAGGCTGTCACCCTGCAAAGATTAACATGGGGAGGACTGACACTCGGTGTCAATTTCAGCACCAATTTACAGTATAACAGTGTATGTTTTTACCAGGGACATGTATTGGAATCTGTAATTGGGAATAAATCAAGGGCTTGATTTTACTTCAGAAAGCATCGGTTTGAGATAATGCATGATGAGCTGGAAAAATCTGACGAAAGGGGATACTTTTCAACAGAGAATTAATGGTCAGAGATTCACACAAAATGGAAAAGGTACCTTCGGTCCACTGAATCTACAGCAGTCACTTATCACGCATTCATAGTAGTCTCACTACTCTTTTATGCTTCCTATGTTCCCATCAACTCCCCACCCTCTCCAGATTCTACCACTCACTACACCAGGAGCAATTTAAAGTGGCCAGTTAACTTACCATGTCTCTGGGATGTAGGAGAAAAAAGAGTACTTGGAGGAAACCCATAAGCCCACATGGAGAACAGGCAAACTCCACACAGGCAGCATTGCTGGTCAGGGTTGAGTCCAGGCAAAGCTCTATTGTCACCAGGTCACCCAAAAGTAGACACTTTAAACCACTTTTCCAGGATTATAATGTGCAGTTACTGGTCGGAATTTTCCTATGGGGAGCTGTGCTTTAACTCTGCAATTAGAGTCCGATATCGCACAGGAGGTCCAGTAGTGAAGCATTCATTTTTTGCAGTGTTTAGCAAGTTGGGAAAGCTTCTGGCTGAACCTGCTTCGGGGCTGAGCTGAAGCACAAGAGGCTCAAGGCACATCAGGTTGACCTGATGCGGGTTCAGCTACCTCATTCCTTTCAATAGAGGGAAAGAGTTGAGAGGCAAACATGTTTTGGGTAAATTCTTTTTTTCTAGAAAAATTTCAAACTTTTAGTCTTTAGTGATTTGTGTTTCTACTTAATATCTTTTTTTATTAAAGAAATTAACTTCTGAGCTTTTGAAGGTTCATGAGTCACATTTACTCACAGTACTGAAAGGTTGTGGATGTGTCGAGAGTTCCTTTAATAGGAGAATGTAAGATCTGAGGGCATAGCCTCAGGATAAAGGTGAGGTAATTACTTCAGCCAGGGGTGGTAAATTGTGGAATTAATTGCCACAGAGGGCTGTGGAGGACAAGT
The DNA here is from genome assembly GCF_030028105.1 of Mobula birostris. Lineage (NCBI taxonomy): Eukaryota > Metazoa > Chordata > Chondrichthyes > Myliobatiformes > Myliobatidae > Mobula > Mobula birostris. The sequence continues at coordinate 118,848,003 of NC_092371.1, forward strand.
CCTAGGGTATATGATAGTTTCTTGATTGTTGACGGGATTAACATTATGAGGAGCATACCATCAAAAGTAAAGTCGGCCATGATTGAACAGCAGAGCAGATTTAATGGGTGAAGTTCTGCTCCCAAATCTCATGATATTCACAGGCAACCAAGGAGAAGAGGCTTTACTGGCTCTCAAAACATTACTCTGGTTTTGCAATTGCAAGGCCCTGCATGGATAGGGCCTTTTTGATTAGAGTCAGTATTAGCGCACTTGTAGAAATTCTTGGAAGGTAATGCACTCATGATTCGGATTAGATTTTTGTGTGGGTGAGCTATTAGTTGTTTTACGGTGATTCCAGTTCAACTTCTTGGTAGTGCTTCTTTGATGGAAATAAAAGCAGTTCAGAAGATGCATTATATCAAACTTTGATTTCTGAAATGTTAGTATGGCTACTTGTACAATTGATGTGATGTTAGAAAGCTTAACACTGTTTTTACTGGATCAAGTAATATTTTAATTCAAAGCTTTCTCTCAAAAATTTGATTGTTCTTTATTCAGATGCTGATTTGCACACTTTGGCTGATGAAATTTTAAATTACTGTTATCTTTGTTGCAGGGCGGATGGAAATCCATGAAATATCTCAACCTGCGGCGATGGACGTTGCACCTGAGGTATTGATCGGTCGAGAGTTGAGGAGGATCGCAGACGAATTCAATCTTGTTTACCAGGTAATTGATCTAGTAAGAACTTCCAGTGTTCTTTGTAGCTATCTAGTCATATAGCTAAGTATTACTCTTGAGCGAAGCTTCATCGATATGAGCTTATGGACTTACTGACATAGGGAGTACTCAGTGAACCACATTAATTCCTGTTTGGTAAAATTAAATATAATTGCATTGGAGTATTGTACTTTGCCTCTAAATTTCATTCCAATGCCTTGTAGTTATATCCTTGCAGGGCGTTTACATTACTATGGAGCCTAGTCGTTACTGTGATGCAGAAAATCTGATAGTCACGTTGTTCAAAGCAAACTTTCACTAATGACAACAGTGATTGTGACCAGATAATTTATTTTTGGGATGCTCTGTGAGAGCTTAACATCGACCAGGACAATTACTAACAAACCCATCAGCTTGCAACAAGGGAATAACTGATTCTTCTACTCTGATGCTGTGTGACCGTGGTAAATGACTGTTACCAAAAGTATTCATTATCTTTGGCTGGAGCTCTGATCTAGCCATGACATCAGACCAGCATCCCTTTCAGTGCCTTTTTCTTTGATTCAACTAAAAATAAAGATAGACTGTGCTCACCATAGAGGAGTGGATAGGCCGTACTGGATAGAATTGCGGAGTACAACTGCAATGTTATGTTTATATTGTAAGGGGAATATTATGGCGTCTCCTGTACTATCTTAGAATACCATAGGACATGGCAGTGCACTTTACAACCAGCGAATTAATTTTGAAGTGCATTCATCTGTGCAACATTGTAAATATAGTGGTCTATGTACAAACAGGAAGGCGATAGCCATCAGATAGTCTGCTTTTGTGCTGATTAAGTATTAACCAAGATAGCAGGGACAATTCCTTTTGCTTTTTGTCGAGGGATTTTAGAAACTCCCTGGACTGCCCAAGCTAACAAATACTCCTCCGAGCTGGCTGGTCACCAGACTTGGAGGCGAGTGGTCCTGGGTTGAATCTGGTTGGCTCTTTGCACGCTTTCCATCCGTACTGGTTGAGTGTCAAGCTGGCAACTTGGCCTCGTTTAAAAAAAAGAGCAGGTAAAAATTGCTAAAGAAGCTGCCTGATGCGCCACATGGCACAGAGAGGAGCAACAACACTTCCTCACTGGGGTGTCATTTTAGATGTGTGTTAAGTTCTCTAGAGTGGGACAAAATTGCTTTCAGTAGCACACAGTGGACTTGTTCAGTTCAGATTTGATGATAACATCATGATTTTGATCACATTCATTCTGCTTATTCATTTTTTTGGGATGTGGGCATTGCTGATCAGAACAGCATTTATTGCCACCCCTAATTGCCCCTAATGAGTGGAGAGTGATTTGTTGAATTACTGCCATCCTTCCGTGAAGCTACAGCAGAGGCATTGTTAGGTGGTGGGGTGGGGTCCAGCATTTGGACTCTATAACAATGAAGGTCCAACAACAAATTTCCAAATCTTTGTGGTGTGTAACTCTGCAATCTTAGGGCAACCTGCAAGTTTTCCCTTTGTCTGGTGCCTTAAAAATCCTGCTGCTAAATGCTACAAACAGTGAGTGTGCTGGAACACCAGGGTTCAAGCAGTATCTGTGGGAGGAATGGAATTGTCGATGTTTCACATTAATTCCTCCAGATTCCTGCATATTCGGTCTGTTGTGTCTCCTTGCTGATAAATGCCATGAGTAAGGAAGGTGCCATGGAAATAGCTTGCATGAGTCACTGTAAATGGCACACATCGCAGGCAAAGTGCATTCTGCATGTGGTCACCTCTAAAGTAACATAAATGATTGGTTGCCTGTCGTATCCGATGATGACAGAAGGACCTGTGCAGGAGAGGTTTTACAGTGGAAAAGCCATTGCACTGGGCCAGTTCCACTCCCTTGACCTCAGAGGTCCAGTTTCAGAGGTGTGAGTAGTCATCACAGTTGGGGTCTTCCTTGGTTGCAGTGGATGACCATGACTACTTCTATGCCTTGTCGTGCCCTTTACGCTGCACAAAGCGTTGCCGCACACCTTCCTGGCCGTTGGATCTCATCCACCCAGTCCACTGCAGCTGTCTTCGCATGCTAGGACAGGCATGTCCCTATCGCACCAGAGTATAAGGCTGCCAGTTACCCTCACCTGCTTTAGCCCGCCTGTCAAAGTAATGTACCGGGCTGCTGTCGCATGCAAACATAAATACTGCTTTTTAAAAATGTAATTATCTAAAGGATAGGTTTTCTTTTAACTTCTTTCATAATAAGGACTTTCTCCTCTACTCGAGATGATTTCATTTTAGGCTTCATAATATAGTAGGTCAGAAGCTTGTCTCATGGCTTTTATGTACTATTGAGACTTGAATGCTCAGCATATGTAGGCACCACAGATAAGAGTGTCTGAAGAGTTGAGTCCTTTATTAATAATCAGCAAACACATAATAATGCTGAGCTAATGTTCAATAATGCTTAATTATATGTTTACCAATAGGTAATGAAGGATCCAGATAAAGAATTCAGCTCTTTGGAACAATTATTTCATTGGAGCTGAGGGTGCATCATGCAAGTATAACAGCTCTGTGGCGGTCGCAAGCTAGTGGCAATTGTTCCGTTTTGATTTTGGATTAGTTTTGTCACTACAGGTTGGATGTTATAATACTCTGTACGGTAGAAATTATGGGGCTTAAGATAAAGGGCTGTCCATTTCAGGCTATTAAGAGGGAGGTGCTTATTTGTGTCTGGTAAATCTTTGGTATTCTCTGGATTTTGAGTAATTAAGTACATTCAGGGGGCTGTCACAGTATCACAGCAGTTAGGGCGATGTAATTACTGCTCGAGGCATCAAAGTTTCAAGTTCAATTCCGGGTCCTCTTTAAGGAATCTCTGTACGTCTTCCCTGTGGATGTGTGGGTTTTTACCCGGGTGCTCCGGTCTCGTACCATCGTTCAAAGACGTACTGGGAAGGTTAATTGATATTGCAAATTGTCATGTGGTTAGGTTAGGGTTAAATCGGGATTGTTGCGGGTTGCTAGGGTGGAGAGGCTCAAAGGGCCAGAAGGGCCTACCTACTCCGTGCTGAATCTCTAATTAAATAAATAAGATTTTCAGATTATAGGGAATATCAAGAGTTATGGGGATTGAGCAGGAAAAAAGAATGGAATTGCCATGAAATTTAAGATTGGCCATGATCTCATGAAATGGCACAGCAGACTTGACGAGAGGGGCTGACTGGCCTTCTGCTGTCTTTTTATTTTCTGTCATGGAACTAAATTATCCAGAACAGAAACTGATAGTGTGCACCATTGAGTTATCTTGAAGTGAACCATCTTTTCATGATAGTTTACTGTAAATTGCATTTTGTTGTGGTTTAGCCTTATGAACAAAGTAAAGGTTTCTTTTTCCCCCACAGTTGGCTTCAGGAACATAATTTAGCAGAGTGGGTTAGTATTGGTGTCTTTTTGTCCAAATCTACCACTCCTTATTGGACAAAGTAAATGTTTGAAAATCAGCTGGTATGGTCAAATGAGCTGCAAGTTTTCTGAAATTAGAGTCAAGTAGAACATAAACAGGCCCTTCAGTCAACTGGAGCTGTGCACTCCTATTTCCACGTCCCATTTGTTCTACCTATATTGAAAAGTTCATTTAATATCAGTACGTGTACATCATACAACCTGAAATTCATATTCTTCACAGACATCCAGCAAACAAGAAACCCCATAGAACGACTGATAGAAAATCAATGCTCCAAAGCACCCCTTCCCTTCGCACAAGCAGCACCAAATGCGTAAACCTCCTCCTACCCCCCACCCCCCAAGCCCCAATATTTGCACTTAAACCTACACCAGTTTATAGTGGCCAGTTAACCCACAGTATGTATAGACATCTTCAGGGTGTAGGAGGAAAATGGAACATCTAGAGGGACAGCGTGCAAACTGGAGGTCAGGATTGAACACAGTGTGCTTGAGTTATGAGACTGATGTGCTAGAATTATAAGGTTGATCTGAAGAGCAAGCACTTAGGAACATGCTTTTGGAATTGCTTTGTTGAACAAGTGTTAACAAATTGGATGTAAAGTTCAATCATTCCATCTTTCAATGAAATTTAACATTAAATAATAAGCAAATCATAAAAAATTGTAGGTGGCTCTGAAATAAAGACATATATCACATAAAGGAATTATTTTACCCTCACTGTTTACAAGAATCACTAAACACCATGAATTAATTATTTTATGCAGTTTTGAAATTGGATATCCCCTTATTCGTAAATAGTGTTCTGATTCGGTCATGAATTTCTGTGAACTGATGCGATTTCTCCATACGCAAGTATATGTTGGTTAACCACATGGGTTGTCCAGCTGTTGTCATTTTACAGTTTGCTTGCAATTTGACAGTGGCTCTGCAACTGGGGAGGGGAGCCTTTAAACCATGGAACAGTTTAAACAAGCAGCAAGCCTGTCAAAGTTCGGACACCTGATTGGACAGTTTAGATTTGCATAGCCAATTGTACGGTTAGATATTTTCACTCTCAGAGGGAAGTTTTGTGATGTTAGTATAAGAAGTCACAGTGTTTAAGAAATTGTTGAAAATTGTCCATGGTAGGGGATGTGGAGTTGGCATTGCTGCAGACAAACAGAGCATGAAGGGAAAGCAGAAGTATAAATGTTAAGACGAGGGTGAAAAAATAGATTTAAATAAAACAAGGAACATATTTCTTAAAAAGTTAACAAAAGCAAGCAAGATGTATTTTAGAGGTTCTATACTTTGTTGTCTTTTCCTACCCACTAAGTTCTTATTACCTGTAGAAATGCATATCATACAGTATTAGTAATTAATTCTTGAATAATTGTAGCACTGACCTGCCCAAGCTCAGGTCCATGCGGGCCATAGACATGACAATGCCTTTCAGTTATATTTGGTTTAGTGACATATAAAATACTTTGGCTTCATTGCCTTAGAACATAATGACTTTGCGCTGCAATTTATTTATGTAGTCGGTTTGGTAACATTTGTACCAGGGATTAGCTGGCGATCTTATGATCAAGGATTTGTAACCCAGGTTTGTTTAAGTTTCTAATGGTAATAGATGGCATTCACAAGGAAAATAACCTCAGCTGCAATCTCTTGTATTGTTAGAGAGGAGGGAGCAAGTCATTTAACTTTGCTCTTAGCCATGGAGCGATGAAGCACAGCCCGATTTAAGTTGTTTCCGGAGGGTGTGGCAAAATTGCACCCTACATCAAAACAACAGAGGCAGTATGTAAGCAAGCAAGTGCACTATTGTACTTCACTTCCAAATCCAAATCTTGGATCTCAAGGATTTCCCTTCGTGGACTTCCAGCTAGTAGGAAAGGCCAACCTCAAATCTCAAAGGGCACTTGGAGAATCAGATAACTCAGCTGTTTGCTCAGAAGGCTCCAATTTTGGAATAGTTTGCCTGCCAAGCCTCTAGATCAGAGAAGGCTGAAATGGAGACAGCCTAAATTTAAAAAAAAGTGCTATGAGTGATTGAGCAAAAACTCATTTTAAAAAGAAATAATGACCGACACAGTTCAGAACCAACCACATCTGGGCACGTATTCGTTAATGCCTTTGTCATTACTTCCGGCTTAAGATGGCGCTGGTGAAGCACAGAGACGACTTGCTGGCAGCAGACAAAACTAGTAACTACTTTATTCATCAAACTTTTTGTTGGAAATGATCACTGCAATCAGTAGTCTGTAACTTCCCTTTTGGAGTTGAGCTTTTAAACCGCCTACATGACCTGGCATTTTCGTGGTGTGAACGGAAGTCTTGAAGGTGCAGGACGGTTGCTGCCTGGCAGGCCCGAGAGCCAAGAATCAGTCAATGTGCTGCAGACTTGGAGGCGATTCAAAGCAGCAGAATAGAGGCGAGGCAGGGCTGGGCCTGACAGTGAAGAACACGCCAATGTTTGATCGATTTAAGCGCTGGTCTTGCTTCGTTAGGTCGTGTACAGGCTGAATCAGGGTGCAGGCCTGCGAGCATATTGAAGTGGCAGGGCCCAGGTCTGAAAATGAGGAAGGATCTACTGTTTGGCTGATTTAAGCACTGGGCCAGATTGGAAAGGGGCTTAATCGATGTGCCGGGGCCTGGGCTCAAGAGTGTATTGAAGAAGCAGGGTCAGCGTCCAAGAGCAAGTTTGGCCGATTTAAGCACCAGGCCGGGTTGCAAAGATCGGGTGTTGGAGTTGGAGGTGAAGAACAGGCCTGTGTCAGCTTGCTTCTCTGCGAGGTTTACTTGACTGTGTGCTGAACTGAGGATGTGGCCTGCAACTAACAGGTTCCCGGACCGGCTGCAGTGATGACTGGCTTCATGGCTGGGAACTTCAGTTCTGAATGTTATTTGCTTACTTCTATTGTTTGCACAATTTGTGTTTTTTTTCCCCTGCACTTTAGATGTTTGATGGTCCTGTTTTAATGGGTTTTATTGGGCTTCTTTGCTTTGTGGCTGTCTATATGGAAACAGATCTCAAGGCTGTATATAGTATACATATTTTGATGTACTTGAACTTAAATCTGCACTGAAAGTTGGAATAGTGGAGAATCATTACACTAGTAATGACATTGATGACCCAGTTTAGGGAATGACCCACATTTTAAGTCTTGTCTTAGATTACCAGTAACACCTACTTCCTAAAGTTGAATCGCTTCAAACTGTTCTTGCCTTGATTTAAAGAGGAATTAATACCATTTTTTAAAACAGATTTAAAGAAACTTTAAGCAAATTGAATATACATATTTTAAACTATACAAGGCAGAAGAGCATCACAATTTTGAATTGCTGAACAACATTCAGCAATCTGGCAATTCCTGTCATGCTCATTGCTCACCTTGTTAACAAGCGCTCCGGTCAGTTTTTCAAACTCTTTTCTTTTTGTTACATGTACTGAACAAAACCCCACAAGATGCTGGATTAAGAGCATTTCAGCCAGTGTTACAGTTAACTTCAGCCTCCTGGAGAACCTTTCAAAAAGGCGTATGGTATATTAATAATGGTACTGTCTTCTGTGTGTAACCTGTATCTGTCATTAGTATTACACAGTAAGACAATTAACTTGTCATGCTATCATCTCCTGTATGAGTGGTGATTTGTGCTTAAAAGGACCATTATTATAATTTGGTATTGCCAGTGATCAGATTTTCAAGAGCCATAATGACAGTTTCTTCCTAAGTATAGAACTATGCTTTTGTCTTTTTACCCAATAACACTTTTTTGTGAATTTTAGCCGATCTGTGGGATAAAAACAGCATGTTAATGATGCAGTTTTGTGATGGGAATGTCCTTGGTAAAATTTTATTACTACACCATATTCAAGGTAGACTAATACCTTGTTATTTGATATAGCTCAACATTTTTTAACATTTTAAAATGTTGATGTACGTATTTTGTCATGAGTCTTTACAATAAGGTATGACAATTGAGAATGGCAAACCTGAGATTTGGGCAGAGGGTTAGGGGAGAGAATCTTTTTCTTTCAAAATAATATTTTTACCAAAGATATCTTCCTTTGTGGTGATACTAGGGAGTAGTTTCAGGCCAGTGATAAAATGTGATGTGTGTGTGTGTGTGGGAGGGGGGCGGAAGCATGAGGTATTGTAGCTTCAAGGTGGTGACAGGATTATGAAAAAGTTATTTTGTATGTCTGGTGGAGGCATTTGGTGTTTGGCTTGCGAAATGGCAGAGGAGAGCAAGATGTGCCGATGGAGTTTGGGACGACAGGCAGGGGTTCGTGGTGAGGGGCTTGTGGGCTATTTATTTGTGATTGAATTTCCCTAAAGTAACCTGGGAAGATTCTCTGTGACCTCTGCATGAGTGGCTTGTATGCACAGAGATGCTGGAAGCAATATTGCAAACTTCATGATTGATACAAGGTACCGTTGTAATAACTGATATTGTGAAGCTCACAGAAATGATTCACTATGCAACAGAATTTCTGGTTGTTGACCTTTAGGTAAGAACTACCACTAAAATTGGGGAGGGGAGGATGAGAGATATGCATATAGAAGAATTGGAAAAGAAGATCAAAGCTAGTGAACAAATAGTTAAAAACTATTAGCAATGTAGGGTTATAGGGTATTTGTTTTCCTTTGTTGATTTTCCCAGTTCTTTGAACAGACTTCTGTCCATCAAAGTTTTACTGTACTTGTCATTACTTGTGTTTCAGTCTTGCTGGTGAACAGCAGTTGGCGTTTGACTTTGTGGGGCATCAGAACTGAGCCCAACACAAAATATAGAGGTAGCAGAACCTTAGCCAGTTTCCCTCTCTTCAGAGGTGTTAAGGCCTATAAACGTGCCTCTAAACCTGCTGTTTCTTGTATTGGTTAGCTAAGTCAGTATATGGGTGGTGGGGTGGAGATGTAAGGCACTCTTTCGCTTCAGTAGCCTGAAGGTCACCTTTGAGCAAGGTGTAGCACCTGCTTAGCCCCCCCTCCCCCCGATTAGGATCACATGAAGCCATGAGAGCCGGTGGCGGATGGTCGTATGAGTCACACGTCCTGATTATGAGCCCACTGTCGCCAGGCAGGCAATCTCTGAAGAGTATTGATAATGGCTGAGGTCACCCCTATGGTAAAGGCACTGCCCAGAAGGCAGCAATGACATACTGCTTCTGTAGAAAATTTGCCAAGAACAATTATGGTTATGGAAAGAAAAAAGAATGGGAACTTCAGCAAGAGGGAGGTCTTCCCCTCAGTCAGTGTTCCCGCGCAGATTGGGGGCATATGGAAGACCATGATCACCTACGTCTTACGACCTGGCACGGCACATGATGATAATGAAGTCAGTACAGTCAATACCACAAGCTGTAAACTAATACCACGTAGAGTAAACATTCAGATCACTGGTTTCTCTTTTCTATAAAGTAGGAATTCACCTGGGGAAATTGAATCCAGTGCAGTTCCTGAACCTCCGTTTTCATTCCTGCTATTGAGCAAAAGGAAATTGGCTCAATTGTGTCAGCGTAATTTTGAGTCACATTGCCAGTAATCTCAGGTTATACAAACCTAGTCCCTCATTCTTGCCAGGTGTAATTGTAATCAGTATGTGTTTGAAATTAGATAAAGCAATGTTCAGAATTAGATAACACCAGAGAACAGCGGATCATTTTGAAAGAGAATCCTAGAACAGAACATTGATAATGGAAGACTATTGGAAATCATGATATCATGGTTTATAATCCTGCTTTCTTTTGCAGTGTTAACATGAGGGGAGAAATGTTATTCTAGTTTCATAGGTGTTTACAATTGGAGCCATTGAAAAACCAGTCCTACTTCCCAAACATCTTTTCTCTTAAAATGGTAGTGGTATTTGCCAACATCAATTCACACTGCAAAATATTGTATCTTGTCTCAGTCGTAATATTCCACATTGCTGACTTGACTACTTTTCCTATTTACCCTGTTAAGAAGCTCGATTGAATCTGCCCATCAGGATCTGGTTTAATATCACCAGATGTTGTGAAATTTGTTAACTTTGCGGAAGCTGTACAGTGCAATACATGATAAATGTACAAAATAAAACTATTACAGTAAGATATATAATGTGTGTTAAACAGTTAAGTTAAAATGAGAAGTGCAGAAACAGAAATAAATTTTAAAAAGTGAGGTTAAAAAGTAGTGTTCATGGGTTCAGTGTCCATTTAGAAATCAGATGGTAAAACTGCATACTCCTGTTTCTAGCAAATCTCCGCTGTGGCCTTTCCATGGCATCAGTGGAAGGCATCCAAGTAGGTATTCTATGATCCAAAAATGCACCCATGTTCCTAACAATTCATTATATCACTTCAAAGCAATTAGCAGTTGACTCTGTACATCCACATATTTCTGTTGTTAATTTCCTCCTATGTTTTTCCTACTAAAATGTATTATCTTGCTCAAATTCATACTGAATTGCCTGATCATTCAAAGCTCTCTCCTGTTTGTAAATCACTTACTTTTACATTAGTGGTGTATTTATAGGAAAACCTAATTCAGAATTAGATTTAGGTATGTTACGACTGACATATGTCATGAAATTTGTTGTTTTGTGCAAAACTTCAAAATAAAAACTGTACAGTAAATAACTGCAAAAGAGGAATGCTAAGGTGGAGGAAGAGAAAATTTGATGTATGCAAACAACAATTAATCTGTAAAATGGACTAGGATTCAGGACAGGAGAGCCAGGAACTGTGAGAGTGTCAAGGGGGAGAAGTGAGTGTAGTTGTTATTACTAAGGAGAATGTGCTTGGGAAACTGGAAGATATGAAGATAGATAAGTCACTTGAACCAGATGGACTGCACCTGAAAGGGGTCACTGAAGAGATTGTGGAGGCATGAGCAATGATCTTTCAAGAATCGGGAGTCCTTGTGCTTTACAGAAGTAAGGGTTAATTTGCAGGTTCAGTTGATGCTAAGGAAGGCTAATACAACGTTAGCATTTGTTTCCAGTGGACAAGAATATAAGAGCAAGAATGTAATGCTGTAGCTCTACTGAGGCTTTATAAGGTATTGGTCAGATAACACTAGGAGCATTGTGAGTAGTTTTGGGTCTCTTATCTAAGAAAAGATGTGTCTGCATTGAAAAGGTTCCAGAGGAGGTTCACAAGAATAATTCCAGGAATGAAAGGGTTAACGTATGAGTGAGGCACCCCTTTGTATAGGTTTAGATCGCTCCTAAGTGGACATACTTCATTTGGAGCAGGTATGAAAGCAGACTCCTGGGATCTCTCACGAACTGGGAATGATACTGAGCTGTTCAGATGAAAGAGCCAAGATTGCCCATTTTGGCTGCTTTCCAACAACTTAACTGAAGGTCAGCATTCTTGTCTCTATCTGGTGTTCAAACCCCAGTTCCTTGGGTACAACCCCTGACAGAAAGGTGAATTATGTGCATTTTCTTTACTCTTAGGTGATGGTGGGTAAATATTGGGATTTTTATATTATGATCCCTACACATCCCTTCTTCACCAGGCCTCCTTTTGTAGTCTAAGAAACAAAAATCAGTGAAAATACTGGCAACACTTGGGTGTTTCAGCAACCTTTTGTGGCGGGAGAATGAGCTGCTGAACATTTCCAGTCATTTCAGATTTCCAGCATCTGTAATATTTTTGCTTTTTCAATATTTTTATTGATATTATATAAATTACGTGAATACAAATACACAATTCATAAGGATACAAGTAAACAATATGATCACAGTAATATGATCAAAGTACCCCATATTCCAAATCAATCATGTATTTAAAAAAAGATTGAATTATGAAATGAAATAGCATAAAATAATTGTATTTTATTAAAAAAATCTACCCCCACTACTAAAAAGAGCTGGTTGGTAAAAAAAAAGAAAATTGCTTTGTAATTTTAAGTTTGGCAAGATTTTTTTGTTTTATAATACTTGCATGTTAGTTCCTTCTTTGATATTTGAAGCCTGCAGCATAAGGAAGCTTCAGAGGGTGCTTGTGTTTTCTAAACAGTGTTTTAAGTTTTTTTTTGATGTGGTCTTTACTATTTTTCTTCTTGCACAACCATACACACGCACACTTGCATACACATGCATATGCACGACATAACGCGCACACACAGACTGCCCACCACTATCTCCCTTAGTCATCATGACAGGATGACTAATGTTTGTTGATGTTCCTTGTATAACAATTCCTCTTTTTGTTTTGTGTAGTTAGCATTTAATATTGGTCATGATGTTTTACAGTAGGGTATCAGAGGATCTATATCCCATGAAACCTATTATTAAATCTGCAATAGCAAGTAAGACTTCTTCAAATGGGGAAACAGCTGGCCCTGGTAAAAGGAATCATAGTGTTGATGGTTGGTGCCAAACCCAACCAGTTTACTTGTGGTCTTTTATTGAAGGGAACTAGCTGTCCTATTCAGACTAGTTCATGTGATGTGTTTCAAGATGATATAACAGTTTAACGAAGTAGATTAGGACAAGGTAACTGTACTTGGGAGACAAGAACAAATGACAAAGAACAAAAAGAAAAAAATATAAGGCAGTCTCAAGTAAATCCAACAGGGAATTCAGAAAGAACTTTCTTAACTAAGCGAATGCTGTAAATGGCGAGCTCCTTGACTACAAGTGGCAAATGTGGATAGGATTATTATTGCACACAGTCAAAGAAACAAGCTTTTTGGTCCAGTATGTCCATGCCAGCCATCAAGTACCTTTCCATGTTAATCTCATTTACCAAGCACTTCATCGATAGCCTCACAGTTCTTGGCAATTCACATACTTGTCAAGGTGCTTCCAAAATATAAGAGTACTTCAAGAGATGAATCATAGAAATGTAAACCAGAGCATGCCGGCCATTTCAGTCTAATTTCATCCTCTTATAATTCTGCATCACAGCTCTTGTTCCATAGGTTATGATGCATGAAGGAGAAAGGAATAGTTTCTGTTAAAAGTTGGGAAGCACTGCAGATGCTGGAAACACTGAGAAGGTCTGAACATATCTAAGGAAAGAGAAATGATGTTTCAAACTAGGATTTTTTTTGTCAGAAGTGGGAAAAGGAGAAGCAAGTTGGTCTTTTGACGTAGGCCTTGACTAGTTCAGAATCTTAACTCATTTCTCTATGTTTTAGGCTGACTAGCCTGATTCTGCATAATTATGAAAGCTAGGTAATACTGTTCACATGCAGTATAATACCACGTGTGTCATCAGCCTCTTCATCTCAAAGATGTTTTTTTCCTTTTTGTTTATAATGTAATATTTTTCACTGAATAACAATGGCCCTGGAATTTATGATAGGTTGCCTTAAAAAAAATGTAAGCACAGTGCTAGCAAAGGGCTACTTCCAGGAAGTAGTAATTTGTTTAAAACATAGAGAGCTTTAGAGCTTCAAATTGCATTCTTAAATGAATGATAACAGAAGCACTGGGGGAGTTTTCATTTGAACTTTCCCGTTCTTTGTTGTAGAAATGGAATATCTTCCTAAATTGTGGCGATCAATGGAAATCACCTTGGTATTGTACGTCTGTTCTTCCTTCACTGCCAAGTTGGCATTATGGAGTGTGTACCATTGCTGGTAACTGCATCTCATGTTTGGTGACAGTTAATTATTTTCCCCTGTGCCCAGTTGATTTCTTTTTGGCTTTTGTACTTTTCAGGTTTTCTATCTGCATGGATTTGTAAAAATAAAATCTAGAATAGCTTTGCTTAATGTTGCAATACATTTGTTGGGAGTTTGAGTGATTGGAGTTACGTGGAAGAGAGAGGATGGGGGTGCATTTAGTTTGAACAAAAGCCACAGACACTAAAGATTTTTTGCTTTAAAACAGTAATTTTATATGTTATAACTAATTTTATGTTACAAATTTATTTAAGATGGTCTAATGATGTGGTGGAATGTAATTATAAATAAATGCAGATTCATAGGTAGTTGACTAGGAATGTAAATAGTTGAAAGGTTTAACCAAAATAAAGAGGAACTTGAAGAGTTAATACTTCGATATATGTGTGTGTGTGTGTGTGTGTGTGTGTGTGTTTGTTTGTTTTACATGTTTGGAAAAGCACCTTGTCTCCAGTGACAGGATGTATCTTCCCTGGTCATGAGCCAAAACATTCCCAAAAATGAAATAAAACCCAAGGAAGTCTGCTTTTTTTTTGTAACGAAAATTAAATGGAAGTTTTTCTTTTGATTCTCAACAAAAGTCTGTAACTGCTACCCTGTGTGCCTGCTGGGTTAGTCTGCATATTCACAGAATTGCTCAGGTTTAATAACCACTTTGATTTAATGGGATCCACCCTGACTCAGATAATGTAACCAGTACCCTGTACTGTTATTCTGCAAGTGAGTCACTTGGATTCCACATTTCTGGCCTCAGGCATTATCTTTACTGAGACAAGATATTAACATCCATACTCTAAGGTTTGAATTATCAGTACCTTCATAGCTTGAGGCTATATCAACGTGCTGTTTGCCTAATTTATGTTAGTAAGGTGAACACTTCCACAACTCTGGAAGCACAAGAAGCTGCTATAGTTCCATTACAACAAGCACTTTCTTGTAAATTTTGCTTGTGGTTTATTTCTGAATCTGTAGCTGAAGAGGAAACCTTTTTAGAGCCACCCAGTGTCTTGTAGGGCTGTACATTACAAGGAAAATGATTTAGCTGACTGCTGTTGATTAGGTACAGAGGCAACAGGAGAGCAGGAAAATCAACCAGCATTCCTAATTCTACATTCTGTGCTGTGGGTCCACATGGAAATGTACCACTTTACAGGTGTCAAGTTTTGAATATGGATGTTCATCTCTCCTCACCTTCCCTGTCCAAGTAAACTGCCAGAAATCTTCCAAGCCAACACCAATCACTTGGATAGTAAAGTATTGCTGGTTTATATTTGAAGCTGTGAGAAGAAAATTTATATATCTATACATTTGAATGAAATGGGGGGGGTGGGCGTGATGACTCAAAAAGAAATTCTTCAAGCTCAATTCATCCCCAGTTGCCTGGTTTAGTGTCTTCATTTATTGATGAATACAACAAATTTTTATAGATGCACCGTAGAAAGCATTCTTCTAGGGTGCATCACAACCTGGTATGGAAGTTGTCCTGTCCAAAACCGGAAGAAGCTGCAGAAGATCGTGAACATGGCGCAGCACATCACACAAGCCAATCTTCCGTCCTTGGACTCACTTTACACCGCACGCTGTTGGAGCAGTGCTGCCAGGATAATCAAGGACACGACCCCCCCAGGCAACACACTTTTCATCCCTCTTCCCTCTGGGAGAAGGCTCAGGAGCTTGAAGACTCGTACGGCCAGATTTGGGAACAGCTTCTTTCCAACTGTGATAAGACTGCTGAACGGATCCTGACCCAGATCTGGGCCGTACCCTCCAAATATCCAGGCCTGCCTGTCTGTTTTTTGCACTACCTTACTTTCCATTTTCTATTTTCTATTTATGATTTATAATTTAAACTTTTAATATTACTAATTTTTACTATTTTTAATATTTAATATTTGTAATCCAGGGAGCGGGAAGCACAGAATCAAATATCGCTGTGATGATTGTACGTTCCAGTATCAATTGTTTGGCGACAATAAAGTATAAAGTAAAATAACTTATTTACAAGTTGTAAAAAATTTATTAACAATGTTTCAATACTATTGATCATTATGCATAATAGTAAAGGTATGTGCATATGCTAGTAGAACTAAATCATCGACAAAGGCAATATATTTGCCAATCATTGGTTCTGTTTGTTTTGAATATTAACAACCTGTGTACGTACAGAAAATGCACAAACTATCATTAAATCAGGAAGTTGCACTTGTGTTTTTTATATAACATTGTAATGCTTCTGAAATATTTTGGTAATTTCCATAACTTGGCAAAATATTTGACAGCTGGAACAGGTGTAATCCAGTCTCAGACTATGAGACATATCCGTGAATATAAATAGATAACAAGCTGGCTGAGACCCAAAGGTCTGACACAACCACACTGCCACCCCCTGTTCTGGAATGGAGAATATGACTCATCTGTACAGACGTTTAGTACTCATAAATAAACATGAGGAATGGTAGACAATGGTGAACATGTTAATTATTTGTTACTGGAGCAATTAGTTCATTCAGGCATCTTCCCCTTCTTTCTGTCCTGAAGAAGGGTTTCAGTTTGAAATGTTGTCTGTTTATTCATTTCTGTAGATTCTGCCTGAGCTGCTGAGTTCCTCCAGCATTTTCTTTGTGTTGCTCTGGATTTCCAGGATCTGCAGAATCTCATGTTTGCAATTGTAGAGGTTTTTTTCCCTCTCTGGTTTCTGTTGATCTGTCCTTTGTTTGCCTCCTCCTGTTTCTCAGTAGGGAAAGGAAACAATTCTGAATGCCATGACATGGGAAAATGTACCAAATAGTTATATTTCTCATATACTTTGCTGCCTTTCCTTCCAATAGAAGCCAGCCAACTTTGTCCAGTGGCATTGAAACCACTTGGTTATCTTGAAAGCAATTGGATTTAAACAATGCCTTCCATTCTTTGTGTACCCCAGAGTCAGGTTTGATATCACTGGCATACATCATGCAGTTTGTTAACTTTGTGGTAGTAGTACAATGCAATGCATGATACATATAGGAAAAAATGATTTGTAGTGGCGCACTTCAGGGGTGTGTGCTTAGACCACGGCTCTTCTCTCTGTACACAAGACTGTGTGGCTAGGCATAGCTCAAATACCATCTATAGATTTGCTTACGATACAACCATTGTTGGTAGAATCTCAGGTGGTGACAAGAGGGTGTACAGGAGTGAGATATGCCAACTAGTGGAATGGTGCCACAGCAACAACCTGGCACTCAATGTCAGTAAGATGAAAGAGCTGATTGTGGACTTCAGGAAGGGTAAGACAAAGGAACACATACCAATCCTCATAGAGGGATCAGAAGTGGAGAGAGTGAGCAGCTTCAAGTTCCTGGGTGTCAAGATCTCTGAGGATCTAACCTGGTCCCAACATATTGATGCAGTTATAAAGAAGGCAAGACAGCGGCTATACTTTATTAGGAATTTGAAGAGATTTGGCATGTCAACAAATACACTCAAAAACTTCTATAGTTGTACCGTGGAGAGCATTCTGACAGGCTGCATCGCTGTCTGTATGGAGGGGCTACTGCACAGGACCGAAAGAAGCTGCAGAAGGTTGTAAGTTTAGTCAGCTCCATCTTGGGTACTAGCCTACAAGGTACCCAGGACATCTTCAGGGAGCAGTGTCTCAGAAAGGCAGTGTCCATTATTAAGGGCCTCCAGCACCCAAGGCATGCCTTTTTCTCACTGTTACCATCAGGTAGGAGGTACACTCAGTGACTCATGAATGGTTTCTTCCTCTCTGCCATCCGATTCCTAAATGGATATTGAATCTTTGGACACTACCTCACTTTTAAAAAAAATATGCAGTATTTCTGTTTTTGCACATTTTAAAAAATCTATTCATTATATGTAATTGATTTACTATTATTTATTATTTTTTTAATTTTATTTATTATTATTTTTCTCTGCTAGATTATGTATTGCATTGAACTGCTGCTGCTAAGTTGACAAATTTCACGTCACATGCCGGTGATAATAAACCTGATTCTGATTCAGTAAGAGTGAGTGTGTGTGTGTGTGTGTGTGTGTGTGTGTGTGTGTGTGTGTGTGTGTGTGTGTGTGTGTGTGTGTAAGATATGTAGAGCAAATCAGAATTTTTTTTTAAATGTAGTGAGGTAATGTTCAAAGGTTCAATGTCCATTCAGAAATCCGATGGCAGAGGGGAAGAAGCTGTTCCTGAATTGCTGAGTGTGTGCCTTCAGGCTTCTGTACTTCCTTCCTAATGGTAACAACGAGAAGAAGGCATGTCCTGAGTGGGGATCCGTAATGATGGACGCCACTTTTCTGAGGCACAGCTCCTTGAAGCTGTGTTGGATACTATCAAAGCTGGTACCCACGATGGAGCTGACTAATTTTATAACTCTCTGCAATGACCAATGAGTAAACATTTGACTAGCTTGGTTTCAGATTTCTGATGGAATCTTGTATGTTGAGTGTTTGCTCTGGATACGAAGAGAATAATTGGAGTAGTTCCTTATTTACTCTGGTTTAGGCTTAACTTTGTCTCTGACCATGTGTGTTTCTCTTGCAGTCTGTCACAAAATCAGGAAGGTGAATAAATTTGTAATAGGAATATTTTTTTCAAGACCGAACATAGTGTGCAGAAGGCAGAATTGTCAGTACCTTTAATTTAAAATTGATATGCTGAGAAGAAAAATTGTTGAAAAGATTTTTATTTTCTTTGAGGTAATATTTCCTCTTTCACTGTACCATAGTAGAATTGCCTGGACTGATTTGTAATTGATGATGTACTGGTAGAGAAACCACAAGACTCATGCTCTTGAGATACAGCAGTTTAATAGTTTTGTTTCTGGTCTACAATTCCAGAGGGATGAATTAAGTGATGTGGAAATGTGAGATCAAATCCAGCAGCAACTGGGAATTTAAATATTCAATTAAATCCAGAGTAAAAGGTTGTATTAGAGAGGATGACTATAAAACTAATGGGCTATTAATGAAAATTTGACTCTCTGATGATCTGTAAAGAAGGAAATCTACATTGCTTGTCTTATCTGTCCAAAATATGACTCTGGATTGATATGAAATAGTATACTATATTTAAAGGCAATCAAAAATGGGCGGTAGTACTGGCCTAGTCAGTGACACCCACATACGCTGTGTGAATAAAAACAAAATTGTTGATGTTACTCGCTGATTGTTAGTTCAGAAATAATTGTTTCTTTTCAGTGAGGTTGGAGGTGGTGGTGGGTTTGGTCAGTGACCCACAAAAGGCTTGTGGACCTGTTTCAAGTGCCATGAGACTGAATAATAAAACTGTTGTTGAAAATGGGGAGTTCAGGGTCATAAATAAACAGACTTCCTTAGTCCTTGTTCCCAGGACAGATAAAGGACTTTAACAATGGATTGTTTTGTTGCTGTCACTTTGCCGTCAGTCCTTTGTTGGAAGCAGACAAGAATGAAACATCTGAGAGCCTGAAACTTTTAGTCGAAAACCTTCTGATTTTTGTGGTGAATGAGATATTTGTTTTACTCATTTCCTGTACGTCCCATTCAAATTCAGGCAGTGAGTTTATATCTGTAAGTTACAAGTTAAACCTGCCAGCAATATTTTCTGGCTCTCTGGCAAGGAAGTGATGGGCTAAATGGCTTCCTTCAGTGCTATAAAATTCTAAAGTGTGGTGTTTGATTTAAGGCTGTGCTTTACACCGTGTCTCTGAACAAACTACTTCACTCTAATTTTTATCAGTTGATAGGAGGAATGGTACTGTTGACTTGCATCCTGTGGCATTTGCATTGCCTCCTGCATCACCAGAGTAAATTTACCAGGAATGCACTTCAATTGTAAGAGGATTCTTCTTGACCACCAACTTTGTTGCTGCAGCAAGTGCCAAACCTTGCCTTTTGCTTTGCCCCATATCTGTTCTAATCCCAATATACATTTCCAATGCTTCTTGTTCTGCCGAAGTCCTGCTCTTTGTTGAAACACCGGTCCCGATCTGTGGTGGTATTCTCCCTCCTTCACACTTCCTCATTAAGAGCTGGATAATTGATTTTAGTCATGCCAGTCAGAACAGCTTGCAGCCGCTGACAGATTCAAGATTGTTTTATGCCCTTTCCGGTACATAAGCGTAAAGGAGAAAGAAATAATTGCTAACCTGGATTTGATGCAGCACCAAAAAAATCCACAAAAGATACTGGACACAATAATAAAAAACAATAAATATAGATGCATAAGATAATTTATATACATTGATTGTTTGTCCTTATAGTGAGACTAGACTCTACATAAGGTGACTGATGGAGTGGTGGAGTTATTGGATGTTGCTGCTTGAGAAAAGTAACCGTTTTTGAGTCTGGTGGTCCTGGCATGCATGCCTCCTTCCAGATGGGAGTGGGACAAACAGTCTATGAGAAGGGTGAGTGGGATCCTTCATGATGCTATTGGCCCTTTTCCGCCACCTTTCTGTATGCATGTCCCTGATGGAGACTAGGCTGGTGCCAGTGATGCGTTGGGCAGGTTTGACTATCCATAGTAGAGCCTTCCTGTCTGTCGCAGTGCAATTTCCATACCAAACAGTGATACATTTTGTCAGGATCCTCTCTATGCATATCTGTAGAATGACATAAGTATGGATGTGCATCCTCCAGCTCTCTCTCGTGACTGTGTAGGATGCCTTCTGTGAGCATGAGAGCTTGTGTGTGATGTACACTCCCAGGAGTTTGAAACTGAAACTGCTTGCAGTTTCCACTACTGTGTCGCTGATATAAACTGGGGATGTAGCTGTTGTGAGTTTTCCTTAAGTCAATAACTATCTCCTTTGTCTTGTTGGCATTGAGGAAGGGGTTAATTGCCTGGCACCAGGCCTCAAGCTCTTCCACCTCCTCTCCGTGGGCCATCTCGTCATTGTTGGTGATGAGCCCCACTATTGTCGTGTCATCAGTGAACTTGATGTGATTGCTCAGGTGTTTGGCTGTGTAATCAAGTGTGAGCAGAGATGGGGGTCAGGAAAATATTTGCCCACTTAATCCACTCAATCCAAGACAGATCTAGGGGATAGAACGCTAACAATTAAGAAGTACAACTGCACAATATGAAGAGAATCAAACAGTTTACTCTCAGTGGTAGTAAAATAGAATTTTACCTTTAGATTTTTTGTTCATAAATTATGAATAGATAAGAATTTAATTTACAATTTAAACAATACCATTAAAAGCAAAGCTTCTCAATTGAGTGAACTGTGCAATATTTCCCCCAACAAGGTGTAAGTATAATTTAAAAGCTTGTTTTACACCTCATATCCTTGCTGAGCTGGATTTAATGCTGAAGATAGTCATTCAGTTATTTGGCTCATGAGTTCAAAGCAAATTGTCATGTTTGACATTTTCATTGGTTTTTGTATATATTGAAATGTTAATAACTGCCTTAACACCCCAGTGTACAGGTATTTTATCAGTATGAGCTACAGTTCAGTTGCTCTTCGCTAGAGTTGACCATATTGACCAAACACCTGATTTTGGATGATATGTTAAAATGAGGTTTCATCGTTTCTTCCAAGTGGATGCAAGATGTGCAAGGCAAAGGTTAAAGAGCACAGGTGCTCCCTGGGTTACAGACACCTGACTCACGTTCCCCTGTGCATATGAAGGAGTATTTGGGAGACCAGATGAATGGGGACGGATTTGCCAGCTGCTACGGCACTGCAGTCATCTTCTGCCGAGTTGGAATGTGAGACTTCTGCGTATCCCCCACCCTGAAAGCCATAACAACTGTGGGCTGGGTCAAGCCGAGTAGAGCTGGGAGCACGCAGCAGATTCACTCTGAGTCAGTGAGGCTGGCTGATGGTCACTCTTCCTGCACCTGCTCGCTTGCTGTCCCGGCTCCCGTCACAGCTGTTAATGTGATCCTCTCCCACACACTGTTTTTGTTCTCATGACGTATGAGCAGTCCTTAGGAATGCATCCCTGCCATAACCTGAGGACTGCCCGCAGTAGAACTAATCCCAGTCAATTGACCAATATTTGCTCCTTCGCCAGTCTTGTGTTAAAAATATATCATTATCAGGTGCTTACTGTTTCCTACCCAACACAGTAAAGTGTAGTTCAAAAGCACTTGATTGACTGTAATCTGCTGTGAAAGATCTTGAAATTGTGGAACGTGCCATAGGATATGCAGTTCTTCCAGTTTCTTCGTGTATTTTTTTCTGTTTACTGTGGATATGTAACTGGAGCCTCACATGAGAATTAGAAAGGCCAGGCAATTTTTAGAGTTGTAAGTGCGGTAAAGAAAGAAATACATAAAATTGTAAAATGTTTATTATTTCCTATGGTAGGAAATCTGAATGATCTTTGTTTAAGTACCCTCATTTATTGCTTTGTTTCGCTGCTGTTTAATCTGCTTGGCACTTAAAGTTCAAAAGGCAGCCTGGTGTAGTGTGATATTGCCACCTTTGAAAATGAGAACACAAAATGGAAAGCAAATAACCTGTCAACAGTCGAACGATTTGCTTAAATTCTGATGGTAAGTGGGCCTGTCACAACAATTATAGGAGTCTTGGTTTCTAGATCCTCGGCATCCTGATAGTAACACATTGCAGTAGCTGGTAGAACTACTGCCTCAGCTCCAGTGACCCAGTCCAAATGGCGTTTACCCTGTAATGTGGGTTTCCTCCGGGCAGTCCAAAGATTAATTGACCACAGTAAATTGCCCCCTTTAGTGATAGAACCTGGAAGGACCTGATGGGACTATGGGGTGAAAAGAGTGCAAACCAGAGGACTCAGTTGGCTGGAAGACTTGATTCGTGCTATGGAACTCCATAGGTCCAGTATAAATGTGCTGAAATAAGTGACAAAATAAAATATTTAACATAGAAGCCAGTTGCCTTTTTAAACATCACAGGACGGGATCGTGTTTGGATCATATTGGGCAACAATATATTCTTGGGTTTAGTTGGGTTTGGATTGCCTGTTCTTCATTTGAGTTTTAATTAAAGTTTAAAGGATTAACGATTAGCTTTATTTGTCACAACGAAACATACAGTGACTTGCATTGTTTGCGTTAATGACCAACACAGTCTGAGGAATGTGCTGGGGGAAGCTCACAGGTGTCAACATGCTTCCACTGCTAATCTGGGTGCCCACAACTTACTAACCCGTACACCTTTGAAACGTGGAAAGAAATGGGAGCGCCTGGAGGAGACCCGCGCGGTTACGGGAATTGAACCCCCAGCGCTGGTGCTGTTAAGCGTAATGCTGACCGCTACACTACTGTGCCGCCTAATTTTATACCCTGTTATATTCCTAATGTGGAACAAATAATTAGAACTTTAGCAATCACTGGCTACTTTCCAGCTGGTATATTTCTGGCCATGGCGCCTCAGGAAGAAAAGGACACCAAAACTTAACAGAATAATGGTGGAATTTGATAAAAAGTGGAGAGGCTGGTGTTGTTTTTCTCAGTGCAAATGGCTAAGGAGACATTTAAGACATTGTTCAGGTCTGAGAGCTGCTTATTGATTGGATAGAGAGGAATTGGCAATGGTATTTATCATGACAGATTTAAAATAATTGGCAAAAAAAGTTGGGGAGAGCTACCCTTTAACCTACAATCTAGAATTCATTTTCCAAAAGGGTGGTTAAGGAATAACGGCAAAATAACATTGGATAATTACTTAAGTAAATTTACAGCTCTTTCTTTTTAGTGTCCATTATGCTGCTGGCGATTAGGGCTGCAATGAAGGTCCTCCATCTCTGTCCATACCATCACACACAGATAAAGCACAGATGTAGAAGGATTCTTCATTGCTGTTTCTGTTACAATTGTTTTTTGACCAGTCAAGATTGTTAGCTCTGAGCTGAACCCCCGAACCTGGAGGACCTATGGACCACTCTTAGTCTGGCCTCTACCCTTTGACTGTTTGGCATGGGTGACCCTACCAAGAGCCAAAGTACAAGTCTCTGACTCCAGCCAACATAGCTCTCCGGGTCATTGAGGCATGCAAGCCTCCAAACCCTACGGCAAGGTTGTGGTCCTCTTGGAGGTTAGAGTGAGGTTAGAGTGCTGTGGAGGTGGTGTAGTTGGTGGCTCAGTTAGGGAACTAGAACAGGCATAGGGGCTGAATAGTCCACTTCTCTGCAAGAAACGATAGAGCGTATTTAAAGTATACTTTACAGCTGCACCACACTAACAAATCATATCAATATGTCTGCTGTGGATTTAGTTGGAAGGTACTTGGAGAAAGAACAATGCCAAACTTTTTAAACATTAATGTATTATTTAAAGAGATAAAAATCTGCCATTGTGGTTGGACTGCACATAACTGCTTCCACAGGAATCACGCACACAGAGTACGTTTCCCCTCTGCTTCTGCAGGGGAAAAGCCCAGTTGTTATCACAATCCCTTTGTGCCAAACAATCTTGCTCAAAGCCAATACCACAGAGCCACAAACACCAGCTGCTGTTGCACTCCATGGCGAGAGAGAGAAGCTGTCTGTTCCTTCCCCTCCCCCACACTGTGATTGCTGAGTTGGCTTTGCAAGATATAATCACATGAAATGGGTAGGTATCATAAGACACAGATATATATTTTAGGATATTGTTATAGAATGTAGTTGGTTAGCGCCAATTCTGAAACAAACTGCTTTAGGATGATTGGATCTCAAGTTCAGTCTATAATTACATAAATTAAGGTTAACAGAATCGAATAGGATTTTGGCCAAAGGTTTAGGATTACAAAATAGGATTTGTAACTCTTGTCTTTCCCTCACCTGAAGTACTATGCACTTCTAATATCTGTGCCAAATGAATGATATACTTGGAGGTGGTTTAGAGTACTTTTCTTATGAGAAGAACTTAATTAGTGGAAGGATAGAATTTTACTTGCTGAGTTTAGAACAAAGAAATCTCATTGAAACCCTACAAGACTCTTAAGGGGCAGTGAGTAGGGTAGATGTTGAGGTTTTTGTTTTAAACCCTGTTCAGAGACGAGAATTAAGCTCACAAAGTATGACTAAAATGAGAATATTTTTGTTTGCACAGATGGTTGTGGGCCTTGTCATTAGGATGCTTGTTGTGTCATTTCAAGGCTGAGATGAACAGATATTTGGAAATCAGGAGATGCTGAGAGTGAGCTGGATTGTTGTATTGCACCATGCATGATCTTATTGAACACAGAAATAAGGACAATCTCCTCCTGCCCCTGCTTTGCTTATGCTTATAGCTACTCTCTCGACACCCTCCACCTCAATACAACAGTAGCCTTCAGAGCTATTTAAATTTTATCCTATATAACTTCCATGGCTCTTCTGAGATTAGCAGCATTTTCTTAAAAAAGACTTTCAGTATATTGCATTGCTGGGATTTATTGCCAATTCCTTGTTCGAGTAGGTGGTGAGCCACTTTTAACTGCTGCATGTCATGAGGCTTTTTGATAGGGAATTCACAATGGAGAGCATTCCAACTGGTATGGAGGTGCCACAGTACATGATCGGAAAAAGCTGCAGAAAGTTGTAAACTCGACCAGTTGTGTCATGGGCACTAGCCACCCCAGCATCGAGGACATCTTCAGAAGGTGCTGTCCCAAAAAGACAGCGTCTATCAGTAAGGACCTCCATCACCCAGGGCATGACCTCTTCTCATTGCTGCCTTCAGGGAGGAAGTACAGGAGCCTGAAGAGACACTATATTTTAGGAACAGCTTCTTTCCTTCTGCCATCAGATTACTGAATGGACAATGAACCAACACATGAACACTATCTCAATATTTTTTGCTCTCTTTTTGCACTACATATTTATTTTTTAATATACAAATTTCACAGAATATGCCAGTGATATTAAACCTGATTCTGATGCTGAACAATTTCTGAATGAGGAGGATGGGAAGAGAACCCACGGGTCATATTGTTTTAACAGCACACAAGTGCTGCTCGTCCTTCTGGGTGGTAGAGATGGTGGGTTTGGGATGTGCTGGGTGAGTAGCCCTATTTTCTTAATATTGTTCCACTGGTGAAAGAAAGGATTTTTTTTTAGAGTGGCAATGGGATATCTATCTAACAGGCTGTTCTGTCCTGGATTTTATTTAAGACCTTGAGTGTTACCAGTGATGGGGGGTAAAAAATGGTTAGCATGAACATGGTGGGCAGAAGGGCCTCCTTTCGTGCTGCTTCTATTCCACTATACTTGTGACTTGTGAATGCTAGCAGGGAGATGGGGTGTGAGGACAAGAGTCACTCAACGCACAATATTGTGAATTCAACACTCAAGTTCCTACAGATGCACCATGGAGTGCATTCTAACTGGCTGCATCACCATCTGGTATGGGGCAGGGGGATCTGCACAGGATTGAAGTAAGCTACAGGAAGTTATAAAGATGGTCACCATCGTGAGCACAAGCCTCCGTATTAACCAGGACATCTTCAAAGAGTGATGCACCATTAAGGACTGCTATCACCCAGGTCAAGTCCTCTTCTCATTGCTACAATCAAGGAGGAGGTACAGGAGCTGGAAGGCACACACTCAGTGATTCAGGAGTATCATCTTCCCCTCTATTATCCAGTTACCAAATAGACATTGAACCCATGAACACTACTTCACTACTTTTATTTCTGTTTTTGCACTAATTTAAATTAACTATTATACATGTATTTACTAACATTCAGTTTTATTTCTCTATTGTTATGTATTGTATTGTGCTGCTGCCTCAAAGTCAACAAATTTCATGACGTATGCCGGTGATATTAAACCTGATTCTGATTCTGACTTGTTCCTGTAGACAGAGCACTTGTGTGTGGCTGTCCGGTCAATGGTGACCATACCCCTCACCAGGAAGTTGGTGGTGAGAGATTTGCCAGTGGTAGTGCCATTTAATATTAAGGGTAGGTGGTAAAACTTGGCTTGCTTTGGAGTTAGTAGTTAGTTCTGAGATGCGAGTGTTACTTGTTGCTCACCAGTCCTTGCCAGAAAGTTGTTGAGATGTTGCAGTGTGCGGGCATGGACTGTCTTCGTATCCTGAGAACTGAGGAATGGAATTGACCATGGTACAATCATCAATAAATATCCCTCCTGACTGTAACTCATTGATAAAGTAGCTGATGGTAGTTGGGTCTCAGACCGTCGTCATCCGTTTCATGCAATGGTGTCCAGTGGTTGGGATGATGAGCTCCGACAGCCATGGTGCTTATGGTTGAGAATCGAGCTACAGGCAGCACGGTTCTGGATATATTGGCTTCTAGAGGATAGAAGCACTGCATGAAGAATGTTTGAATTATTGAGTCTGGAGGTGGCATTGGTCACGCAAGTTGATGCTTCAATTATCACAGCACAGGAGCACAATCATTTACCAAATCCATGTCTGTCTGGTCTTTCATTTAGCAATACTTATTGTCAATGTTGACTCTTAGCTGCTGGTAGGGGATTGATGTTATAGTCCACCTGATCTAATTTATTTCATGATCAGAATATTACTGGCGACTAATGATATTTTTTCGTTCATTTCCCTTGTATTCTCTTCTCTCTCACATGCCTATCAATTTTTCCCCCAATTTTCCTGCCACCCATCTACGTTAGGGACAATTCATGCATGTCCAGTTAGCCTATCAGCCAGCTTGTCATCGGGATGTGGAGAGGGAATAGGAGCACCTGAGTGGAGGCCATGTTGTCATACAGAGAGCACTGCAGCTGTGCTGCCAAACAAAATAAGCTTTCTGTAATTAAATCTATTTATTGTCCTCCTTCAAATTGCAACAATGGAAAATATTGCAAACTAGCTATGCAGAAGAATCTTAGAATAATAAAGGTCGTATGTTACCATCCTGCCCAGTTAGTTTCTCTCACCACAATCCTGCACATGTCAGCTTTCTTCAATACTGTTTTTAAGTGAGGGAATTATTAATTTTGCCTTTTGTTCTTTGACAATTATGGTAAATGTGCCTCTGATTAAAACTGTCCATTTTGCCCAATCCCTTTCTTTTAATCGATTGCCAATTGAAAGATATTATTGAATCCCTTCCATTGCCCGTCAGGAAGCGTGTTGCTGATTGTAAGATTATACTGCACCAGACATTTATTTCCTCAACTCTGCTCAACTATTTTGCATTCGTCTGAAATCTCTTTGTTTTGGTTACAAGCTTTGCATGCATATAGTTTCCCCTTATTTTGCTTTATTGATAGCTAACATAATCTTATACATCTATGTGGAATCTCCCCTTCATCTCTACTGATCAGTCCAAGCATCCTTGATACCATTCTGGTAAATCACTTCTGTACCCTCTTAAGCATTTGTCATTGTTCCTGTAGTGCGTATGTGACACCAGGACAAACAAGAGCTTTTATTCAACAAAAACACAGAAGCACAACTTATTGATTTATACTGCTTCAGTCTCTAAAGCCAAGGATTCCTTATCACTTAGGCTTCTGAATTTGCCCTGCTGTCTTCAAAGATTTAACATAAATCCCAAGTCTCTGATCCTGCAGCTACTTTAAAACTATACCTTTTAGGTGATCACGTTGCTGAAAGAGAGAGGGAGGACTAGATTGATGTTAGTGTAGTTTACAAGGTGGGTTGAATAAAGGACCTGTTCTTTACTGTACCGTTCCATATTCTTTCAGGTAAATCGTACTTCGCTGTGTTAACTACTTTCACTGTACGTCACCAGAGTGAAGTCCTATGCTCTGCTCTGTATACTATATTGTTAAGTTTAGTGTCTTCAGCATAATTTGAAATATATCCCCATTCCTAATAGACTCCTGGCAACCCAACTAAATACGATAGAGCTGTTTTGTACACATTATTGTGGGCCATTCAGTGTCAATGGCAGAGTTTATTGTCAAGCCCTACGCTGGAGTTTAACTTGATGTGCTGGTGCTTACTGTTAACTCGGCAATTCCTTTGAATGTAGTACTTAAGATGAAGTTCTCTCTGTTCTTAAAGATTCTCTAATGCTGGGAATAACAGTTTTTTTCTGGCAGACATTTAACCCAACATATTTTTTAAATGGACATCAATTACTCTCCCCACCCTCCCACCCCCGTAGAAGTTGTGTACAAGATAGTTGCTATATTCACCTTAATGGATGTGAGCATATGAATAATTTATTTTGCATGCAGAGTCCTTGAGCTTGTAAATGGTGCAGGTATAGAGGCCAGCAGCTTCAGTACTACTCTTAAATGACCATTGGCTCCATTATGTTGCCTGTCTCGGTATAACCTTCCTGCCCCAGGGAGGGCTGTCTGTTTTTACACAATTGAACTCTTAATGTAACACTCATCATACCACATGCAAGAAAGAACCCCTACCTCCTCCGTAACTTTTTTTTCAGGAGACAGGCCAGCCCCCTCACACCAGAATTACTTTTAACCTGAGCATTACAACAAAGTGAAAACTAAAATTAAATTAAACTGAGTAGAACCTGAAAGAATGATACAATTTGCAAGGGACTTCTGTATAACAAAAAACATAGTGCCCTGATAGCCAAAAATGGTGAGCTGGAAAGTCAAAGTCGAGTTTATTATGTTAACAAGTTTATGTATGTACAAGTGTAATGAAAAACTTTCTTGAAGCAGCACATCACAGGAACATAATGTCCTTTAAGCAGGAAAGGGATGAGGTGGTGTTGGTGAGCAAGGTTTGGATTGTGAAGGAGGAAAATTAGATACTTTCTCTGTGATTGGGGAGAGTGAAGTGGGAGGGTGGGGTTGAATTCCTATGGGCTCTGTCTGAAATGGAGACCCCAGCTTGATGTAAACATTGATCAGTGGGTATGGGGTCAGGTTTTGTGCTGTGCTGAGATAACCTTGAAGTAAAAAAGATGAGCTATGCCTTTAGCATAGTGGGATCTCATGCTGCATTTTGAAAATGCGGTGGCCCTGGAAATGCCTAGCAGTGAAGCCTCAGGAGTTTGCACTACACACTCTGTGCTCGACCAGACAAGAAATCATGTTCTGATTATGACAAGTGCTAAGTTGTATTTTTGAGTTGGGGTTGGGGTAGATATTGATGTTCAGAAGTGTGTCACACACCAGAAATTCTGTACCATTTATTCCTCGTTTGCTTTTTCCTAGTAGTGTATGATTTATAATCAAGGTTTAAAGAAGTTGCCTAAACTATCTTCCCCCCAGTTCAGAAATTTGCCTGACACATGCCCTTGAGATGTATTTTGACATAGTTTGCATGTTAAACGCATGTATCTGTCATTTCTCAAGTATTTTAGAACAGTAGTACTTCGATATCAGGGTGAAAAGGGAATGAATGCATTTTAAAGGCGGCATGTTCAAAGAAAACCTGAACTCCGTGTTCGCTGACCAAACATTAGCAATGAAAATTATCACTTTTATGAGAAAGGGTCTGCGAAAAACACAGCTGGAAACTGCTGTGCTGAAATTATTGGATTGGTGTCTCAAAGGGAAATTGGTTGTACAACATTGTTGGGGAGAAAGTAGTAGGATTGTTCATGATTATTTTCCAGAATTGTTGCCCCAATGCCCAGCTACCAACTTCAACCCAACCTCCTGTGACATTGAGAGATACAATAAATACCTATACCAGGCTCATCTGACAAAACCTTAATCTTAGTTATAAAACAAGCTGACTTCAAAAGAAGTCAAATAAGATGTAAACAAATCCAGTAAACTAATTCCCCCCATCGTCTATTCCCCACTTTGAACTTTTACCCTCTT
This sequence comes from Mobula birostris, assembly GCF_030028105.1. Lineage (NCBI taxonomy): Eukaryota > Metazoa > Chordata > Chondrichthyes > Myliobatiformes > Myliobatidae > Mobula > Mobula birostris. Next base: position 118,878,407 of record NC_092371.1, read on the forward strand.
CTCACCTGCCTCTGGGACCCACCCTCCTTACCTTTCTCCTATCAGATTCCTCCTTTTCCAGCTCTTGACATTTTCCATCTATCTGGTTTCACCTATCACTTAACAATTAGTCTCCTTCCCCTTTTTATTCTGGTATCTTCCTCCCTTCCTTCTTAGTCCTGAAGAAGGGTCTCAGCATGAAGCATTAACTGTCTATTCATTTCCATTAATACTGCCTGACCTGTTGTTTCTCCACCATTTTGTGTATGTTGCTATGTAAGATGTAAATTATTTTATATCATTGCTGTATTTTTATGCATATACATTGTTTGGTATTTGATTTGTATTCACTGTTCTTAGTTTTCACAAAGGCTCTGGGCCTGTACTCACTGAAATTCAGAAGAACAAGGGGTGACCTCATTGAAATTTACGGAATGTTAAGGGCCTTAGTGAGGGAGTCCAAGATCAGAGGACACAGCCTCAGATTAAAAGGGCACTCTTTTCAAACAGATGAGGAGGAGGAATTTCTTTAGCCAGAGAGTAGTAATTCTGTGGGATTCGGCACCACAGATGGCTTTGGAGGCCAAGTCATTGGGTACAATTAAGGCAGAGGTTGATAGATTCTGATTAGTCAGGGCATGAAGGGATATGGGGAGAAGGCAGGAGACTGGGGCTAAGAGGGAAAATAGATCAGCTATGTTGAAATGGTGGAGCAGACTCGATGGGCTGAATGAAGTAATTCTTCTTTATCTTATGATCTAAAACAGCATGGCAAGAGTTACTTAAATGCTTTATGTGCTGGTGTCTCTAGTAAAATAATCTTTCAGCTTGGGTCATCCTTGTGTTTGAACCAGCCTATTTCAGGGACTGAACACATAATTTGTGTTGAAACTAATGGTCCAAAGAGAGGGCTCTACATTGTTTGAAGTGCTGTTGAGTGGGTGTTTTAAATCAACCCACTTGATCTGTTGAGGTGGACATGAAAAGTTAAATTGCTTTGCTCATTAACGTTTAGTCATCCTCAAACCACATGACTAAGAATGGGTCAGTCTGTATTCTCCTGCCTGTAGTATTTACCATGCTGTACACTAATTGAAAATTGTTTTTGCCTTCATGACAAGGATTCCATGCCAGCAGTAAGCTAATTAGCGCTGAATTTTAGGACATCTGATTTGTGTGAAAAGCACTGCATGAAAGCAAATTAAGTCTCTAATTTACAACTTTTGAATTAATGGTTCAAAGATTTATTTACAACCTGAAAACCGCGCTCTTCAGACATCCACAAAACAAACCTCAAAGAATGAATGATAGAAACATCAAAGCCCTGAAGCCCCCCTCCCCTACACTTCGCACAAGCGGCAACAAATCATCAAACCTCCCCCCACCAACTCGAGGCGGCAGGAGCCCTACCTCACCAAAGAGACCTTGATCAAGAGTCTATCCAAGCTGCAGTCCAGAAGGAAGGCTAATCTCAGGGTTGTAAACTACATACATACTTAATAAATGTACTTTGAATCTTTGAGATAATTAAAATGCATCAGGTCAAAATTAAACCACAATTGGTTTAGGACGTCGTTGAATATGCCCATTAGAAAGCTCCTTCTGAGGTCTCATTGAAACGTGGAATTGTGAAATGGAGGGACAGGGTAGATTCTACAATTTGGTTGTTCTGCTGGGATCTCTAGAGCCAGGGAATGAATTACTTTGAATTACTTTACTTTATTGTCGCCAAACAATTGATACAAGAGCATACAATCATCACAGCGATATTTGATTCTGCGCTTCGCGGAATGTGGGTTTGGAAGTCTGTTTATTCAGAAATTAAATAATGAGATATCTTTACTGGGAGTTGAAATTCTCCCAACTTGTACATCTGTACATTGGGTATTTCACTGGGTATATTCTAAACTGACATCAACAGATTTTTGCTGAATAAGGGAACTGGTGGTTATGAGAGCAGTGACATTACCGAATGGTTCACATAGCCATTCAACGTACTATTGTTTTAATTTCTTGTAAATACACTTTCAAAATGCTTAAGTAAACTTGATGACTATAAACTGGTAATATTTTAAAGAACTGGGAATACTTGAACGAAGAACAGGTTGACTGTTCCTTTGGGGAGAGGGTGGAGAAATTGCAGTGGCTGAGGCGTCTTTTCAAAAGTTTAATATTAAAACTTTGACTCCCTTGTGATTGCAGGCACCTAATCGCAGACGTGCAAGGGCCCATCGACCACCTAATAACCAGATCACAAGTTTCCGGCACTGGATAACTATATTGTTCAGGCGGTTGATGAACAGCGTATGAAGTACACCAGCTTTATTGCTCAAAAACAGACATTTTTTGATAATTTCAATCTTTGCTTTTTCACTTTGGACAACAAAGCTTTCTTTCTTGCGTACATACTGGCATCAAATTGCGGTATTCTGATGAGAGAGACATAAACTCAGTGGCTCTAACAGCACGTCATTTTACCGCACTGGAAGGCATCAACCTTTTCATCGTGACGTTGTCAGAAGGTGGTGGATTAATTTTGAGCACACGCATTGTGTAAAACACAAATGTTTCCTGCAATTATTGGAACCTGAGCCAACAAATATCAAGAACATCCGTACGTTTCCCCCAAAACAATCAAATACAATCCGAATTGTTTTTATAACTCGCCCTTTTTTTTAATGTAACTGAAAATGATCCAGCCTTGAGATGCCTAGAAATGTATTGGTTGTAAGTTATTTTGAACTATTTATTAGACGTAGAGCATCTTGTGTTTATCTGCTTTGTTTCCCCATTCCCTCTTTTCTCCACCATTTTTCTACTGCACCACTTCTGCATTTAGTTACCAGACTGAGCCAGAACGCACTCTGGCTGCAGTTTTTTTATTTTCATAGTGTTTTAATTCTGCTTATTATTTAATTTCTTGTATTTCCATACGTTATGTTGGATGACCCAGTGTAAATGTAGCAAAATGTTAAACAATTCCCTACCCCCTGGCTTTTACCCATCCTTCAACCTGCTAAAACATACTTGTTTTTTTTGCCCTGCATTTTAATTTTATTTTCCTTCCTTGCACTGATGACTTGCCAAATATCTGAGGGGAATTAACATTTTTAACTGTGCAATAATGTTGTACATACCTGCATCCTTGGAAAATATGTTTAAATATGAAGTCGGTTTTTCTTGTATTAAATCTGAAGTTTCGATATAGCTTTGCATTTAATCCTCTGTAGTTTTATTAGCATCGGACACTGGTGTGAACAATACTAGCAAAGGCAGCAAAGTTCAGGGCCTCCAGTACTCATTTGAACTAAGCTTAGCTAAGGCACTGTACAGGGTGGGGAAAATGTATGAATGGACCAAGAACAACTATCAATAATAATATGATTCTAATTTCTGTTTTGGATCAAAAAGCTTCTGTTTTCAGCTACAGATCAGCCACAGAGAAAAAAAATATTTTCATTTCCCACATTCTAAAAATTTTATCCTGCAACAAGAGTAATAATCCAAAAGCAGAAAGTTTGCAGATGCTAAAAAGCTAAAATAGAAACATTTTGGAAACACTCAGAAAATCAGGCAGCATCTGCCAAGAGGGGGAAGAACAAGACTGCTGTCTCTGGTTGACCTTTCATCAGATGTGATACATGCCATTTGCACACACTGCTGTTTAATTAATGACTAAATGCCCCAGCACTTCTGTTTTTTCCCCCTAAGCCCATAAAACATAGGAACAAAGTCAGCCAATTTGGCCCATTGAGTCTGCTTTATCTTTCCATCATGGCTGCTTTATTATCCCTCTCAACTCCATTCGCCTGCCTTATCCCCTTAACCTTTCATGCCCTGACTTACCAGGAATCTATCAACCTCTGCCTTTAAGTATATCCAATGACCTGGCCTTCACAGCTGCCTGTGGCAACACATCCCACAGATTCACTACCCTCTGTCTAAAGAAATTTCTCCTTACCTCTGTTTTAAATGGATGTCCCCCTATTCTGAGGTTATGCCCTCTAGTCCTAGATTCATAATTCTTACCAATCTCATTTGCACTTGTAGGGAGAGACTAGCCAATTCTGCTACCAAAAGAGGTTCCTAGATTCCCATTTGGCTGTATTTTTCATTTATACTCTCCTATTCTCGCAGCAGACAATGCAGTTTCTTTGCGTTAGCCTCACCAACACTTTTTAAACATATCCTGCCCATTCCTCAACCTTTGGTCCTCAACTCATTTGTCTTAATACAAGCCAGTAAGCTTATAGAAGCTTTAAAGCACACGTGCAAGGCAGTCACATCCATTGTGCAGTGTCAGTACTGTTTCTGACCATAACACGGACCCTTCAATCTTCCAGCCTTTTGGAATTCCAACAGCCTCACAGATCAACCTACTTGCATCCTGTCCACAGATTTTCTGACTGCAGTTCCTAATTTCATCTCACTTTAGAAAATATACCTTATTGTCTGCCTGTACTGCACTTTCTCTAACTGTAACATTTAACTGTAACTGTAACTACTGCTATGCATTGGTGCAATGGAATTTTTTATATGGATGGCATACAAAACAAATATAATGTTAAATCAATTTACCAATTTACATACACACACATTGTTCAGAGATCTTAATGTTAAACTTTGATTTAATTTTCTATATTATTGAGCACTTGTTCGATATGTAATTGTGGCAATATTAATTTCCTGTTCCATCTCAATCAGTGGTCCCTATAAACTTGGCTGAACTGCCCTCGTCTTTCGTGGTGGGTGTTGAAGGTCCAGAACCAATCCCTAGACATAGTACTTATTACTTCCGAGCACAGTACTTTCTTTATTTTCAATCAAGCTCTTCTGTTGCAGTCAAACACCAAACCCTTGCTGAGCACCACTACCCATTCTGTGCAGAATCATGTTTACTATTAATGTCTTATATGAGACTTAGTTTCGCTTCTCCAGGAATTGCACTCAGATTTTGGTAAGATAACTTTGTGGACAAGTAGCTGTTCCTAGGTCTTAACCATCACTGGATTACATATGACACATTAGCTATCTAATAGATTTATAGAACAGTACAGCACAGGAACAGGCCCTTTGATCCGCAATGTGGGGCTGAACCAGCTAAAAAGTAAATCGAAAATGAATATCCCCCCCCTTACAAAATGTCCATATCCTTCCATCTTCCTCCCATTCATGTGCCTATCTAAACACCTCTTAAAAGCCTCACTGTATCTGCCTCCACCACCATATCATCTGAAGAAGAGAGGATTTCAGGAAGGACATTTACTTCTGAAAGATGATGAATGTGTTGATAGCTCTAGATCAGGGGTTCCCAACCTGGGGTCTTTCGACCCCCTGGATAATGGTAGGGGTCCATGGCATAAAGAAAAAGGTTAGGATCCCCTGCTCTTGAGTATGTTTTTCTATTCATGGTCAATTGTTCCAAGTGGAATACTGTCATCCACTTATTATTTACTTGAAAGTGGGTTTCAATGTATTTTTGAACAAAACCATTATTCACTAAAAGCTTTAAAGTTAAGTTGGGAACTGAATAATTGTGCACAACTTGTGACCAAATGTACTTTTTTATTGCAGACATCATGTGAGTCTTATTTCTCTGTTTATTTTAAGGTGCATAACCTTTAATATCTTAGATTGTCTATACAAAAACTATTTTAAACTGCAAAGGGAAACAAAAATATGACAGCTTGAAACTGAATTGGGTTAAATTTCATCCGAGTGGGTGGAAAGTACTTTCAGTTCCAAATCAATGTTTTTGAATGCATTACATTATGGTTGTACTAAAGAATGCAATAAGGATTTGAAATATGGATTTACTCCCAAGTATTCAGTGATGCATTTATTATAATAGTGTCTTGTTAAATGTAGATTGTGTACTGTTGCACTTGCACAACCAACAAAGTTGGTATTTTGATAGTTCCCTAGAGGAAAAAGTTCAGAATAAATTTCGATAAGAATAATGCACCTCACTGAGGGTGTATTTAGAGTACTGCAATCTCAAGTTATTGATCTGCTGAATAAATCCCCAGCTATGTGTTGAGTTTTCATGATCACATAGATATCACCCATCAAAAATCAAAACTATAGTTCATTTTGGGTTTATTTTGTCCTAATGACGTGTACTCAGGCTATGTGTACCTTGAGAAACCTGCATAAAAATGTCTCTGGAGTCCTCTTGGAGATAATATTGTCCTGATGAAAGGAAGTGTGTTTCTCCATAAATGTTGCTTGACCTATTACAGATTTTCAGCATTTTATGATTTATGACATCTGGCTTTAATGACTCAGCTCCAATTCAGAAGTAGGCAAGACTTCATTTTTTGATACTGGCCTTAAAACAAAATCCCAAGCTTAGTTGCCCAATTCTTGGTACCTGTAGACAGAAGTTTAGCTTTCTGAATCCATATTCCAAAAAGTCTCATTCACGTCCACCTTGCATAAGAGATTAACCTATTTCCTTCTGTACCTTCTTTTGACGGCAATGTAATTTTATCACAAATATCAGTTCTGTGTCATTTTAAGTCAGAATCTGCCATTTCTATATTGATGCAGAGTCTACAGAGTTGAAATTGAGGTCAGAGTTGCCTATTTGCTCTTGAGAAAACAATCATGGCGTAAAGACCTGGGAATTTGATTGGTTAAAGAGATACAGGGCTGGAGAAGGGGAAGTCTGATACAAGAGAACAGAAGGCCCTGAAAGATAGGGAGGAGCACAAGTGGGAGATGAGAGGTGGGCAAGGAGACAAGGTGAGAGAGGGAAAAGGTGGTGGGGGAGGGGGCATTACCAGAAGTCTGAGAAATCGATGTTCATGTCATCAGGTTGGAGACTACCCAGACGGAATACAAGGTGTTGCTCCTCCAACCTAAGTGTAGCCTCATCATGACAGTGGAGGAAGCCATGGATAGACATACTCGAATGGGAATAGGAAGTGGAATTAAAATGGGTGGCCACACGAAAATTCTGCTTTTTCTGGCAGTAGGTGCTCAGCGAAGCGGTCTCCCAATCTATGTTAGGTCTCACTGACATACAGGAGGCCACACCGAGCGCACCGGACACAGTTTATGACCCCAACTGACTCACGGGTGAAGTGTTGCCTGGAAAGACTGTTTGGGGTCCTGAATGGTAGAGAGGGTGGAGTTATAGGGGCAGGTGTAGCACTTGTTCCACTTGCAAGGATAAGATCAGTGGGGAAGGATAAATGGACAAGAGAATTGAGTAGGGAGCGATCCCTGCGGTAAGTGGAATCGGTGGGGTATGGGGAGGGAAAGATGTGCTTGGTGGTGGGATCCTGTTAGAGATGGCAGAAGTTGCGGAGAATTATGTGCTGGACGTGGAGGCTGGAGGGGTGGTAGGTGAGGGCGAGATGAGCCCTATTTATGGTAGGGTGGCAGGAGGATAGGGTAAACCCAGGCACGCATGAAATGGAAGAGATAGAGTTGAGGGCAGCCTTGATGGTAGAGGAAGGGAAGACCCGTTCTTTGAAGAAGGAAGACATCTTTGTTCTGGAATGAAAAGCCTCAACCTGGCAGTAGATGCAGCAGAGACGTAGGAACGTAAGTTACAGCCTGCAGGAAGAACACAGTTCCATTTGTTGCTCCAGATTCCAGCATCTGCAGTCTTTGTGTCTCCATAAATGCAAGTTATTCTTGGTCAGGGAAGCCTGAACAACTGACACTACTCATTACAAGAACATCACAACAAAACAGTTCTAACTTAACCTATGATTTACCCTCCCAATCAAGGAAAGGGCAACTTGCTTCAATGTTTCTCATCTCCAAATGCCAGTTGGAACTTTGCGGTCAGTAGCAGGGTTTACATATCCAAGCTCAACTGTCAACCGAATGTAGGCTGTAATAATCTTGACAATTTGACTGTTTTATGGAGAACTTCATTGACTGGATAACTTGTGAGAATCTCAAATGAAACTCTATAATAGGTTGGGTGGGGGAGGGGTGGTTGAACCAGTTGCAGATGTCAAAACTTTGGCTTATGGTCTCTGGGCTCGAACAGACATCAATATTCCTCTGGATTTGGCCCATACAACAGTAGAATTTCCACTGCTATCTCCAACACTCCACTGAGGAGGAGAAGCTGGGAGGTGATAGGTGGAAAAGGTAAAAAGCTGAAAAAGAAATCTAATAGATGTGGACTATGGGAGAAAGGGAAGGAAGAGGGACATAAGAGAGTGGTGACAGGCAGGTGAGGAGAAGAGGTAAGAGAGAATGGGGAATGGAAGTAGATGGGGGAGAAGTTACTGGACGCTAGGGAAATCAATATTCATGCTGTCAGATTGGAGGCTACCCAGATGACATAAGGAGGTGTGGCTCCTCCAACTTGAGAGTGGCCTCATTGTGGCTGACATGTAAGAATGGAAAAAGGTAGTGTAATTAAAGTTGTTGAAATCGTGCTCATTGCGGATGGAGCAAAGGTGCTCAACAAAACGGTCCCCCAATCTATGTCGGGCCCACTGATATAGAGGAGACTGTACTGGGAGCACCAGGTAAAGTAGATGACCCTGACAGACCCACAGGTGAAGTATTCACTCATGTGGAAGGACTGTTTGGGGTCCTGAATGGAGGTGAGGGAGGAGGTGCATGGGCAGGGGTAGCATGACTTCCGCTTGTAAGGATAAGTACCAGAAGGGAGATCAGTGGGGAGGGAGCAATCCCTGTGAAAAGCCGTGAGTATGGAGGTGGGGGAAGTAAAGACATGTTTGATGGTAGGATCCCTTTGAAGATGAGAAGATAGAGGCAAAAAAATAAAGAAAGGGGAGAGAAGTGTCATAAATGGATAAGTGAATTTACGGCAGGGTGGAAGTTGGAGACTAAGTTGATTAAATTGACAGGCTCAGCATGGGTGCATGAAGCAGCACCAATGCAGAAAAATGTAGTGCAGGAGGAGTTGGGAGTGTTGGATCATTAATCTTTTCACATAGCCAACGAGAAGGCAGGGATAGCTGGGGTCCATGTCAATGCCCATGGCTGCAGTTTAGCTTTGGAGAAAGTGGGAGAGGCTGAAAGAAATCGTCGTGTGAGGACCAGTTTTGCCAATGGAGGAACGTGTAGAGGTGGAGGGGAACTGGTTAAGTGTTGTCTAGAAAGAAGCAGAGAGTTTTAAGACTGTTTGATGGGGTATAGATGTGTATAGGGACTGGACATCTAGCGTGAAAATGAGATGATCAGGGACCTGGGCAAGTTGAAGAGATAGAGAGCACATGAAGTGTCATGGATGCAGGTGGGAAGAGGGAGTTGAGGTATACGGATACATCAGTGGGACAGGAGCAGGCAGAAACAATGGGGTACCTGGACAGTCAGATTTGTGAATCTTGGGTAGGAGGTAGAAAGTAGCAGTGTGGGGTAAGGGAACTATGAGGTTGATGGCTGTGAATTGGAGATCTTAAGAGTTGATGAGGTTGGTGATGGTGTGGGATGCAATGGCTTGATTGTCCTGTGTGGGGTTCTCTTCAAGGAGTAAGTAAGAGGAGGTATCTGAGAGCTGCTGCCTGGCCTCAGCAAGACAGAGGTCAAACCACCAGACTATAGGAGCACCCTCCTTATCTGCAGGTATGATGGTGAGGTTAGGATTAGTGTGGAGAGAGTGGAGTGCAGTGCATTCAAAGAGACATCAGCAGTTTCAACTTCAACACTCCTCTCTCCTACTTGAACCTTACCCCCCACCTCCATTCAGATCCCCAAACAGTTCTTCCAGGTGAGACAACACTTCACCTGTGAGTCTGTCAGGGTCACGTACTGTACCTGTGTGCTGCCAGTTCAGTGAGACCCGATATAGATTGGGGAACTGCCTTGTCAAACACCTTCACTCCATCCACAACAAGCAGGATTTCCCAATGACCAACCAATTTTAATTCTAATCCCTGTTTCCACTCTGGACATGTCATAGAACAAATAGGCCCTTCAACCCATCTAGTCATCCATGGCCTCTTCTACTGCCACAATGAGGCCACTCTCAGGTTGGAGGAGCAACACCTCCTATTCCATCTGGTTAGCTTCCCACCTGATAGCATCAACATCGATTTCTCTAACTTCTGGCAATTGCTCCTCCCTTCCCTTCTCTCTTCTTCCTTTCCCCATTGTCTGTCTATCTTCTTACCTCTTCTCCTATCATCTCCCTCTGATACCCCACCATGGTCCACTCTCCTCTCCTATCAGATTTCTTCTTCTCTAGTCCTTTACCTTTTCCACCCATCACCTCTCAGCTTCTCACTTCAGCCCCCCTCCTCTACCCACCTACCTCGCCCCTCACAGAGTAACACACACAAAATACTGGAGGAACTCAAGCAGGTCATGCAGCATCTATGGAAAGGAACAACGAGTAGACTACAATGCCAAGACTCTTCATCAGGTCCTTGCCTGTCTTCACCTATCACTTTCTAGCTTATACTCCTTCCCTTCCCCCCATTCTTATTTTGGCTTGTGCCCCCCTTCCTTTGCAATCTATTAAAGGGTTTTGGCCCAAAACATCAACTCTTTGTTCATTTCTATGGATGCTGCCTGGCTTGCTGAGTTCCTCCAACATTTTGTATGTATTCCTGAATTCTGAACATTATCTTTATTTTCAACGTACATCTCTACCTCTGCACGTCATCATTAGTTTTAAAGCTGAGGAAGTACTGAGTAAGGTTACCAATACAGTATAGTGGAAGCATAGAGAGAGTTATTTGCTGGTGTAACTTTAGGTTAGACATTAGTGGGTGGGAACGCTCAGCTCTCTTAGAAACTTTAATTTTCTGTGCGAAGATAGTGACAGGATCCCACGGGTTCTACATGTAGAAAAGCTCCACAATTAAGAGGAGAAATCAAGTGAATGGAGCCGAGAATGCTGCAACCTCCATAAAGTCTGCAAGTTCTTTGGTATTACATTTGGTAGTTCATAAAGTTCGTCTTTTTGTCTATTGTGCATTCTCACAAACATGTTAGCAGGCAAATAAAAAGTTAGAATTCAAGTTTTTTTTTGTTACATTTTAGGGACATGTCATCACTAGTAAGGCTAACATTTATTGCCAAACTGATTTCTCTTGAGAAAGTATTCTCTTGAGACACTATTTAAAAGCTGTTGGCTTTAAGCATGCTGTCGCGTCTAACGGTCGCACAAATGTGCGCGGCTGATGATAGAGCCTGTTTAGCAACAGTCTCCTGTCCCAATTAAGCAGCATGGTGTCCCAAATAAATGAAGGAAATCCGGAAAGTTTCTTGATTGGTTTTTGTACTTTAAGATGTGTTCCAAATAAGTGGCTGCCCCAGTTAACCAATGGTCCAGTTAACCAGAATTCTACCGTATTTGTTGTTCAAAACTGATAAAAGCTTCACTATAAGAATTACTAATAGTTTTTAAATGCAACTTTTAAGACTTCTGAAAATGGTCCCAGCCAAAATTTTGGATAATGATTTTGAAATTGTTATTGCTCTTCACTTCCAGTAATAATGAATAGAATCAAATAGATAATGTTAGGTGCTTTGAGAGGGTATAGTTTCCTGATTAGTCAGGACATCAAAGGATATGGCAAGCAGGCAGGTGTATGGGGTTGATTGGGATCCAGGATCAGCCATGATGGAATGGTGGAGCAGACTCGATAGGCTGAATGGTCTAATTCTGCTCCTATATCTTATGCTCCAGCGGTGTCCCAGATAATGCAAAGCCTTTAACACAAAGGCAAGTCCCAACTTGGTCAAGTCTTCATCGGACATTAATACCAAGCAAATATCTCAAACCAACAGTGTTGTCTGCTTGTTGTTACTAAATTTTTGTAGTTTTCCTGCATAAGTACATTACGTAGATGGAAATGCTGGCCAGAATTTCATCTATTTTCTGTTTGGATGTGTTCCTCAAAGTCCAATGATTTAGATATGCGTAATCCACTGTGAGATAGCATGGTGGAAAGTGTGCTGACTGGCTGCATTACGGCCTGATACGGGAACACCAATGCCTTCGAGTGGAAAATCCTACAAAAGGTAAAGGATTTGGCCCAGTATATAACCCTCCCAACCATTGAGACGTTACGGTAGAAAAGCATTTAAGGACTCTTCTATCTCGTTACTTCATGTTTGTAATTTATTGCTATTTATTATCTGTACTTGCACAGTTAGTTTGCAGTTTACAGTTCCTGATGTTTACAGTTACTGTTATATAGATTTGCTTAGTATGCGCACAGAAAAAGAATCTTGGGGTTATATCCAGATATCTCTTAAAACATTGAAATCAAAATTGCGTCCGTCATTTGCACTGGCAGCTCATTCCACACTCTCACCACCCTCTGAGTGAAGAGGTTTCCTCTCATGTTCCCCTTAAATATTTCACCCTTCACCCTTAACCTATAACCTCCAGTTTCACCCAGCCTCAGTGGAAAAAGCCTGCTTGCATGTATCCTATCTATACCTCTCATAACTTTGTATACCTCTATTCAAATCTCCCCTCAATCTTCTACATTCTAGGGGATAAAGTTTAATTTATTCAACCTTTCCTTATAACTTAGGCCCTCCAGTGCCGGCAGGATAACGCAGGAACTGGATACTGATTGTGGATGATCAGCCATGATCACAGTGAATGGTGGTGCTGGCTCGAAGGGCTGAATGGCCTACTCCTGCACCTATTGTCTATTGGCAACATCCTTGTAACTTTTCTCTGTACTCTTTCAATATTATTCATATCCTTCCTGCAGGTAGGTGACCAAAACTGCACACAATACTACAAATTAGTCCTCAGCAACGTCTTTGGCTGTTTCTAATTTCTAACAATAGCTTCTATGGAAGAGGAGCAGGGTGAACCTTTATTTTTGCTTTAAACTTTGAGCTACTGTAGTAATTTAAGTTGTTGCTAACTCAGGATTTCCTAGTCATCATCCTTAAAATCTCATAGCTTGAATCGCTTTGGGCAAGCTGTCAACACAAGGACAATGATGATCCAGTGTGGTCCACCACCAACTCTGAACCAAACCACCAGTGTCAAATCCAATATTTTCTACTCGATTTCATTATTAGTTCCTGTTATTTAGTTTTGCAATACATTCTAACAATAGGCTTGACATTTGAAATTGCTACATAAATTAGTGGAGTTTCATGTAATAATTAGTCTTCTCTACTCACATGCTTGGTGGAAGCTAATATTTATAATTCATCTGCACCCCAGTTAAGATCTTGACATCTTCAAGTACCTAGGTAAGATACTATGTTCCACCTGGTGTCTCACAAGTGCTTTGGAGATATTTAGTACAACTCAATAGTGGCAGAGTGGTGCAGCTGCCTCACAGTTCCATTCACTTGGGTTCAATCCTTACCTCTGTTTATGAATGAGGAATTTGGGTACTCTTGTAACCCCATGAATTTTGCCCATGTGCTCTGCTGTTGCCCCACATGCTAAAAACATATTGGTTGGTAGGTTAATTGGCAAATACTAGGACATGTTGAATATCCCTTATCTGAAATTCCAAAATCAGTAAACCTCCAAAATTCAAAATGTCGTTGAGCGCTGATGTGACACCACAAATTGAAAATTCCTGGGAAGGTTCCCAGGCGACGTGCAGGTCTCTGTGCATCACAGAAAGTTCTCAGAAGTGACCTCACATACATAATGAAGAGAAGTTAATGAAAAATAGAAAAACTCTGCAAAATTGAAAAATAGAAAAAAAGATTGAAAATAAATTTTAAAAATCTGAAAAAAAATCCAAAAACTGAAATATTTCTGGGCTCAAGCATTCTGGAAAAGGGGTACTTAACCTGTATAAGCAAATATAAGTGCGCATGTGTGGGTGTGTGTATGTGGGTGTGTGTGTGGGTGGATGTGGGGGTGGGTGTGTAGGTGTGAGGATGGGTGGGTGGGTGTGTGTATGTGTGTGGGGGTGGGTGTTTGTGTGTGGGGGTTGGGGGTGGGTGTGGGGGTGGGTGGGTATGAGTGTGGGTGTGTGTGTAAGTGGGTGTGGGGGTGGGTGGGTGTGTGTGTAAGTGGGTGTGGGGGTGGGTGGGTGTGTGTGTATGTGGGTGTGGGGGTGGGTGGGTGTGTATGTGGGGGTGTGGGGGTGGGTGTGTATGTGGGTGTGGGGGTGGGTGTGTATGTGGGTGTGGGGGTGGGTGGGTGGGTGTGTGTGTACGTGGGTGTGGGGGTGGGTGGGTGGGTGTGTGTGTATGTGGGTGTGGGGGTGGGTGGGTGGGTGTGTGTGTACGTGGGTGTGGGGGTGGGTGGGTGGGTGTGTGTGTACGTGGGTGTGGGGGTGGGTGGGTGGGTGTGTGTGTACGTGGGTGTGGGGGTGGGTGGGTGGGTGTGTGTGTACGTGGGTGTGGGGGTGGGTGGGTGGGTGTGTGTGTACGTGGGTGTGGGGGTGGGTGGGTGGGTGTGTGTGTACGTGGGTGTGGGGGTGGGTGGGTGGGTGTGTGTGTACGTGGGTGTGGGGGTGGGTGGGTGGGTGTGTGTGTACGTGGGTGTGGGGGTGGGTGAGTGGGTGTGTGTGTACGTGGGTGTGGGGGTGGGTGGGTGGGTGTGTGTGTACGTGGGTGTGGGGGTGGGTGGGTGGGTGTGTGTGTACGTGGGTGTGGGGGTGGGTGTGTGTGTATGTGGGGGTGGGTGTGTGTGTACGTGGGTGGGGGGGTGGGTGTGTGTGTACGTGGGTGTGGGGGTGGGTGGGTGGGTGGGTGTGTATGTGGGTGTGGGGGTGGGTGGGTGGGTGGGTGTGTATGTGGGTGTGGGTGTGGGGGTGGGTGTGTATGTGGGTGTGGGGGTGGGTGGGGGGGTGGGTGTGTATGTGGGTGTGGGGGTGGGTGGGTGTGTATGTGGGTGTGGGGGTGGGTGGGTGGGTGGGTGGGTGGGTGTGTATGTGGGTGTGGGGGTGGGTGGGTGTGTATGTGGGTGTGGGGGTGGGTGGGTGGGTGGGTGTGTATGTGGGTGTGGGGGTGGGTGGGTGGGTGGGTGTGTATGTGGGTGTGGGGGTGGGTGGGTGGGTGGGTGTGTATGTGGGTGTGGGGGTGGGTGGGTGGGTGGGTGTGTATGTGGGTGTGGGGGTGGGTGGGTGTGTGTGTATGTGGGTGTGGGGATGGGTGTGTGTGTGGGGGGTGGGGGGTGTGTATGTGGGTGTGGGGGTGGGTGGGTGTGTGTGTATGTGGGTGTGGGGGTGGGTGGGTGTGTGTGTATGTGGGTGTGTGGGTGGGTGGGTGTGGGGGTGTGTGTGGGTGGGTGTATGTGGGTGTGTGTGTGCGCACAGTTGATTGCCATGTGGAAGAGAATAGGTTGTAGCAAAATAAGTGGAGGTATTGAATTTTGATCTCTTCCCTCAAATTTCATTTTGAAGCACAGCTGTCCCAAGGAGAACATTTGAAATGGGAAAGATTGAAATAATTAAATCTTTTTAGCCTAAGTAGCTGTAGAATGAGAGAATGAAGTGTACAGAATCACTAAAGGTACGAGTAAGGTGTATGCCTGCTGATACTTCAAAATTAATCCAGCAGTGAGGAGGACCCGGGGTCATAGGTGGAGACTAGTTAAAGGGAGATTTCAGACTAACATCAGGAAGCATTTCTTTACACAGCGAGTTGTGGACACATGGAACTAACTATCTAGTTGTGCAGTTGACAGTAGTACCTTAGAGACTTTCAAATCTAAACTCAATAGTTATTTCAACACACTATGTGAATAGGAATTTGGCAAAGTTTGTTGAGCCCAATGGCCTGTTCTTGTCAAAAACTTTCTAATGTTTTAATGTTCTCTGAGAGTCAGCATAGACTAGATGGGCTAAAAGACCACATGGAGTGAGAAGCATAAGATAACATTGAAAGTTCCTTGCTTCTGTATTCTGCCAAGGACCCCAATATTCTTCATCATAATATTCTTATGAATAGTTCTAGAAGAAAGACTATACAACACAGACAGAATGGTATGACTCTCGAGGCACAAGACTAAAAGTTTAATATTGAGCGAATAATTACAACAAAGAACAGAGGGGATGAAAGGAAATTGTGCTCAAATTTTTTAAAAAGCATTCATTACAGCCCAGTCAGAGCAAATTTTGGGCAGCCAGATGACAGAAGTAATAGAGTCTGCATCAGACAGCCCAATCCTGTCAGGGCAGTTTACATGTTTTCCCTATGATACCTGGGTTTCCCAAGTTGCTCCGCTTTCCTCCCACATTCCAAACACTGGCAGGTTGGTAGGTTAATTTAGCCACTAGAAATTATCTATAGTGTATATGTGAGTGTAGAATCTAGCAGAGAGGTAATGGAAATGGGAGGAAAATAATCCACAGGTAAAGTTACGCAGTGAGGCAAAATGGCCTTCTATATTGTAAGGAAAAATTGAATTTCTAAGCAGCACAGTTTAGGGAGGATAACAAGGCCTTAGAGAAAATACAAATGTGCAAGATACTAGAGTGGTATCAGAACAAGAAGTGGAGAGACTGGTTATTCCCCTTGGAGCAGCTGTGCTTAGGAAAACATTTGAAATGGGAGCTCAAAATCAAAAGGGTATGAGAATAAATATTATATTAGGAAATGCTTAATCTGATGGATGAAGTAAACACAGTCAACTGTACTTCTTCCTATAGATGTTGCCTGGCCTGCTGCATTCCACCAGCATTTTGTGTGTGTCTTGATCATCCCAAACTCTTTTGCCATAACTTGGTGTCTATTAAAATGTTTCAATAGAATATAGGTGCAAGAGTAGGTCATTCGGCCCTTCGAGCCAGCACCGCCATTCACTGTGATCATGGCTGATCATCCATAATCAGTACCCTGTTCCTGCCTTCTCCCCATATCCCTTGACTCCACTATCTTTAAGAGCTCTATCTAACTCTTTCTTGAAAGCATCCAGAGAATTGGCCTCCATTGTCCTCTGCGGCAGACCATTCCACAGATCCACAACTCTGTGTGGAAAAAGTTTTTTCTCAACTCCATTCTAAAAGGCCTACCCCTTATTCTTAAACTGTGGCCTCTGGTTCTGGACTCCCCCAACATCAGGAACATGTTTCCTGCCTCTATCGTGTCCAATCCCTTAATAATCTTCTATGTTTCAATCAGATCTCCTCTCATCCTTCTAAATTCCAGTGTATACAAGCCCAGTCACTCCAATCTTTCAACATATGACAGTCCTGCCATCCCGGGAATTACCCCCGTGAACCTACGCTGCACTCCCTCAATAGCAAAAATGTCCTTCCTCAAATTTGGAGACCAAAACTGCACACAATACTCCAGGTGTGATCTCACCAGGGCTCTGTACAATTGCAGAAGGACCTCTTTGCTCCTATACTCAATTCCCCTTGTTATGAAGGCCAACATGCCATCAGTTTTCTTCACTGCCTGTTGTACCTGCATGCTTACTTTCAGTGACTGATGAACAAGGACGCCTAGATCTCGTTGTACTTCCCCTTTTCCTAACAACACCATTCAGATAGTAATCTGCCTTCCTGTTCTTGCCACCAAAGTGGATAACCTCACATTTATCCACATTAAACTGCATCTGCCATGCATCTGCCCACTCACCCAACCTGTCCAAGTCACCCTGCATTCTCATAACATCCTCCTCACATTTCACACTGCCACCCAGCTTTGTGTCATCTGCAAATGTGCTAATGTTACTTTTAATCCCTACACCTAAATCATTAATGTATATTGTAAATAGCTGCAGTCCCAGCACCAAGCCTTGCGGTACCCCACTAGTCACTGCCTGCCATTCTAAAAGGGACCCGTTAATCCCTACTCTTTGTTTCCTGTGTGCCAACCAATTTTCTATCCATGTCGGTACTGTACCCCCAATACCATGTGCTCTAATTTTGCCCACTAATCTCCTATGTGGAACCTTATCAAAGGCTTTCTGAAAGTCCAGGTACACTACATCCACTGCCTCTCCCTTGTCCATTTTCACAGTTACATCCTCAAAAAATTCCAGAAGAATTTCCCCTTCGTAAATCCATGCTGACTCGGACCGATCCTGTTACTGTTATCCAAATGTGCTGCTATTTCATCTTTTATAATTGACTCCAGCATCTTCCCCACCACTGGTGTCAGGCTAACTGGTCTATAATTCCCTGCTTTCTCTCTCCCTCCTTTCTTAGCTACCCTCCAATCTGCAGGAACTGATCCTGAATCTATAGAACATTGGAAAATGATTACCAATGCATCCACGATCTCTAGAGCCACCTCCTTAAGTACCCTGGGATGCAGACCATCAGGCCCTGGGGATTTATTAGCCTTCAGTCCCATCAGTCTACCCAACACCATTTTCTGCCTAATGTGAATTTCCTTCAGTTCCTCCATTACCCTAGGTCCTCTGGCCACTATTACATCTGGGAGATTGTTTGTGTCTTCCCTAGTGAAGACAGATCCCGGCTGCCTCCCTGATCCCAGGGAATGCTGCTTGCGTAAACAGGGTGGCTGGAGCAGGCAATACATAACGTGAACGCAGCCTTACAATAAGTAAGGAGTCATCCTACAGCATAAAGAGGAAGAGGAAGATTTGCCACGAAATTGGACCTTTTTTTTCCAGGTTTCTTTTAATGTGCACTTTAATGTGTAGTCTTTCATTGATTCTGTTATGGTTATTATTCTATAGATCTATTAAGTGTGGGCACGTGGCCAAGTGGTTAAGGCATTGGACTAGCGATCTGAAGGTTGTGAGTGTGTTGTGTCCTTGAGCAAGGCACTTAACCACACAATGCTCTGCGATGACACTGGTGCCAAGCTGTATTGGCCCTTGCCCTTCCCTTGGACAACATTGGTGTCGTGGAGAGGGGAGACTTGCAGCATGGGCAACTGCTGGTCTTCCATACAACTTTGCCCAGGCCCAGGATGCCTTTATTATTTATTGAGTATGCACACAAGAAAATGAATCAGGGTTGTATATGGTGAAATATATGTACTTTTATAATAAATTTACTTGGAACTTTGAGCATAAAAGCAATTTCCACTGGTTTGATCATGCTGGTGATCCTTTCCAGGATAAGTAGAATCCATTGAGAAACTGGCTGGGGGCTTCTGCACTGAAACCCACTTAGAGCAAGTGATGTTTTCCCAGCACCTTTTGTACAGATAACACTGTCATCACCAGCACAATAGCCCTCCATGATTATCAGAATTAACTGGTGCATTAAAGTACCAGCTACAACTTTCATTTAATGAAATGCACAGAAAATAAAAACAAGGAGCAAATCTGCAGCAGATCAGCAAAGAGACATGAACTAAAGGATGCCATTATGTGATACTAACTTAATATCTTCTGGACTTGCTTCACACATGATCAGAAACATTACTACCTGTTCCCTTCAGGGGTTCCAAACTTTTTTTTCATACCATTAAGCAAGAGGTCCACGGAGCCCAGGTTGGAAATCCCCAGATGGTCTATGATATCTGTATTATGCTCCTTAGTCCAAGGTGCCACAATGTCCGTCGGGCTCAAACTCTCAATCTACCCCATCACGGTCCTTGCACTTTGTCTACCTGCACAGCACCTTTTCCCGGAACTGTAGCACTGCATTCTGCATATTACATAGAAACATAGAAACCTATAGCACACTACAGGCCCTTCGGCCCACAATGTAGTGCCTACTTTATGTCACCTACTCTAGAAACTGCCTAGAATTACCCTACCACATAGCCTTCTATTTTTCTAAGCAACATGTACCTATCTAAGAGTCTATTGTATCTGCCTCCACCACTATCGCCAGCAGTGCATTCCATGCACTCATCACTCTCTGTATGAAAAACTTACTTCTGACATCCCCTTGGTACCCATTTCCAAGCACCTTAAAACTATGCCCCCTTGTGTTAGCCATTTCAGCCCTGGGGAAAAGCCTCTGGCTATCCACAAGATCAATGCCTCAAATTGTTTTGTTTTTATTACCTTGATGTACTTAGTACGTGATGGCATGATCTTCCTGGGTGACATGCAAATAAAAGCTTAACATTGTATTTCAGTATACATGTCAATAATACAAACCAACCCAGATGACTGATCAGTCTGTGCCTGACAATGGTGTGGGATCACTCACGGTCCACTGGCACTACATTGCATGCAAACACTGGAAATTACTCTTTGACACCCTCCTCCAAGAACGGTAATAGTGATAAACCTGGGAATTATACATCAGTGAACCTTATGTCAATGGTGGGAAAACTAGAGAAAGGACTTATGGAGAAGCATAGTCTATTATGGATAGTCAACATGGCTTTGAAAGGAGTAGGCCATGCTTCAAAAGCATGTTTGAATTCTTTCAGGAAGCAACAAAGCACATTGATGCAGGTAGAGTGGTGAATATAGTAAATGGATTTTAGTAAGGCGCTTAACATGGTTCCCCACAGTAGGATCATTCAGAATGTCAGGAGGCCTGGGATCCACGGATACTTGGCTGTGTGGATTCAGAATTGGCTTGCCCACAGAAGGCAGAGGCAAGTAGTAGATGGAGAGCATTCCAAATGGAGGATGGTGACCAGTGGTGTTCCACAGGAATATGTTCTGTGACCCCTCCTCTTTGTGATTTTTATAAATGACTTAGATGAGGAAGTAGAAAGGTGGGCTTGTTGTGGGACTATTGTGGATAGTGCAGAAGACTGTCACATGTTACAACAGAACATTGATAGCTGCAGAGCTGGGCTGAGAAGTGGCAGATGGAGTACAACCCTGAAAAGAGTGAAATTATTCACTTTGGAAGGATAAACTTGAAGACAGAATACAGGATTAAAAGCAGGATTCTTAACAGTATGGAGGAACAGAGAGATCTTAGAGTTCACGTCAAGAGATCATTCAAGGTTACAGCACAAGTAGATAGGCTGGTTAAGGAGTACAGTATTTTGGTCTTCATTAGTTGGGAACTTAAGAGCCATGAGGCAACGTTCCAGCTCTATAAAACTCTGGTTCGATCACGCTTGGAGTATTGTGTTCAGTTCTGCTCATTATCAGAAAGATATGGAAGCTTTAGAGAGGGTGCAGAGGAGATTTGCCAGGATGATGGCTAGATTAGAAAGCAGATCATATGAAGATAGGTTGAGTGAGCTAGAGTTTTTTTCTTTGGAGAAAAGGAGGATGAGAAAAAAAGACAATAATTGTGTAACAAATACAAAATGCTGGAGGAATTCAGCAGACCAGACAGCATCTATGGAAAAAAGTACAGGTGACGTTTTGGGCCAAAACCCTTCGGCAGGACTGGAGTAGATTTTAAAGGTGGGGAAAGGGAGAGAGAAACACCAGGCGATAGGTGAAACCTGGTGGGGGAGGAGCACCAGAGGGAGGCGATGGGAAAAGGCAAGAGAGAGAAAAGGGGATGGGGAATGGTGAAGGGGGGGTGGCATCATGGGAAGTTTGAGAAATTGATGTTCATGCTATCAGGTTGGAGGCTACCCAAACAGAATATAAGGTGTTGTTCCTCCACCTTAAATGTGGCCTCATCACGACAGTGAAGGAGGCTAGATGTGTACAAGATTATAAGAGGCATGGATCAAGTGAACAGCCGGAGACTTTTTCTAGGGTGGAAGTGCAGATGATATGATGACATACGAGGCGGAATAACTTTAAGGTGTTGGAGGAAGGTATAAAAGAGGTGTCTGAGGTGGTTTTTTTTACACACAGAGTGGTAGGTGCATGCAATGCACTGCCAGGGGTGGTGGTAGAGGCAGAGACATTTGGGACATTTAAGAGACTCTTAGATAAGCACATGGATGAAAGAAAACTGGAGGGCAATGTGGGAGGGAAGGGTAGATTGATCTTGAAATTAAAGGGTTGGCACAACATTATGGGTCAAAGGAAATGTACTGTGTGGTACTGTTCTATGCTCCACATTTTCTTCTCAGTTCTGCAGCAAGCTTTTCAGCATTTGCTCTGTGCTACCAGGGGAAGGGTCTTTAAGGTCTGAAAATCGAGATCTAGATGATGATCAACACAGCAGATGAAAACCGTATAGAAACTCTCAGCGGAAACTGCATTGTCCCTTTTCAAAACGCCACTAAGCACCTATAGATAGCTCTAGTTTTATAATTTTTTTTCCAGGAAAATTCATGCAGATCAGAAAAATTGGTGTTTGATGCTTCAATTCCAATGCAATACTGTATTCATTAATTTAATATGAAATCAAAAGAATGGTGCGCTGCTCTACATTTTTTCACTATGCTGCATTTCCCTCCCTAACTTCAGCTGTTATATGGGACTTAGTTTCCCCTTGACTGTCCATGTAAATGCAGGACAGAGAGTGAGTTAAATATTATCTCTGTGCATATATCTACTTCAGATCTAAAGTAGAAGTCGCAAGTTTCTATTTTCACTTATGCACATCTCATTTCACCTCATTATTCCCCAATGTAATGTTCATCCTTCTTTGACAAGTATCATTAGAGTGTTTGGGTATATACCAAATATAAATTTCACCAGCAACTAATCTTCAGACCTGCATGTGGATTGTAGATTGAATTTAAGATGCAGCCCTGAACAATAGTGCACTGGAGCTGCAGACTGTTAATTGCAAACCAAACAATGCTGATTAACATTCATTTTGGGTGTCTAGAGTGTGGGTACGAAGGAGCAGGAGGTATATGAAAACTATATGTAATTCAAAGGAGGTATTGTAGATACACTGTCCCGCTGTTACTGTTGACCTTTACATATAAAATGTCGTGTAATATTGGGTTGAGCGGGCCCTTTCTTACAAGAGTGTTTCAATATGATCCCCACTGGTCTTTTTGTCGAACAAAACATTTCTATATACACGAGATTCAACGTCTCTCCAGTGAGTTCACTCATGCTACAAACAGATTGTCTCTAGTCTGTTTTACCTCTCTGCTTATTACTTGTTTATTGCTTACATTACTGTGGAATAATTTTATGTTCCCTTTTTATTTTTGCTGCTAACCATTCCTGTCACTCTCTTTGCTCTACATATTTCTACTTTTTTAAGCCTCTCTCTGAACTTTCTAAAAATACACATTTCTCAGTTGCGTTGACACCTTACAATTAACACATGTCCCTTTTCTGCTTTTGTGGACTATCTCTAGCCAGCTAGAGAACACTAGCTTTGATTTCCCTATCTTTTTCTTTTGTGGGGAGAAACAGCAGGACGATAACTGAAACAGGCAGTTCTTGGGCCTCCTATTATTCAATGACAGATTAGAACATTGAACACAGAACATAGAACAGTACAGCAATGGGTAGGACTACAACTAGAGTTCATAGGTTAAAGGTGAAAGGTGGACAGTTTAAGGGGAACATGAGGGGAAACTTCACTCAGAGGGTGATGAGAGTATGGCATGAACTGCCAACGCAAGTGGTGCATGCAAGCTGGATTTCAATGTTTAAAAGAAGTTTGGATATGTACGTGGGTGGTAGGGGTATGGAGGGCTGTGATCTCGGAGTAGTCAATTTAAATGGCTTGGCATGGACTAGATGGGCTGAAGAGCCTGTTTCTGTACTGTACTTTTTTTATGACTCTATGATACTGTGCCAAACAAAACTAGTAATTAAATGCCTATCTAAACTAATCAATTCTTCCATATCCTTCTCCAGATATTTTGCCTTTTAACTGCCTCTGTTGACTTTGCCCTGGCACCCACCACTGTGTAAAAAGCTTGACCTGCACAACCCTTTTGAAATATCCCTATGAATCTTTGATTCCAATTTATCAAAGCAAAATTTGTTCTTATCATAACGAAATTGGCTTCACCCTTGATGATTATTTTTACTGTCGTACACAGCTTCATATGGCTAACTATTTAACCCATACTTTCTAAACACTTTCTTTGTCTGGAATGATTTAAACGATTTTCTTGCTCAAGTATTACCCATTCCTCCTGATCTTTTTTGACCTTTTTCAGTACCTTGCTCATCCCCTTTCCAAATTAGTTTAAACCTCTCCTCTCTCACTATTCTCAACAGCATAGAAACTTTCCCTCAGGGAGATTTATCCAAACTCTATTGAAATGCAGGAATAAAAACAAAACATGCTGGAAACACCTATCAGGTCAGCCAGCCTCTGTGGCAAAGTTAATGTTCCTGAAAGATGAACTATTTCTCCTTTCATGGTTTCTGCCTGACCTACTGAGCATTTCCAGCATTTTCTCCTTTCACTTAAAATTTTACCATCTGCAGTGTCTTGATTTCCATTGAAATGCAATTCATCTGGTGTGAACAAGTCTCACCTCCCTTGGGAGTGCTTCCAATGCCTCAGGGATCTAAAGTCCTCCTGCTCCATCTATCCAGCCACACATTTATTTGCACTATTCTCCTATTTCTTTGCTTGCTAGTGATGATACTAACATTGGAGGGATTTGGGTATTCATGCCTTAGTGATTTTACTTTTTAATGTTTACAGGACCACACACATTTCTCTATTATTTGTGCCAAAATATACTACAGCTATTGATTCACTCCCCATTTACAAAAATACTTTGAACTCTTTTTCAGTGAGATTGCTTATCCAGCCACTGAAGAAACAATACACTATAGGCACTCTTAATGACAATGACAGAAAAGCCTAAGCTATGTCCTGCTCTGCGTGCTTTCAACATGCTGCTCCCACAACCCTTCCAAAATTTCAACAACAGATTTGACAGCGGCACACTCACTCTGAATGTTCCCGCTTTGCCTCCCTTGTAGTCAGTCAACCTAGTGTCTGAATGGAGGTCTCTTGCTGAAATGTTCAGTGTGTGGGAGAGGGTGCAGAGAAGATTGGCCAGGATGTTCCTTGGGATGGCATGTTGCAGTTATGCGGAGAGGTTGGATGGGATCTTAATGGAAACAAAGAGACTGAGGGGTGGGCACGGGGGATGGGAGTGGAATCTGATGAGGGTGCACAAAATTGAAGGGCACAGATAGGGTAGATGGAAACCTCCCTCATCTCAGAGTTGTCTTGCCTAGTCAGCACATTTATGTCTGGAGGGGATCTGAAGAAAAAAATTCTCACAAGGTGGTCAAAATCTGGAACAATCTGCCTGAGAGTTGGTAGATGCAGGTATTCGTGGAACATTTAGAAATATCTAGATAAGTACTTGATTCAACAATGAATAAAAAGCTACATACAGATCAATTGCTGATAAATGGGATTAATAAATGAGTTCTTGATGGTTAGCATGGACATGGTGGGCCAAAGGGCCTGTTTCTTCACCATATGACTATTTTGCAAGGTGCACTTTAGGCAGCCCAGTGAAAAAAATACCCCCAGCAACTGAACTCTCGCCTAGAAGAACCACTGTGAAGTATAAATATCATCATGTCACTTTGCCTACAACAAATATTTGTTGGGACCCCTCTAGCCACCAACATTTGTTTGATATAGTGAACAGTCTAGCTTGCCAACCGTTAGGGTAAGTAGTCAATTAACTTGCTGTTCCATCAATGACAGCTATTCTCTGATAGCTCACACAGTTAGGCATCCGTTCCTAGCTCTGAAGATGCATATATGTGGACTTTTCAGAAGGATCTCATTCCATGGCAATTGAAGCCAATTTTTTTTTCCATACTTAAAAAATAAGAACACACTTCCAAGTACCGTTAGAAACGGGCATGAGTGCTGACCCTACCATGAGTAAGTAATGAAGTCCATCCTTTGCCTTCAGTTGCCAGATATACTACTTGTATTTGGTTTTGGATAGGTTTCTCCCATTGTGGCAGGAGAAGGATGATAGAGTGAAGGAACCATGGTTGACAAGAGATACAGAATATTTAGTCAGAAGGAAGAAAGAAGCTGACCTAAGGTTTAGGAAGCAAGGATCAGACAGGGCTCTAGAGAATTACAAGGTAGCCAGGGATGGAGCTGAAGAATTTACTTAAGAGAGCTGGAAGGGGGGCATGAGAAGGTCTTGGTGAGTAGGATTACAGAAAACTCCAAGGCTTTCTACACATATGCGAAGAAAAGGAGGGTGACTAGCGTGAAAGTAGGACTGATCACGAATGGAAGAGGAATTGTGCCTGGAGTTGGAGGAAGTAGGAGAGGTGCATAATAGTTTGCTTCAATATTCACCAGTGAGAGGGATTTTGATGTTTATGAGGGCAACATAAAACAAGCTGACATGCCAGAACATGTTGACATTGAGAAAGAGAATGTGTTTTTGAAAAACATTAGGATAGATAAGTCCCTGTGGCTGGATGGGTTATATCCTAGGTTACTATAGAAAGTGAGGGAAGAGATCCTTATTCCATTGATGATGACCTTTACATCCTCATTGGATACAGGAGTTGTACCAGATGATTGAAGGATGGTAAATGTTATTCCTTTGTTCAAGAAAGAGAGTAGAGATAACCTGGGAATTAAGAGACCAGTGAGTTTTACTTCAGTGGTGGGTAAATTATTGGAGTGGATTCTTAGAGATGGGATTTATGAAAATTTGGAGAAGCATAGTCCGATTAGGGATAGTCAGCACGGCTTTGTGAGGGGCAGATCATGCCTCATGAGCTTGACTGAATTCTTTGAGGATGTGACAAAGCACATTGATGAAGGTAGAGTAGTTGATGTGGTGTATATGGATTTTAGAAAAGTATTTGACAAAGTTCCCAGTGGTAGGCTCATTCAGAAAGTTGGGAGGGATGGGATGCAGGGAAACTTGGCTGCATGGATTCAGAACTGGCTTGCTCATAGAAGACAGAAGGTGGTTGAACAGGGAGTATATTTTGTGTAGAGATTGGTGATCAGTGGTGTTCTTCAGGGATCTGATCTGGGACTCCTGCTCTTCGTGTGATTTTAATAAATGACTTGGATGTGAATGTAGAAGGGTGGGTTAGTAAGTTTGCAGCTGACATGAAGGTTGTTGGTGTTGTGGATAGTGTAGAAGATTGTACATTACAATGGGATATTGACATGATACAGAGTTGGGCTGAGAAGTGGCAAATGGAGTTCAACCCAGAAAAGTGTGAATGATTCACTCTGGAAGTTCGAATTTGAAGGGAGAATACAGAGTTACTGGCAGGGTTCTTAGCAGCGTGGAGGAGCAGAGGATCTTGGGGTCTATATCCATAGATCTCTCAAAGCTGTCTTACAAATTGGCAGCTTTGCAACCTTCTGTTAAGGTGTATGGTGTGTTGGCCTTCACTAGTTCGGGATTAGTTTCAAGAGCCACAAGGTAATATTGCAGCTCTATGTGACTCTGGTTAGACCACACTAGGAATATTGTGTTGAGGTCTGGTCACCTCATTATAGGAAAGGTGTGGAAGCTTTAGAGAGGATGAAAAGGAAATTTATCAAGATGCTGCCTGGAACAGAAAGCATGTCTTATGAGGATAAGCTGAATAAACTAGGGCTTTCCTTTTTGGAGTGGAGGAGGATGAGTGATATCCTGATAGAAATATACAAGATGATAAAAAGCATGGAATCAAGTGAATAGCTAGCCTTTTTCCCAAGGCGGTAGCAGCTAACATAAGGAGGCATAATTTTAAAGTGATTAAAGGAAAATATGGGGGGATTTCAGAGGCAAGTTTTTTTTTTAAACACAGAGTGGTGGGTATGTGGAACACCCTGCCAGGGTGGTAGAAGAGGGGCCTTTTAGAAGCTTTCAGATAGGCACATGGATGATAGGAAGATGGAGGGCTATGTAGGAATAAAGATTAGATTGATCTTAAAGTAGGTTAAAAGGTTGGCACAACATTATGAGAGCCTGTATTGCACTCTAGTGCTCTATGCTCTATATTCTATGTCAGCTCAAACAACAGATGCTTTGCCACAGTCATCTTTGACCCTCCTCGGTTAGACGACAGCATTCATTCAGAAATCCAACTCAGAACCCTGTCCAGTTACCCCTGTTGGCAGAAGATACTTTTTGGAAATGGTTTCGGGGCAAGGGCGGCTTTGATACGTTGCCTCCTCACCATTCCTGTGATTTAGTCACTGCCTAGCATGTTGACAAATATTAGAAACCTGGTAAGTTATTGCACCTCAATTAAAAAGAGGAAGAAAACAATATTGGCTAAGGATTCTGGAGCTGTGACCAGCTTACCAAACATGATGTAAGGGAATCAAACAAAGGTGAGTGTGTCAGCAAATCACTGCTATCAAAATCTGTTTCTATTTAACTGTGTAAAGATTGCTTTAAATAGCCACTTCCTAATTTGCACTCAGCCTTACTCATTGAAATACTACTATTCTGACTGGGAGGACTGTCTACATTGATGATATCCTGATAAAATGTACTGTAAAAAACCATCACTGGACAAATCCCTGTCAACGTCTCACACAGTCTTGCATATTTGACCTTCACTTCCGCAAACAGAAGACAGCAGATATGGAAATCTCTCAGACATTTGGTTATTTTCACAAGAAACACCTCCACTTTCCTTCATCTTTTTCAACTTCAAACCACATTATAGAAAAGAAACTACAGAGTTGCTAATAAATTCACCTATAAAGGGAGACAGAGGCCAACATAATGGATGTTTCCAATCAGCTCATAATTTCTGCACCATTGGAGTACAAAGGATCTGTTACCATCCAATTTTTTTTAACCAACTTCCATCCGACCTTGAGAAAACATTCTTTCTCATTTTCCTATTCTCTTCTGTTGAAGATGTTGGCATATTCTTGGGTACAATATGTTACTCCAGTTGCTATAATTTGCAAGCATGCTAGAAAGCCGAGGGAAGAAGGGTTTTGGAGGACACTAGCCCTGCTATCAACCTATTCTAAGTACACATAGGGATGACTGGCTACTGTCATGAAGTGGACTTCCACAAGTACGCCATTGGGTAACTGGGAAAGGCTAAAGCCGTTTGCAGCAAAGCAACTACTGTATTAGCTGACACCTACCACTCAGCACAGAAGGTGGACCTCATTGATAATTTATTCATAGGATGTGATTTGCTAATAAGGCCATTATTTATTGCCCTTAGGAATTGCCTTCCCCACCATTGAGTTACAAGGAGAGCTGTCGCAGGAGAGTAGATTCCATCATCAAGGACCCTCCACCACCAGGTTCAGGAATCAGTATTACCCCTCAACCCAGAGGGGAGAACTTCACACTCCCCAACAGTGAACTGATTCCACAATCTATGGACTCACTTTTAAGGACTCTAGAACTCATGTTCTTCATATTTATTTATTATTATTTCTTCTTTTGTACTAGCACAGTTCGTTGCCTTTTGCACACTGCTTGTTTGGCTCTCTTTGTCATGTGCAGCTTTCCACTGATCCTATTGTGTTTCTTTCTATTTACTGTGAATGCCCGCAAGAAAATGGATCTCAGGGTAGTGAATGTTGATATATATGTTCTTTGGTAATAAATTTACTTAGAACTTTGAATGTTTTCCATCTTCCTTGAACTGATGTTGTTTTCATTCTGGAGGTATTTCCCCCAACAACATTGGATCGTGGTTTAAGTGGACAGCAGTGAGCTGCTGATGAATGCTCAAGTGAGGATGTTGGGGGAACTGGCAAATTGTGTTGTTCACAGAAACCTGGCACTCTTATTGTTCTGGTGGTTTTGGGAAGGCTGTCACAGAAGCCTCACTGAGTTTCATGCAATGCATCCTTTCAACACCCAGTCTACAAAATATCTGAGCTATGTATAACTTAATGTTCATTTAAGTTTATGTTAATTTATGTTTCAAATGTATCATGCTCCTGCAGCAGAATGCTTATTTTCATTTGCATTTACATCCTGGATATGCGTAAGCAATGACAACAAACTTAAACCTGAACCAGTAAATATTTAAAAAAATACTGCAGATGCTGGAAATCTGAAATAAAAACAGAAAACACTGGAAACACTCAACAGCAAGACAAACAGTTAACATTTCAGGTACTAGTGAACTACTTCTTTTTCCACAGATGCTGCCTGATCTGCTGAACATTTCCTCTACTTTGTTTTTATTTGTCAACAGCCCATTACAGTAAAGCAACAATGAAAATTAACAATGGGTTCTCTCCTTGCATTCAGCGTGACCCATCTGCTTCAGTGCACAGTGATGAAATCAACCATCTTAAATATACTTATTCACCACCCTCCTTCTAAACCTCAGCAAAGAACACTGCACAATAGCTGGCCAATTAAATTTGCCAGCTGCTGCAGGCATAATAACTGCAGATTAGGCCAAGAAACATATTGTCACTGGCTGTCAAGGTGAACATGGCAACATACTTTCATACATTAGACTCCTGGAGCAATCAAGCAAGATGGCTTACATAGTGACGTAGTCCACAAAACCCGAGTGACCCAGGTTCAATCTGAGCTCTGTTGGATTCCAGCTTCCTCCTACACCCCGAAGAAGTGTGGGCTCGCAAGCTGATTTACCACTGTAAGCACCCTGGCTGTGGCCTTTGAACTTTCTCATCTTCCAGTACCTCGGTTTCTCTGTAACTGTAATGCTATGTTCTGCATTTTGCTTTCTATTTTTATGACCTCAATGCATACCAAACATTTCCTCATACCCACCCCACCAAATGTGCAAAACAAAAAAAAAGTGTTCATGTAACATTTAGAAACAGAAAATGCTGGAAATACTAAGCAAGACAGGTGGCATCTGTGGCAAAGGAAGCATTTCAAGCTGATGACCTTTCACCGGAACAAGGAAGTGATAGAAAACAAACGTGTTTTGAATTGGCGAAGGGCGTGGTGGAAGGTGTCAACAACAAAGAGGATCTCCGTGGCAGGGCAAGGACTGGGAGAAATTGATCAACTGACACGATTGGTGGTGATGCCTGCTGAGAGAGACTGATGTGAGAATCATAATCAGGTTTAATATCACTGACATATGTCTTAAAATCTGCAGTCTTTGCAGCAGCAGTTCAATGCAAAACATAATAATTTTAAAAAAAGAGCCATGAATTATAGTAAGTATATATATTAAATAATTATATATATATATGTGTGTGTGTGTGTGTGTGTGTGTGTGTGTGTGTGTGTGTATATATATATAAAATAATTAAATTAAATAAGTAGTGCATAAATAAAAAATGATGAGGTGGTGTTCATGGGTTCAATGTCCATTCAGAATTCGAATGGCAGAGAGGAAGAAGCTGTTCTTGAATTATTGAGTGTGTGTCTTCAGGCTTCTGTACCTCCTCCCTGATGGTAACAGTGAGAACAAGGCATGTCCTGGGTGTTGGGCGTCCTTATTGCTGATCTGTCTTGATGAGATGCAAGTGAATGTGAAGCAAGGGGAGCAGAAAGAACATTGATGCTGGAACTATGAGATACTGAACACTAAAGGTGCTGGAAAACAGACTTCTTGTTAGACACAAGGATGATTGAAGATAGACATTAAGATAGAAGGTAAGCATTTCTAGATGTGTAGTTCTTTGCCTTATTGCAGGAGTGTTCTGCTGATGAATTTCTTGGCCTAAAGTAGACCCATAATTTATTTTCCATGTTTTTTAATGGAACAGAAAGAGGCATTTTGGCCCATTAAATCAATGCTGGTTCTCAGAGCAATCCCAGTACCCCAACTTATTTCTCTGTAATGTATTTTCTCTCACACCCCATCATCACCGCTTAGATTTCCCTGCTACCCACCTTCAGTGGCAATATTCCCATTTCTTTAAAGGTGCTGTCAAGGCACACAGAAACACAAGTGTGGGCTATGGACTCCTTGAGTCTGATCCCGCTCCTTGTCCACTTTCCCATCCAACCACCATACTCCAGGTCCCCTAGCAACACAACACACATAGTGGGGTACGCAGCATCCATGGGAAGAAAGGAATTGTCAATGTTTTGAGTCGAACCTCTCCCGTGGGGCTGGTGATTGTGTGCTGCTCCAAATTCCAGTATCTGCAGTCTCCCCAATTCTCTAAATGCTCACAACCTATTATCTCAGCATTGCAAATACTCAATGACATGTGCATCTGCAGTCCACTGAAGTAGAGAAGTCCACACAGCTACAATCTTCTTACTTACTTACTGCCCATTATGTCGCTGGTGTTTATGGCAGCAATGAAGATCTTCCGTTGATAAAAGGATTCTTCATTGCTGTTTCTGAACATTTTTCTTTGACTGTCAGGGTTGTTGGCCCTGAGCTGAACCCTTGGACCTGGAGGACCAGTGAACCACTCTTAGTCTAGACTCTACCATTTGACCTGTGAAGAGCCAAAGCATAAAGCCCTGACTCTCCAGGTCATTGAGCTTCCAAACTATGACAAAGTTGTGGTTCTCTTGGAGGTACAGCCTTCTGCATATTGAAAATTCTTCACAACATAGTCCTGGCTAATCCCTTATTAACAGCCAAAGCACCCCTACTTCTACATTATTCTGCTTGCTCCCAGCATATGGCTTTGGGTTTCTCAAAAGCATCCCAAATGCTCCTCAACAATTTGAATGGTCATGTCCAGAGATCCCCAGGAGTCTGTGAGGATGCTTTTGCTCATCCTCAGTCTGTCTGGTAATTTTGTCCCTTGACAGGTCAGAATAAGGCATCACGTTCAGAAGTGTGACATCCTAGACTACCAAGAGCTGGCATTTCAGGACACTGCAAAAATACCACCAATATCTTGTCAAAATCCCCCAAATCCTCAAAAACAATTGCTTTCTTTATCCACTGAGGGGTAATTCAATCTCACTCACTATATTTCCAGAATGATATTCAGAAATTGAGGAAACTAGGGGAATATGTGGTTAATGCAGGAAAATTGGGGTGACAGGGTAGAGATACCCTGTAGGTCACCCTTGAGCAATGGTAGCATCTGCTTAGCACACCACCCCCACCCAATCAGGGTCACATGAAGCCATGGGAGCAGGTGGTGGATGGTTGTATGAGCAGTTTGGTGCATATCACAAGTCCTGGTTATGTGACCACTGATGCCAGGCAGACAATGTCTGGACAGTATTGATAATAGCTGGGGTCACCTGTCTTGTAAAGACACTGCCCAGAAGAAGGCAATGGCACACCACTTCTGTAGAAAAATTTCCCAAGACCAATCATGGTCATGGAAAGACCATGGTTGTCCACTTCACACGATAGAGCACATAACGAACAAACAGGAGGAAAACTGCATTGAGATAAAAGATTAGTCATGTGCAAAGGTCAAATGGCCTACTCCAGCTTCAGATGCATACTTTGCAACATCCCTGTGAAAACAGATGGAGATAGATAGAGATAGAGACAGACAGACAGACACACACGCACACACACACACATACACAGGCCAGAGCACATACATCTTAATCTTAAGAGCCAGAGTCCTGAGGATCTATATGCACTGATTACTTATTACATTTCTATCTGACTTTAACCATCCATCCCAGATCGCAGCATCATTTACCACAAATTCTGTGTGGTAACATTTTCCTAAAGTTGTTGTCACAGGATACAAAATGTCATGCATCCCACCTTCAGTACAACTTAATGAATTCAACCCCTCTATGTTGGAACGTTTCATATTCCAATATATGAAGAGGACTTGTTTTTGCTATTTTACTGGGGCCTGGGTTTGATTCTGACCTCTGCTGTTGCATATGAGACGTTTACATTTCTTCTCTGACTACGTAGGTAACCTTTCACATCTCAAAGACGTGTTCGTAAATTAATTGGCTGCTATAACAGACAGACAGACATAAATTATTCCATGATGTAATACCACAAAAGTTAAAGTGGACTGTTTAATGCATGTGTGAGAGAGTTCAAGATCCAGGAGTACTTGAAAGTAAGGAGAGGGTGGTGGGACTACTCCTCCAAGAGGACCACAACCTAGTCGTGGTTTGGAGGCTTGCGTGCCTCAATGACTCAGACAGCTATGTTGGCTGGAGCCAGGTCTTTATGCTTTAGCTCTTGGCGAGGTCTCCCATGCCAAACAGGTCCAAGGGTAGAGGCTGGACTAAGAGTGGTCCACTGTGTCTCCAGTTTCAGGGGTTTAGCTTAGGGCTAACAACCCTGACTGGTAAAATAAAATAGTTACAGAAACAGCAATGAAGAATCCTTCTATATTTGAGCGAAACAGTATTCCTGCCACCTGGAACTTGAGTGAATGACAGTAGTGAAAGCCAAGGAACTACACGATGAAGGAAACCCTGAACACCATCAGAGATGTAGGACCTTCATTACTGCCCCAAACACCAATGGTATAGTGGGTAGTAGGTAGGGCGGGACTATTCCTAATGGCATTGCTGGACCATGTGTCGTTATAACGATAAGTAATGAGGTTTAATTTATACGGCACTCCTCAATCACCCAAGATCCCCTAAAGCAATTAACAGACAATTTAATTTGTTTGGAAAGATGTCATTATTTATATCTAAATGAAGCACAGCAAATTCCCACAAAGTGCTAGTAAATAAATCTATTTTGATTACATTGTTTCAGGAATAAATACTGGGTCAGGGTAACTCCCTTGTTTGACTTTGAGTGTAGCTGTGAAATTTGTCTCCTTCTCTTGAATAGGTCAACAAGATTTTGGCTTATACGATAGGGTATTTTTAGAGACTCCTGGGTAGGTACATGGACCTTAGAAAAAATAGAGGTCTATGGGTAACCCTAGGCAATTTCTGAAGTACATGTTCAGCACAGCATAGTGGGCCGAAGGGCCTGTATTGTGCTGTAGGTTTTCTATGTTTCTAATCTCTCATCTAAAGGAAGAGGCCTGTGATATTGTTGCATCCCTCTCCGTCAAAGAGTGCAGCATTCATTCGTGCCAACTAGTATCAGTCCCCCTCTGCAACTTTTTCTTCTCTTCAAGTCTACAGCAATTTGAAAATTATCTCTGAAGCTACCTTTGCCACCCTCTCAAGGCAGCACATTCCACATCACAAAATACCCCGATGGGTTTCAAAGACTACCTGTCGTGTTTGAAGTGAGGGCATCAACTGGCCAACATGAGAATATGTACTGTACCACCAGGTTCAAGGAGAGCTTCTATCTGCTGCTATAGGTCTCTTGAATGGATTTCTTGTACAACAAAGACAAACTCCTGAACTCTCAAACTACCTTGCCATGGCCCTTGCTGCTTATATGCCTACCTGCAATATACCTTTCTCTGTAAATGGAAGAGTGTGTTTTGCATTCTGTTATTCTTTTCCCTTTGTACTACAGCGGATTTTGGTTAATTAGGCCATCAGTTAATTGGGGTAGCCCCATATTTGAGACAACTCTTAAAGAACAAAAATTAATCCAGAAAACAACCAGGATTCCCTTGGTCTATTTGGGACTCTATGCCACTTAATCGGGAGGAGAAACTTGCCAAACAATTTCTAACTAGCGTCAGTCACGTGCATTTGTGTGCCTGTTAAACACTACACCGACCTTACAGCAAACAGCTTTTAAATAGTGTCGGTTATGTGTTTTTGTGTTCAATAAGCAAGGATTTTTGTCACTGATAGTTGGTGAGAAATAAACTGTAATTCAGAACTGTTTTGCTCACTGCGGTTTCAAGCACTCAGGCTTGGAGATGCCAGAAACAGCCAGGAGTGAGAATAAAGCAATTTCACTCCTTCAAGAAATTAGGACCTACAAAGAATTTGAAGGTATCGACAATCATCTTGAATGTTACAATGCAAATGAAGATTTGGAGGATACAACCATTGACAGCATTGTTTGAAGGCAGTCCATTGTCTGCATTATGCACCTGTGCCAATTTTGTTCATTTACAATAAAAAAAACACATCAGCGTACATTGGATGAATTCCTCCGTTGATAACTATTAGGAGCTAATACTCAGTTTTATAGTACTGTAGTAGTATTGGTCATTTTCTAATTTGTTCTGTATTTCATTTAAATACATAATTTGTTACTCAGTTATGTAAACGGTATTTTGTCTTCTTTCATATACCTTTTTAACTATTTCCATGAAACTTCTGCTAATCGAGGCTGCCTGATTAATTGAGCCAAATTGTACTGGTTCCAATGTGTCCACTGAACTTTGATGTAATAACCATATAACAATTACAGCATGGAAACTTAGATATGGAACGATCTGTCTGGATGGCATGGAAAGAACAAAAGAGGCATATGGCATGCCTGCAAGGCACAAGCTAAAGAGTCAGGAAGTTAAGCTGCAGCTTTATAAAACTCTCGTCTTGCTTGATCTGGAGTATTATATTCAAATGTGGTTACCCCATTGTAGGAAGGATGTGGAGGTTTTGGAGAGAGAACAAAAGAGGTTTCCTAAAATGGTGCCTGGACTAAAGGGCATGTGCTACATGGAGAGGTTGGACAAACTTGGGTTGTTTTCCTTAGTGTGGTGGAGGCAGAGGGGAGACCTGGTAGAAGTTTACAAAATTATGAGGTGCAAAGATAGAGAAGACACCCTCTGTCTACTATCTGCAGTTTTTTGAAAACTTTCTGCAGCTTTTCCCCCTATCCTGTGCAGTGACCCTTCCATACCAGACGGTGATGCAACCGGTTAGAATGCTCTCCACGGTACATCTGCAGAAATTTGCAAGTGTCTTTGGTGACATACCAAATTTCCTCAAACTCCTAGAGAAATATAGGAATCAGTTGACTTGCTTTTAGACATTTGCCTGCTTTTCAAAGTTATGCCATGGCATATTTTGCATTCACCTAAAAGAGCAAACAGGGTTTTGATTAAGATGGAAATGTAGCATTCCCTCTGTACTGCACCAGAGTGTCAGCCTAGATTTTGATGCTCAAATTTCTGGAAAGGATCTTTGGAGTAAAATAACATAATTGCTGATTGATGACAAAGAGGCTGAGTTGAGGTAGGGTACGTTAAGTTGACCTGAATACACTTAAGCTTAAAAGTGTTACAGGTCAATGAGGAGACTTTTTCTTTTTAAAAAGAGCTCTGGTGCCTACTCTCAGGCTGTTACAAGTGAGGCTATTTTATTCAATGCACCTTGTTTACATGCCTGCAAATAAAAACAGGCTTTGTCACCGAGGGGGTTAATCATTGCTGTACCTAGCAACCACACCCAGGAATAAATGAGTTCATGATGCATTAGTCACTATACCCGTACTACCAGTTGTTTCAGACGCAGTATAAATACAAACTGTATGCAGCAAACATATTCAAGTATCAGATATTCATCACAGGTAAAAGACATGCATTTTGTGTACACAGTTCACCGAACAGTCTAGACGGCTCATTCATTATATTGTACCATTTATCATTGGTACATGTGATCTTTGCCAAAAGGCGCACGTGGTATTTCCGATTTCAAGACAACATTTAACCAGTGGCTCTCAAAACATTTTGCCCAGAAATCAACCAGAGATTATCAAAAGCAACACACACACAAAATGCTGGAGGAAATCAGCAGGTCAGGCAGCATCTATGGAAATGAACGAACATTCGACGTTTCGGGCCGAGACCCTTCTTCAGGGCTGGAAAGGAAGGGGGGAGACTCCAGAATGAAAAGGTGGGGGAGGGGAAAGCTAGAAGGTGGGTGGGAAAGGTAAAGGGCTGGAGAGAAGGGAATCAAATAGGAGAGGAGAGAGGACCAGAGGAGAATGGGAAGGAGGAGGTGATAGGCAGGCGAGAAGAGGTCAGAGGCTAGAGTGGGGAATAGAAGAGAAGGGGAGGGGGAGGGACTCCTCTTGTGTCACAGTGAGGCCACCTTCAGGGTGGAGGAGCAGCACCTGATGTATTCCATCCGGGTAGCCTCCAACCTGATGGCATGAATATCCATTTCTCCTTCCAGTAAAATAAAAATTCTTCCCCCTCCCCTTGCAACAGCAGCACAAACAATAAACAAAGTCAATCACTCTTAATTGCCTTTCTCCCCTCCGCTCTTATATAATAGTTGCTATAGATTGGAACACACTGGAATTCAGGAAAGCTGAAATTTAAAATAAAATGCAAGAAATACTCAGTTTCTGTGGAGAGAGAAGCAGAGTTAACATTTCAAGTCAATACCTTTCTTCAGAATTGGGAATTGTTAGAGACACAAAGGCTTTTAACTGAGCAGTGACTGAGAAACAGGTAGAACAGAGGCAGAACAGACATTGGTGGTGGGGAAAATGCTAGAGTCAGTTATCAAAGGTATGATAACAGCACATTTGGAAAGCGGTGAAATCATCGGACAAAGTCAGCATGGATTTGTGAAAGGAAAATCACGTCTGACGAATCTCATAGAATTTTTTGAGGATGTAACTAGTAGAGTGGATAGTGGAGAACCAGTGGATGTGGTATATTTGGATTTTCAAAAGGCTTTTGACAAGGTCCCACACAGGAGATTAGTATGCAAATTTAATGCACATGGTATTGATGTGGATAGGGAATTGGTTGGCAGACAGGAAGCAAAGAGTGGGAATAAACGGGACCTTTTCAGAATGGCAGACAGTGACTAGTGGGGTACCGCAAGGCTCAGTGCTGGGAACCCAGTTGTTTACAATATATATTAATGACTTAGACAAGGGAATTAAATGCAGCATCTCCAAGCTGGCGGATGACACGAAGCTGGGCGGCAGTGTTAGCTGTGAGGAGGATGCTAAGAAGATGCAGGGTGACTTGAATAGGTTAGGTGAGTGGGCAAATTCATGGCAGATGCAATTTTATGTGGATAAATATGAGGTTATCCACTTTGGGGGCAAGAACAGGAAAACAGACTATTATCTGAATGGTGGCCAATTAGAAAAAGGGGAGGTGCAACGAGACCTGGGTGTCATTGTACACCAGTCATTGAAAGTGGGCATGCAGGTACAGCAGGTGGTGAAAAAGGCAAATGGTATGCTGGCATTCATAGCAAGAGGATTCGAGTACAGGAGCAGGGAGGTACTACTGCAGTTGTACAGGGCCTTGGTGAGAACATACCTGGAGAATTGTGTGCAGTTTTGGTCCCCTAATCTGAAGAAAGACATTCTTGCCATAGAGGGAGTACAAAGAAGGTTCACCAGATTGATTCCTGGGATGTCAGGACTTTCATATGATGAAAGACTGGATCGACTAGGCTTATACTCATTGGAATTTAGAAGATTGAGGGGGGATCTTATTGAAACATATAAAATTCTAAAGGGATTGGACAGGCTATATGCAGGAAGATTGTTCCCGATGTTGGGGAAGTCCAGAAGGAGGGGTCACAGTCTGAGGATAAAAGGGAAGCCTTTTAGGACCGAGATGCGGAAAAACTTTTTCACACAGAGAGTGGTGAATCTGTGGAATTCTCTGCTACAGGAAACAGTTGAGGCCAGTTTATTGGCTATATTTAAGAGGGAGTTAGATAAGGCCCTTGTGGCTAAAGGGATCAGGGGGTATGGAGAGAAGGCAGGTACAGGGTTTTCAGTTGGATAATCAGCCATGATCATGCTGAATGGCGGTGCAGGCTCGAAGGGCCAAATGGCCTACTCCTGCACCTATTTTCTATGTTTCTATGCAGAAACAAAAATAGAGGTCTGTGACAGGATGTATGGAGAAACATGTCAATGACCAGCTCTCCATTTGTCTCGGATTCACTTGCCGCCAAAGACCTTGCTCTGCTGGTACCATTCCGTAGCTGAAGTGAAATGAGCACCCCATATTTAAAAAAAATAAAGTACAGGCATCTTCCACTCTTCAATTTGAAGTTTGGCACCTGTAACATCAGGGTTCTTATGGTCAGCCCCAATAGCAACCGACCTCTATTCCTCCGTGATCATAGCCCAGGAATTGTGACTGTCACATCACTGAGATCACTTTTTGAAAGGCCAGGTTGGAAGAGAAACACCATCTTCACAAGGTGAGCTTTGCCATGAAAAATATGCTATTGTGACACTTCCACTGGAGTAGGAGAATGATTCTCCTGCTCTTTCTAATGTGGAACAATCACATTGTGTTATTGGCGGACACTCCCCAATTCTGTGAGCTGCAGATGAAGCCAAGGAAGAATTTTATTCTGACCTTGAACAATCCCTAGCTTGAGAGTGTGACCAACTTGTAACATGACAAGTGCTGGTGACCATAGTCAGATCCGTTTGGGCACTCCCATCACCTTGTTTCTAAATTCTGATAGGAAAGTACATTTTGCACACCACAATACTAGATCTCCTATTAGGGAACAAGACAGGATAGGTGTCAGAAGGTTGTGTAGGGGAACACATTGCATCTAGTGGTCATAATGCCATCAGTTCCAAGGCAGTTATGGAAAAGGGTAGGTCTGGTCCTTGGTTTGAGATTCTAAATTGGAGAGAGGCCAACTTTGATGGTTTCAGAAAGGAACCAGCAAGTGTGGATTGGGTCAAGTTGTTTTCTGGCAAAGGTGTACTTGGGAGGCTTTCAAAATTGAAATTCTGAGAGTACAGAGTTTGTATGTTCCAGTCAGAATAAAAGGCATAGCAGGTTCAAGTAACCTTGGTTTTCGAGAGATATTGAAGCCCTGGTTAAGGAAAAGGAAGAGTTCCATAGCAGGAATAGGCGGGCAGGAACAAATGAGGTACTTGAGGAGTACGAGAAATGTAAAAAACAATTAAGAGTGAAATCAGGAGGTCCAAAAGAAGGCAGACAACGTGAAGGAGAATCCTAAGGGCTTTTACAGATATGTTAAGAGCAAAAGGATTGGAAGAAACAAAATTGGTCCTCTGGAAGACCATAGTAGTAATCTATGTGTGAAGCCAAAACACATGGGGGAGATCTTAAATGGACTTTTTGAACCTTTATTTACTCGGGAAACTGACACAGAGTCTATAAAAATGAGGCAAAGCAGCAGCGAGGTCCTGGACCCTATACAGATTACAGAGGTGGAGGTGTTTGCTGTCTTGAGGCAAATTAGGGTGGACAAATCCCCAGGGCCTTACAATGCATTAAAACATTTTTCTTTCTTGCTGGCGGTTTGATGTTTATTTTTAGAAGCTGTTTGTATGACGCATGGCTCCGGGGTTGTACACCGAATGGGGTTTTCTCCCCCACTTTTTCTGCTCAGTAGGGGTTTTTTATTACCAGAAAATTTTTCAATCCATAAAATAATGTTTTTTTTCCTTGAGATATTGTAAGTGTTGTTACTTCGATGTACTTGTGTTATTTTTTTTGAATAATATAATAATAAAAAGATTTGAAAAGAAAGAAAAAAAAGAAAACATCTTTTGTCACAGGATAGCTAATGTTGCTCTGTTGTTTAAGAAAGGATCTAAGAATAAGCCAGAAAATTATAAACCGAAGAGCCTGTCATCAATAGTGGAAAAGTTATTCTAAAGGCCTGGATATTTCACCAGACAGGGACTAATTTGGGATCAGCAACATGGCTTTGTGAATGGTAGGTCATGTCTAACCAATCTCATAGAGTTGATAGCTGATGAAGGCAAGATGGTGGATATTACCTACAAGGACTTTAGCAAGGCATTTGACAAAGTCTTACATGGGATATTGGTCAAGAAGGTTCAGACGCTTGGCATTCAAGCTGAGGTGGTAAATTGGATTAGGTACTGGCTTTGCGGAAAATGCCAGAGAATGGTTGCATATGGTTGCCTCTCTGACTTGGGGGCCTGTGACTAGTGGTGTGCCACAGGGATCGGTGTTTGGTCCATTATTGTTTGTCAT
Source organism: Mobula birostris (assembly GCF_030028105.1). Lineage (NCBI taxonomy): Eukaryota > Metazoa > Chordata > Chondrichthyes > Myliobatiformes > Myliobatidae > Mobula > Mobula birostris. The sequence goes on from NC_092371.1 coordinate 118,919,668, forward strand.
CTATATCAGTGATCTGGATGATTATTTGGTAAACTGAATGAACAAATCTGCGGATAACACCAAGACTGAGGGGTGTAGTGGACTGTGAGCAGAATTTCGACCAACTGGAAAACGGGGCTGCAAAGTGACAGATGGAATTTAATGCAGACAAGTGTGAGGACTGATCAGGGCAAGTCTTACATCGTGCACGAAAGAGAACTGAGGAGTGCTCAGGATAGGGATCTGGGAATACGGATCCATAATTCCTTGAAAGTGGTATCACAGGTAGATAGGGTCAAATTCTTCAGAAATATCAAGACCACCCACAGCCCAAATACCCAAGGGACAATCTCTCTCAGATCCAAGGAAGATGAGGGCTTCTGAAGGATAAACAGCAGTGAGAACACACAAGATGAAGAACTTCGAATACCTCCATAACCACTACCATGTATACCGTCTTAACTTGCTTACATCTTCAAAGAAGGATCATATATTAACTGGAAATGAAGGAGACCTCTGGAGCTTCTTAATCCAAAGGAGCTCACAATGTGAGTTGGTAACAGTTTTGTACTTCCCATTCAGTGCCCTCAACACCCATCTCCTGCTTCTTTACTTGTTGTTTACAATTACTCTTTTGTCCTCTATTCTTTTCTTTGTTAAATCACCTGTTCTGATCTACCTTCTGCTTTACCACATTTCTTTGCTTTGTACCACCTTAAAACTGTTAACTATTTAATTTCTTTTAGCTTTGATTAAAGATCAATGACTTGAAACACTAATTTCATTTCTCTCTCCACAGTTGCTGCTTGTCTTGCTTAGTATTTGAAGCATTTTCATTTTTTATTGTCAAGCAATCAATTTGATCAAAATAACTTGATGCCACTTAAATCTGTTGGCAAAGGGGATTATGCTTTTTTTAAAAAAAAAGAAAAGCTTAACAATAAACTCTTCTAAAAATTACTTATTTCAATAGTTTTGCAATTCCTTTGAATCTCACTACTGGCAAGATATGACCTTGATAAACATTAACAACCCTTCGTAAACAAAACAACATCAACATCAATGTTTGGAAAGTAAAAAACTGAGTATGGTGTTTTACAAAAAAACAGCTTCCAGATAAAATACAACACTGCTCTCAGAGTGTTCAGATTCGAACTGTACAACCACATCCAAGCCAGAGACCCTGTATTCAGATCCAATGCTACACAACACACTTCAACTGCACTCTCCAGATTATGAATTACCAATCTACAGGTTAGGCAGCAAGTCACATTTACATCACAAATCAACCACATACTCAAACTGATTTTCTCTTAAATCTTTACAATTCTTTTTAAATAAAATGAAATTTAGCATATATGAAGTAAAATATGAAATAACTGGAATGCAGTGCACTTCAATGACAAACTCTAAATGTACACTTTCTGAATATTTTCCTATGTTGTTTTATTAGACATTCATGGAATAAACCTCAAAAGCATGAATACCATTGCAACAATATTTGGGCAACATTAACAATCATTCTCCTCACCTTAGAACTTTCACTTCACAATCTTGATTCCAGGCCCACTTGGCACATCTTTGGCCAAATCTGTAAAAGCAAATTGAAATTATGATGTCAGTGTGAAACACCTGAGAGAAGACTTTATTTTCTCTTTCTGTGCATAACACCATAAGACACAGGAGCAAATTAGCCTTTCAGCAAATTGAGCCTGCTCCACCATTCCATCATGGCTTATTTATTATCCCTCTCAACACTGTCCTGATTTTTCCCTGTAACTTTTGACACCCTTACTAATTAAGAACCTATCAAACTCTGCTTTAAATATACCCAATAACTTGGCCTCCACAGAAATCTGTTGCAATTAATCCCACAGATTCACCACGCTCTGGCTAAAGAAATTCCTCCTCACTCCTGTTCTAAATTGACATCCTTGCATTCTGAGGCTGTGCCCTCTGATCCTAGACTCATCCACTACAGAGAACATCCTCTCCACATCCGCTCTATCTAGGCCTTTCAATATCGGAAAGGTTTCAATGAGATCCCCCCTTATTCCGTCTTGTCGTATAAATCACGCAGCATTACTTATCTACAGTACTGTACTTGATTTGGAAAAGCAGATACATAGATTGATAACAGAAAGGGATGTTTAATTCCAAATGTTAATTGATTTAAACGTTGTCTTTTTAAGCACAGAGAGGGCAATATTTCAGAAGTGTTTAATCTTGTACACAGAAGTGACAACATTTTCCTTTAAGTATTTATTTTCTGTAAGATGAAAGAACTGTGCCACAACAATGCAGTTGAATCTTAAATAGTATCTGAAGTGATCTAGCGAACCACCGGGGTTTGCAGAGATGATACTTGTTCTTTGTTGTATTAAATGAGTAGCAATGCCTGCATGTGGATCTCAATGAGGTCAATGGAAACAAACCTCAGAAGCTGAGTTCATATTATGGAGAACGCCATAGATTTAGAACTGCGAAGTAGCAAATAATGTCAACTCAAAGAGTAATTTCAAAAAGACTCATCAGCACCTCCTCAGAATGATGATGGATGAACGATAAATGATAGCCTTACAACAAGGGTAAAGACCAAGCAGAAACTAGATAGCCCTGCAAAATGGGTCAATTTACGTAGCTGGCCTGTGTATGTTGACTGGTGCCCTTACAGTTCATGTTCTCGCCTCAATATTGTGATAGTGATGTACAGCCATCAACGACCATGCTGCTCGTTGCATGAACACATTTTCAGTTTCATGAGTGGCCAGCACTGACTAAAGCCACACCGACATCACTGAAAGGCCATCTGCTTATCACGTGACAGATGGTGAAAGTCATCCCATCCAAAGGTTGGGTGGATGACTACAAGTTATTGCATGAAATCCTTAATTTTCAGACCTGCCTCTCAAGTACTTGCTTAACGCAGACAGCAGGCACTGTAAATCATTCACCACAGGGAAGCAGGCCATCTTAGAAAGACCCCATTGGCTGCTTTGACCAGTTCTGTACTCGGGGTGGACTGCTCTCTACCTGCATTGTGCAGGTAAATGACAAAAACAGAGACATCAGAGACACAAGAGTTTGCAGATGACATTATAGTCTACAGAGGCATTACATACTTGTGGATGATGTAGCAAAGAAAATTGAACCCTCATCATGAACTTGACTTGACAGTGTGTAGCAGTTATTATGATAGCATCCCAAAGAATGGTCTCTGTAGGTGTTGTTCTTTGAAAATAAGACTGGCTCTCCTAACCATAGCCTATCTTTCTTTCACTCACTCTTACAATAGTTTGACTTGGTTTTTTTAGCCTTATCCTCCTGGTCACACGATAGTCTCCACAGAACAGCGGAACAGTCACAAGCCTTTTTACTTGTAAGCACCACTGTGGTTCACCTCAAGTCCACCTGTGGTTTTACATGTCAAGCACAGTGGTGGGTGCAGCAGGTAGAGATGCTGCCCCACAACTCCAGTGCCTGGATTTGATCCTGACTTCAGGTGCTGTCTGTGTTGCCCTCAGTGCACACTGGTAAATTAACTGGGCCACTGTAAATCGCCCTTAGTGCGTAGATAATTGGCAGAATCAAAGGAATGTTAAGAATGCAGGGCCTTCACTCAAAATATCAACAGTTTCTTGCTCCCAGTTTCTTATTCTTCTAGCAGTTTGTTTTTGCTCCAGATTACAACATTGGATTGGTGTAGAATTACTGTAAATGGGAGTTTGATGGTTGGCACAGACACAGTGGATTGAAAGCCTTGCTTCAATGTTGTATAACTCAATGACTCAACACAGTTCTGTAAAGGCCACCAACTTGTAAACACAAAAGGAGAGACTGGAAGGGAGGTGGAGTGAGGTAGAGAGGGTGAAGGAGGTGGTGAAATGGTTAGAGGGGGTGGAGGAGGGTGGTAGAGGGTGGTAGATGGGGGTAGAGATGTAGAGGGCAGAGGGGTTGGGAGGGGGATGGAATGTGAGTGTCAGCATGAGTGAGAGTTCATTCCTGAACTGGAAGACCATGTTTACTGCGCCTCTAAATCAAATCAGTGTTGCATTAGGTTTGACATCACCAACCGCTTACTCAACATTATTTTTCGGTATCCAAAGATACGTAATTATGGAACACAAACAATGTTGGAATTATGTTTTTATATTTCACAAATGATTTTTTTTTTGCAAAAAGGCACCTGCAATTCATGGATGTTAATCAGGCACCTCTGTGTTATGAGCAAACTCCCAAACCCTCATGGCATGTTAAAATTATATGACCCAGAGTTACTACAAATAGGGAAATGATTTTTTAAAAGCAGATCATATAACAAAAACAAGTTGTTTGATGCTTGAAACATGACTCAAGATCTGTATTTCCTCTGCTGCTCCTTTCCTGTTTTGAACAAATGGGAACTCCAAATTCTTTGACGTTTTGAGGACTAATACAAAATTACATTAAACATTATGATTTTCAACCAGTGTCATCAATTACACTCCCACTAACTACTAAATGCTCCCAATGGCATGCATCTTAAATAGCCTCTGACAACCAAGTCCAGCTCCTGGTCATCACATAATAGCTTAGCTACTAAGCCCAGCAGAAGCATTTCTTCTGTCAGGGGAAGGGGCAAAGGCAGGTCACTGGCACCTTAACACTAGTTGTTCTGGGCAGATAGGGCTCATCGCCAGGTGGTAGTGCACCCAGAAGAAAAACTCTGATCTCAAACCTCTGCTGCCTTGTGTCTATACCCACTTCAAGGGGAAGGCATTGGGAGTAAATCCAGTGAAAATTGTGGAGCTGGAGTCCCTAACGTCGCTGAGTTCAGCCCGACTGGCAATTCCTGCAACACCACTGGTACCAAACTATATCAGTCTCAGCTGTTCCTTTGGCTTCATCAGTTGTGTGGAGAGGTGGAGCTTGCTGCATGGGCAACAACTTGCTCTCCATATCGTACTGCCTTGACTTGTATATCTTCTGACACTGCTGCCACTACTTATTAAATGCTCCCAATTCAGTTAGATGACTTAGATTTTTCTTTTGCAATGGTCTCCATTCCAGTTTCCTTTGAACGTGCCCCCACTATGTTACGTTTCAGCAAGTACCTTCTGAAATGCCTCCATTACTTTCCCTACTCCCCCAATTACTTCAGCAAGAACAAGTAATGCTATCCATTCATTTCTGGCTCCCATCTGTCCAAGGAGGAAGATTACCATCAGGGATGTCAACTGAAATCGGTGCATTCTGATAATCGAGCACCTTCAGGACTATGACGATGATGCTGATCAGGCAGACTTACCAGTCAAGTCCATAAGACCATCAGGTTCAGGAGCCGAATTAGACCAATCAGATAAGTAAATTCTATCACAGGGGTAATGGTTTCTTAGTTGTCTCTAACGTACCATATCTGCCTCTACCACCAGCCCTGGTAGGGTGTTCCAAGCACTGTCCACTCTCTATATAAAATGCTTAACTCAGACATTCCCCCCATTCTTTTCTCTAATCACCTTAAAATTATGCCCCTTTGTATTAACCATTTATACCTTGGGAGAAGTCCATTTGACCTGTGTCTCTTATCATATTGTATACCTCTATCATCACCTCACATCCCCCTCAGCTCCTTAGCTCCAAAGGGAAAAACCTTAGCTTGGTCAACCTGTCCTCATAAGACATTGTCTCTAAAACCTCCTCTGTACCCTCTTTAAAGCTTCCATATACCTCCTATAATGAGGCCACCAGAAATGAACACAGTATTTCAAGCGTGTTCTAACAGGGTTCTGTAGAGCTGCAACATTACCTTGTGAAGGCCAATACATCATTTGCCTTCTCAACAACCCTATCAGCTTTTTTATTTACTTATTGAGATACAACATGGAAAAGGCCCTTCTGGCTCTTTGAGCCACGCCATTCAACAATCCTTAATTTAACCTGAACCTAATCACGGGAAAATTTACAATGACCTATTAACCTACCAACCGGTAAGTCTTTGGACTGTGGAGGAAATGCATGCTGTCATGAGAGGAATGTATAAACTCCTTACAGGGAGCAATGGGAATTGAAACCAGGTCATCTGTATGGTAAAGCATTGTGCAAACCACTGCACTACCATGTTATGTATGCTGTACCTTGTGCAGCAACTTTGAGGAATCCGTGAACGTGTACCTCCAGAATCCCTCATTCCTCCACACTGTTAAGAATCCTGCTGTAAACCCTGAATTCTGTCTTCAAATTTGACCTTCCAAAGTGAATCATTTCACACTTTCTAGGCCGAACTGCATCCACCACTTCTCAGGCCAGCTCTGCATCCTATCAATGTCCCATTGTTACCAACAACAAAAGGTTCCCAACCTTTTTTATGCCCTGGACCAATACCATTACGCAAAGGGTCTGTGGACCCAGGATGGGAAACCGATTCTACACTAACCACAATGCCACCGACCTTCATGTCATCTGCAGACTTACTAATCCACCCTTTCAGTTCCTCATCCAATTCATTTATATATTTAAAAAAATCATGAGGTACCTATTAAAGTTATCACCCACCCAGAGTCGCTACTGGAGAGGATTCGGCAGAAGTCGTGGCAGTTAGTGGGGCGAGGACGCTCCACTCGAACCAGAGTGTCAAACTACAAGGAAAAGCTGCAAATATTCAGACGCAAATGTACAGAGAATACAGATTAATTAAGAGAAATGACTGAAAAGAGTAAATCAGACTTAAAGGTAAAATGAAAACTGGTAACTGAAAATAAACTAGGCGGAATAACTTGAATGATAGCAATATGGTCGAGACATAAATAGGAGAAAATTCTTTATGATTATTCAAACGGCTGAGGGCCCTCTAACACAGGGTGAAGATAGAGGTTATCCCTCTGAACTGAGGCGGGTCGGTGCTCAGGCCTCACTGTGGGAAGTCAGGAAAAATTTTCAAATGTTACACATTCAAAAATGTCTAGGGTGTGGTTATATGTCTTGGTTTACTGTTGAGAAGGGATTGCTTACTGTTTGGTTAGAAAAGGAGAGTGTTTTTCTTCTACTAGAGAAAAATGCAAACTGAATTGGTAAAAATAATTTCCTATAATGTTAGTGGGGTTTTGAATCCAATTAAAAGAAATAAGATTATGTCTAAATTGAAAAAAGAGAGGGCACGAATAGCTTTCCTCCAGGAAACACATATGAGCCAATCTGAACATGGAAAATTAAAAAGAATGGGCTTTAAGCATGTATTTTATTCATCATATAACTTGAGTCACAAAAGAGGGGTAGCTACTTTAATATCAAGTACTCTTAACTATGAACATATTTCAGAGACTAAAGACAAAGAAGGACAGTTTGTAAAAATCACAGGAAGAATAGAAGGTACAGAAATAACATTGCTGAATGTTTATGCTCCTCCAGGTTGTGAATGGTCATTTTATAGACACATTTTTGACCTAATGGTCAGTTCTCAAGGGGTAGTAATTTGTGGAGGGGATTTTAATATTAGATTAAATCCTGTATTAGATTCTTCAAGAATAGTTACTCAGAATAAACCTCTGACTCGGAAAATGAATTCATTGATGGAGGAGTTGGGAATTATAGATGTCTGGAGGGAATTACACCCTACTAGTAAAGATTATACACATTACTCTTTCCCTCATTCAGCCTATTCAAGGATAGACTATTTCTTTATCTTTAATACAGATAGACTCAGGATAAAAAACTGTAATATTGCAACAATTGATCTGTCAGATCATAGCCCAGTTTCTATGTCTCTAATCCTGGAAAGGAAAATGAGGAAAACACTATGGAGGCTAAACTCACATATACTCAATAACCCGAAAGTAATGGAGAGATTAAGGGGAGAAATCAAAGAATATCTAGACCTTAATGACACGGGAGAAACATCACCAGTGATCTTATGGGATACATTGAAAGCTGCACTGAGAGGGAAAATTACTTCCATTACCACTCACATGAAAAAAATCAATGCACAAAAATTAGCAGACCTCAAGGAAAATTAAAACAACTTCAAGTTGTAGATAGCAACAAAAGTAATTCAAATCGAAAACAGGAAATTAGGAAATTGCAAAGTGAAATTGACGATATTTATACATTGGAAACTCAAAGAAATTTTCTTTATCTGAGACAAAAGAATTATGAAGTAGGAGGTAAATCAGCTAGATTATTAGCATATAAATTACGAAAACAACAAGCAGACAATACAATTCATAAAATAAAGAATCCAAAGACAAAGCTTGTGGAGAGTACAATAGGGAAAATTCAAGAGAGTTTTGAAACATATTATCGAGAGCTGTACTCCCAACCCCGGGCCCCCAATGAGCCCTATGTAGACAGTGTATTGAATTTTTTAGATCTACCTAAACTTACAGATTTACAAAATGAAAGTTTATTAGAACCAGTAACTGTCAAAGAACTGAACGTGGCCATCTCTAGGTTAAAGGCTGGAAAGTCCCCGGGTTCTGATGGGTTTACCTCAGAGTGGTACAAGTGCCTGAAGACACAGTTAGCCCCATTACTAAACACCTTTAATTGGACCTTGCAGACAGGAGAAACTCCACCTTCCTGGAGGGAAGCGATTATTTCAGTTATTCCTAAAGAGGGTGAAGATAAACTAGAATGTGGCAATTATCGGCCAATTAGTGTTCTTAATTTAGATTACAAACTATTTACATCTATATTAGCGCGCAGATTGGAAAAGCTTTTACCTGGCCTAATCCACTTAGACCAGACTGGATTTATTCAACAAAGACAAACACAGGACAACATAAGGAGAACTCTGCACATACTAGAACAGGTTAATAAGAACGAGACAGAGACAATGGTAGTAGGATTGGACGCTGAGAAAGCTTTTGATTCAGTTAGTTGGGCATTCCTATACAGAGTGTTAGGAAGATTCGGCTTTCAAGAAAAGTTTATTAAAGTAATTCAGACTCTATATGACAGCCCTACAGCCCGAATTAAGATAAATGGGGGCCTCTCTGGTTCCTTCATCTTAGAGAGAGGCACTAGACAGGGTGCCCAATTTCTCCTCTCCTTTTTGCGCTATATATTGAACCGCTTGCCCAACTAATAAGACAGAGCGAAATCGTAAAAGGTATCAAGGTGGCAGGGATTGAACAGAAAGTGGCGTTATTCGCAGATGATGTTTTGGTCTATCTGAGTGAACCAGAAAAATCATTTATAGGATTGTTTACACTGTTGGATGACTTTGGGAAAATATCAGGTTATAAAATAAATGTAAAGAAAACGCAGGTTATGTCCCTAAATTATACACCATCCAAAAAATTGCAGGATACATATGATCTTAAGTGGGCAGCTAAATCATTAAAATATTTAGGAATAACCCTGCCGAAGGATCTTTCAACACTGTCACAGGTAAATTATGGGCCATTAATCTCAGAGATAAAAGCAGATATGCATAGATGGAACCTTATCCCCTTTTTAAGTTTAAATTCAAGGATAAATACTATAAAAATGAATATTCTTCCTCGGTTATTGTATTTTTTCCGTACTTTACCGGTGGAGGTGGATGATAATCAATTCAGGGAATGGGACAAATGGATTTCCCGCTTCATTTGGCAAGGAAAGAAACCTAGAATTCGATATAACACCTTACAGTTAGGAAAGGAAGGAGGTATGGTTCTTCCTTGCCTGAGAAATTATTTTTATGCCTCACAGATAACCCCTCTGCTATGTTGGTGTAATAGGGAATATAAGGCTAGATGGAAGGAAATAGAATTTGGATTAGTTGACAGTTTTCCTCTACAGGCCTCAATAGCTGACAAAGGATTGATGGCCCAGTTGGAAAAATTTAAAAACAGTTGGATAAATCTTACATTAAAAGTATGGCAGAAGGTGGTTAATTCATGTGGAATTAATAACATGTTAAAACTCTTTAGATGGTGTGCATATGATACCGAACTCCTTCCCAACAGAGGAGATAAAAGTTTTGAGCTATGGATAAAGAAAGGTCTTACAACCTACCTCTCATTTATAGATAAAAGAGTATTACAAAGTTTCCAAATCCTGCAGGACAAACATGGCCTAGAACACAATGACTTTTTTAGGTACCTTCAAGTACGAAACTATGTTAACCAGAGTTGTAGATATACAGACCTATCAACAGTAGAATTAGAATTTTTCAAGATTCTGAATTCGGCTTGCAGTTCAATACCTAGTAAATCAGTTTCTCGATTATATAATACACTCTCCCATGCTAAAAATGTAAATACACTGTATATTAAAGAGAAGTGGGAGAAAGAAGCGGGGTTGGTACTTACAGAGGAGGCTTGGGGGAAAATCTGCAGCTTTCAATGGTCCTCGACTAATTCTTTGACTTGGAGAGAACATTGTTGGAAAAACATTATAAGATACTTCAAGACCCCATATCAGGAAAAATATAAAGATACAAACATGACGTGTTGAAGAAGGTGTGGCTCCAAGGAGGCAAATCATTTTCATATTTTCTGGGATTGCCCTAAATTAAGTCTATATTGGGAAGGTATTCATAGCACATTAGTTAAGGTATTTAAGACCCAGCTACCTCTGAGCTTTGAGACGCTCTATTTGGGGCATGTATTGTTTCTTGAACAGAAAGAAGATATAAAGTTGCTGCAGGCCCTCTTAGCGGCAAGTAAGAAATTAATCACTAGAAAGTGGCTAAATCCAATACCACCCACATTAGAAGATTGGCATGAAATTATCTTGGAAATATTTAAAATGGAAAAGTTGACTTACTCCCTGAGAATTCAAAAAGAAAAATTTTATCAAATCTGGAATAAATGGATTGAATATATAACCCCAATGCGAGCAGACTTTAGATGACTCTCCTAATGATTTATACTGCTCTTCTCATCAACACAGTAATATTGCTAACGTAAGCACCCCTAGTCTAAATGTCTTTTTTTTTGTTTTCTTTTGGAAAATAGAGAATTAACACAAGTAAAGGGAAAGATTTGGGAAAGGGATAAAAAATGAAAAAATTAAGTAAATAAGTACATAGGGATTGGATAATTATGTCTGCGGGCAGGAGCAAGCATGAACAAATTAGGATATAAACACCTACAATGGTTGTTACATAGGCTTATATACAACATTTTGGGCCAGTGGAAATGGTCCAGAAGAGTTATATGGAAACTATTATTACTATTTTTCTTAACAACTAATACCATTACTTAGCCTAATAGATTAGAATTACCACAGTACATAATTATCTATTTAAGTGTCTAATTTCCTTTTATATCATCTCAATGTGTACTTAAGAATGTATAAATAATTATAGTTTTATACATATAAAAAATGAGAAAGGTTATACGTGTGAAAAAAGTACATGATACTAGTGAATTCCTTATCCAAATAAAAATAAAATTTAAAAAAAAATCATGAGGAATAGGATCCCAGAAATTATCTTTGTGGAACACCGCTGGTCACCAACCTCCAGGCAGAATATGATGCGTCTACAACCACCCTCTGCCTTCTGAGGGCAAGCAAATTTTGAATCCACATAGCCTGGAGCCATGCCTCCTGACTTTCTCAATGAGCTTACCATGGGGAATCTTATCAAACACCTTAATAAAATCCATCTACACCAGATCCACTACTCTACCTTCATCAACGTGCTTTGTCACATTCTCAAAGAATTCAGTCAGGCTTGTGAAGCATGGTGTGCCCCTTGCAAAGCCTTGCTAACTACTTGCTTTCTTTACAATCAACTCAACCTGCAAGTTAACCTTAAGGAAATCCTGAATGTGGGCTTCCAAGTCCCTTTGCACCACAATTATCTGAATCCTTTCCCCATTTAGAAAGTAGCCTGTGCCTTTATTCTTCCTACCAAAGTGCATACCATCACACTTCCCTATGCTATATTCCATCAGCCACTTCTTTATCCACTCTCCCAACCTGCCCAAGTCCATCTGCAGATCCTCTCCCTCTGAGGCACTTATATGTCCTTCCACTTAATCAGCTGTCTGCAGATTTGCTCACAATGCCATCAGTTTGTTCATCCAGATCATTGACGTATAAAGCAAAAAGTTGCCGTTCCAATGCCAACTCGTGCGGAACAGCACTGTCAACAGCAGCTAACCTGAAACCTGCCAACAGTCAATTTTCTATTCATTGTAGAGCCTTGCCTTTAGCACCACAGGTTTGACCAAGGCATGTTTATTGTCAAGTGCATAAGTTTGGTGAAGTACAGGTCCATTGCACCAACATCACAGACATATAGAATAAAATATAGAATATCAAGAGAGAATAAAAATTATATATAAATTATACAACAGTGAAGAAAAAGGCTCCCATAAAGTAATTAAACAGCATAATTAATTAACTATGTAACAGATAATCTATTAACTATATAATGTAGCTACTAACTAAAACATCAGCTGTTTTAATTAATAGAGTAGTCCATTAATGTTTCATTAACAATACTAGAGCAGTATAAATTAGCAGAATAGAAAACAAAGAGTTGAACAAAGCTTCAAGTCTTACTAGCAACATACTACACAAATCAAGAAGCTTAATATTCTTGTATGTCATATCTATTACATCTTATTCTCTTTGTTCTACACATTCCTCTTAACCTAAGTAACACACACAAAATTCTGCAGGAACTTAGTGGTTTAGGTTCAATCTGAAGAGAGGAGTTAACAGTTGACATTTTTGGCTGAGACTTTTCATCATGAGGAATGCCTATGCTGAAGAAGTTGCAATCACCTCTTTGATGGGAGTTTTGTAAAGTCCGCTTTTACTGCCCATACCACCCCCCATTCCGTGATCTCTGCTGCTCTCTGACACTTTCTCCTTAAGTCCTAATGAAAGATCTCAGCCCAAAACATCGACTTATAATTCCCCTCCTTGGATGCTGCCTGACCTGCTGAGTTCCTCCAGCAATTTTCTCATTCTCAGTTCTGAGAAAGGGTTGCAGAACTAAAACGTTGACTGTCTCTTCCTCCAGAGATGCTGCCTGACTTGTTGACTTTAACCAGCATTTTCTGCATTTTCAGATTTCTATCTGCGGTTTTGATTTTCAGTATTTTTTATTTCAGCTTCCTCAACCAAGCCAAATGGTTGCATTGCCGGACACCTGCTTCAGTTTGTGCATATAATTTGTACACAGGCATCCTTCAATCATTGCTCAACACCACCTTCTCAAGGACAAATAAGTATAGAAATAAATTCTGGGTTTGCCAGTACATGTGTATCATACAAAATTAATTTTAAATTAAGCCATCAATCAATTAGGAGGGCCCTTTATTCCAAGAGTTTAAGTGTAACACTAGAGATATTTGCTCCAAAAATGGGATTCAGGTGATACCTCACTTAGAATACAGGTCAAATCTCCCTACCTAAGAAAGAATATGCCTTGAATATGTCAAAGAGAATTGAGCAAAGGTCCTGCAGATTGAGTTATTTGATGGTGTATTTGTTTTAATGGCAGGAATGATACATTCTTCTGAGTTTATAAGAATGAGGTGTCAGCTTAATGAAATTAATCAAATAGTTAAAGGGCAGCTGCAGGAAAGAAACTTTCCCTAAACAATTTTAGAACTGAAGGTACAGTTTGAGAATAAGAGATAGATAGCTGTTTAATGAAGAAGTTAGAAGAAATTTCTTTAGTAAATGAAAACCAATATGAAGTGATTTCTTCACACAGAGGGTAGTAAATCTCCGACATTATGTGCCAAAGAGGACTTTGACGGCTCAGTTGATTATATATGTAATATGGAGATCAATTGATTTTTAAGTTATTAAGATAATCAAGGGATGTGGGATTAGTACAGAAAGATAGTACTGAGGAAGGGAGTCAGCCAGGGTAGGTAAGAGGGCCAGTGGTACAACTCTTGTTTCACCATTCAGTCTAATTACCTGACCAGCCTCTCTCTCCCTCTCACTTGCTGCTACCAGAGGAAGGTATCTGCTTTTGACCCATCTCTTTTTTGCCCTTGCTGCCGGATGAAGGTGCCCGTGTTTGACTGATCTCTCTCTCTCTCTCCCTCTTGCTTGATGTTGCTGGACAATGGTGCAATACTCTTGGGTCTTGGCCAAGGTTTAATTGATATAGTTTCTGTATTGCACTCTAGTTAAGGTTATGATGGGTTTCTGGTTTTTGGCTACTCCTTTTTTTAAATTGCTATTTTGTGCAATTTTGATTGGTTTACGGCCAACAAACAACAGAATGCTAAAGTGAACTGAACTAAATCGAACATTCCTAGATTGTTTCAATAACATTGTGGTTTGATGTTTTATATTTTGTGCTTTTCACTCGTTTTCTGCCGTTTGCGTGATTTGTTCTTTTTTGTGCATCGGGTGTTTGATGTTTTTAATGAACAGGTTCCATGGTGTTTCTTTGTTTTCTGGCTTGTCTGTGGGGAGGATGAATCTTAGGGTTGTATACTGCACACATACTTTGATAATAAAGGTACATAGAACATAGAAATTTACTTTGATTCTTTGCAGGGAAACTAGTGACAATAATGTGGCACAAAATTTTTTGACTTTTGAGAGATACGAGTAAATAAAAGAAAGCCTGCAAGTATTTCTTTGAGCAGGGTAGGTCAGGTTTGTTAATGTAGTTGGGTTGATGTTGTATTTATGGACTGCCAAACCAATTTGACGAAGTATTTAGATATCAATGTGGGAAACATTAAAATCCATGCACTGAAGGAAACAAAGTATATTAGAGAATTGCTATTTCTTGGACAGTGCAGTATCTACTGGCATTTCACAAGGTATGGTATGAGGCTCATTATTGTTTGTAATATAGATAAGTCAACAAGATGGGATAAGTTGAAGGTCTTTTGGCTTTTACAAAATTTAATAATCTGAACAACAAAAAGGATAAACAACAGAATAATTGGTAAATTAGGCAGAGGAAATTTAACCTAGAGGTTCAAAATCACACACTTTGGTATGCAATTTAATTAACTGGAGAGACATTATAAACCAAACTGTGCATATCTGAAGTTCACAGAATTAGGGTTACAGGCAAAAAAAAAGAGACAACATAGAATTTTTTTAATGAGTTGCTTGTAATCCAGAATGCACTTCCTGAAGAAAATTCAATAGAAGTATTCAAGCAAGACATAAATGTGAGGAAAATTGATGAGGCCTCTGTCAGTCAGAGACAACCATGGATGTTGTGTCTTAGCTGTCTATGTGATATGCAAGCCTAGGCAGTATAATATGGAGAGCAAGCTGTTACCCATGGAAGCTCCTCCTCTCCACTCATCTGATGAACCCAAACGAACAGCAGAGATCAATACAGCAGCGTCACAGGAGTTGCCAGTCAATGTTGAACTCAACATAGGACTGCCTTAGGGACTCCAGCTCTGGAACTGTCCCTCAGGGGTTTCTCCCGAAGCCTTCCAGATGAGTGGGTATGGCTGCAAGGCAGTGGAGATTTGAGATCAGAATTTTCCTTCTCCTAGATGAGCTGCCAAGCACGGCTGATGAGCCCCTTCCGCCTGAAGTGACTGGTTTTAAGGCAACAGTAACCCACCTTTGCCCCTTCTCCTGTCAAGAGAAACTGTTCCACTGGGCTTAGTTGCTAAGCCACACGTGCTGGCCAGGAGCTGGACTTGGCTGCCAGAGGGTATTTGAAGCGCACGTCATAGGGGGCATTTAATAGATAGTGGGAGCTTGTCCCTATTACCAGCCCTGGTTATAACAACCATAAGGAACCAGGAAAAAAATTATCTCTAACAAAGAGCATGTACAGAAATGACGGACCAAGTGGCCTCCTACTGTGCTGTACCTTGGGCACTGCTCTAAGATGTTTTGTCTGAAGTCAAGCTCGAAACCTGTGAGAGGCAGTTTCTACTTGTTGTGACATTTGTGGGACTGACAGCTGATGTACTGAAAAAAAATCAATAACATAAACATACCACATCAAACGTAGCAGAGCTGAAAGCTTACTCAAAGCTAGCACTCTCTGTACTTTTTGACAGATCAAGGGCTTTATGTTTATTCTTATCGTCACATTCTCACTTCTCTACCTCCAATGGCCCAACTTTCCAATCAGGTAAATCTGTTCCAATCAAGGTTGTGGTGTTTTACCAGGCATAACGAAAAATAAACGTACCAAGACTGCGCATCACTATCTAAATTAAAAAGAGAATAAATGCTGAAAATCCTTAGTAGGACAGACAGCACCTGTAATTTTAAGGTTCTGAGAAATTGGGGAAGTGGAGAACAGAAGGTTAAATGCAAGAGATTCTGCAGCTGCTGAAATTCAAAGCAACACACAAAACGCTGGAGTAACTCAGCGAGTTAGGCAGCATCTATGGAGAGGAATAAACAGTCGATGCTTCAGAGAACTTCCTTCAGGATGGGAAAGGAAGGGGGAAGTGTTGTGTATTTCATATTTCAGTAGTGTTTGAGTAATATTGTAAATATATTGCTTGAGTCAAACAATATTGTTTGGGTGCTTAGTGGGTGGTGGGCACTGATGCTTTTTGCCGAAATGGATGGGGTGAGGGGGAGGTTGATGCTTTGCTGCTGTTTGCGCTGGGGAGGCGAGAGAGGGGGCTTTGGGGTTTTAATCTTTTTCTCTTGTTCATCTTTTGGTGATCTGTTTTTTCGCAGATGTTCACGAAGACTAAAATTTTCAGGTTGTATACTGTATACATTCTCTGATAATAAACAGCCATTTGAACCATTTGAGTAAGTATTCTTGTTCTTTAATTAACTGTGCGATCGAGAATCTCTGGAGGGGAAGGCCCCAAATCCTCGGCTTTGCCTATTGCCTGTTGCCGGGGTTGAAGCGCTTGGCAGAGATGGTGCTTGGTGCTCGGTGTCGGAGGCTCAAAGTTTTCGGACGGACTCAAGAGTCGGCTATGGTCGGATGCTTCCAAGGTGCTGCATTGGCAAGTTTGCGGCGCTGGAGGTTCATGGCAGGAAGAGTTTCTCTTCCTTCTACTGTCTGTGTGAGATGATGAGACTTTCAAGAGGCTTTGAGACTTTTCTTTTACCGTGTCCATGGTCTGGTCTTTATCAAACTACAGTATTGCTTTGCACTGTTGTAACTATATGTTATAATTATGTGGTTTTTGTCAGTTTTTTAGTCTTGGTTTGTTTTGTGTTTCTGTGATATCATTCTGGAGGAACATTGTATCATTTCTTAATGCATGCATTACTAAATGACAATAAAAGAGGACTGCGTGTCCTCATAATCTAATCTAATAATCTAATCCAATTCAGAACGTTATA
Source organism: Mobula birostris (assembly GCF_030028105.1). Lineage (NCBI taxonomy): Eukaryota > Metazoa > Chordata > Chondrichthyes > Myliobatiformes > Myliobatidae > Mobula > Mobula birostris. The sequence goes on from NC_092371.1 coordinate 118,936,840, forward strand.
TGTATAAATACGTGAATTGCATGCATCATCATGTTACCTTGTGATATGTGCGCACTTCGCTTAAAGTAAAGAATAAAGTTAGACTCACACATTTTGGACTCCTGTGTCTTCCTTTGAATTAGCTTAATGTTTTGAAGTTACAAAACAAAACAAAACAAAACAAAACAAAACATGAAGGAGCCAGAATAAGAAGGTTGGTGGGGGGGGGAAGGAGTATAAGCTGGCAGGTGATAGGTGAAACCAGGTGAGGAGGAAGTTGGATGGGTGAGGGAATGGGGATGAAGTGAGAAGCTTGGGAGGTGATAGGTAGAAGGGGAAGAGGCTGAGAATAAGGAATATGATAAAAGAGAAGAGTGGACCATGGGGAAAAAGTTAAGGAGGAGGGGCACCAGTGGTAGGTGATGGGCAGGTGAGGAGAAGAGAGGGGGTAAAAGGGGATCAGAATGGGGAATGCAGAAAGGAGAAGGGGACTGGGAGAAATTACCGTAAGTTAGAGAAATCAATGTTCTTATCATCAGGTTGGAAGCTACCCAGCAGGAAACTAAAGTGTTGCTTCTCCAGCCTGAGAGTGGCCTCATCATGGCAATAGAGGAGGCCATGAAGTGACATGACAGAATAGGAATGAGAAATAGAATTAAAATGGGAAAGATAAGGTTTGTGATAGGGTGGAGACTGAGCAAGACGTAATTAAACATGGCAAAAGTCAGTAAAAGTGGGACAAGCAAATTGGTCCAGAGGAGATATAAATGGGATAAGCAAAATTGTTAGGGGAAATTCCTGAACAATGAGGGAGAACCTTCAAGTTGGAGTTTTCAGTGTTTTGTCAATTTAAACTTGCCTTTCGTCTTTATGAATGTCTATGGTATCTCTCCTGCATTTACAGATCAGTTCTTTCCTTATTATCAGGAAGAACTTTTAATTTGGTTAAATATCCTTATCAAGGCACAATCTGAAAGGAAAAATCTAAGAGAGGCTTAAGACATTAAACTACTTGACTTAGAGAACACAGAGAAAAAAATACATTTGTGTGGATTTTGTTCCTGCAGGACAAATTGCCTAGATTCTCAGCTGAAAGAAAGTCTTCACTTTATTGGACTCTGGCAGCATTTAGTCAGGTGACTTGATAGCAATGAGCAGCAAGAGATACCAGACATTTATACTGACTGATGGAAAACTGTATTCCTGGGTTATAAATGAGAGAAAAAAAAAAACATTTTACTGTCATGAAAGGCCATTGTTTCCTCCAAAGATTTTCCTAGCCTGTTAGTTCAAGTTTCATGAAGTATTGCTTTGAGGTGCACAATTGGACTCAAAGGTTCGTGAATGAGGGGAAAATTGTCTGGCAGTCTTGGCCCATACTACAGTCTCTTTTCTGCCCATTCATCCAAAATAGGATCAATATGCCTAATGTATGCATCAGGAATTGTTAAATTATACAAATCAAATTTATTTCTCTGACTTCTTGATAGTTGCCTCTTACAATAACAACTGAATTAACCAAAGCAGTAATCACTACCAGTTTGTCAATAATTCTACCAGGTATTTCATGAGAGATGGTGAAGAGATTTGGGAAACAAATGTTTAGAACTGCATTTCTCTCAAAAGTTCACACCCTCTGAGTGCAACAAGAGTTCCTTATCTAGTCTTGTCAGTTTCCCATGAAGCAGGTTAACATCACCCCACAGAAAATGTTGGAGGAACTCAGCAGGTCATGCAACATCTATGGAGAGGAATAAACAGTTGACATTTTGGGTTGAGACCCTTCATTAGGACTGGAAAGGAAGAGGGAAGAAGCTGTGGAGGAGGGAAAGGAGTGCAAGTTGGAAGACTGCATTGCTGTCCACTTACTTGAGAGCCTTCGCTCTGTCTATAACAGGCAGGATTTCCTGATAGACACCATTTTAATTGCACTCTCCATTCCCATTCTGACATGTAGGTTCATGGGCTCCTCTACTGCTATGATGAGACCACTCTCGGGTTGGAGATGCAACACCTCATATTCCATCTATGTAGGCTCTAACCTGATGGCATCACCATTGATTTCTCAAACTCTCTCCCTTTCTTTCCTTTTCCATTCCCCATTCTGGTTCCCCTCTTATACTTTCTCTTCTCTTCTCCCCTTGGTGTCTCTCTTCCTTCCCTTTCTCCTATGGTCCACTCTCCTCTCCTATCAGATTCCTTCTTCTTTAGCCCTTTACCTTTTCTACCCATCACCTCCCAGCTTCTCATTTCATCCTACTTCCCCCATCCCTCAACTGGTTCAGCTTTTACCTTCCGGCTCTTACTCATTCCCTTCCCCCCACCTTCTTACAGTGGCTTCTTCCCCCTTCCTTTCCAGTCCTCTCCATAGATGTTGCCTGACCTGCTGAGTTCCACCAGTATTTTGTGTATGTTACTCTGGATTTCCAGCATCTTTAGAATCCCTTGTGTTTAACATCACCCCAGTAGCCAACAAAGCTGCCTACTTCTGGGCATGAGGGGATTCTGATGATGGCTGGTTCTTGTACAGCAATATCAAAGACTAGTGAAGGAAGATTTTGAAACTACCCCCCCCCCCCCCCCACCAAAGAGCCAAAAATTGTAAGGGGTGGAGGTTTGGAATAGAAGAGGTGCAAGTCAAAGGAAGAGCAAATTTCTAAAACTCAAAACTGTAATGCTCAACATTTGTGTCAACAAACAACATTCCTTCATATGGTGTTATTCCCCATATTTTCTCAATGAAGTGATGTCCTACACTATGGCCTTGTGAGAATAGTGTAAAAATAAACAGGTCAACCAGCATACATAAACAACTATATAGGGTTTAAAATTCTATACATAGAAGTTAATAGGAAACTATATACAGAAATTGGCCACTTACATCCAAGCCTGTTCTGTTTTCTTAACTGGAACTGTCTATTTATGAATGTTAGAGCTGAAATTGCAAAATAAATCTACATCAATCAGAACAGAGAGCACACTTTACCAAAGTGATTAAGGAAATTATTGAAAGTGCTTAAAGCGGAGTGGGTGGCTGTGCCAAATAGAAGACAATAGTCAAGGGATGTTACTAGACTAACAATCTAATTGTCTAGTTTGATAATCCTGAGAGCATAAATTGTAACATTGTTCAGGCAACTCTGACCGAATTTGTTGAGGTAGAGGCCTAAGACTAGCTCAACCACCCACTCTCGGCACCAAATAGATCAGTGGAACAAGTAAAGAGACAAAAAGTTAAATCACTCTTCAAATGTAACAGCCCTTTTCCTTCTCCCTAACCCAAGGACATTCACGTGAATTGTACAACTGTAATTGCTGCTCTGGTGAAGTTAGCTGATACTGATGCCACTCTGTATGCCTTAATCATCCATCACATTTCATCCACCTAACCAATGGAACAACCCCAGTAGAGCCTTCACAATGCGCATTTAAGATCTTCAGATAGACATCATTTCCATAAAACAAGGTTATTCTAATCCTTGGTTAGATCCAAATTCTAAAATCACTATAACATGCTTAGCTGTAAATGGAAACCATGACTGGCTTGGGGCATGGCATGGCAGAATGGTAAAATAGCAGTGATCTATCCTATCAATTACCTACCTCAAATCTTCAAGCAGACACTTGAATCTTCTGTTTCTTCCTGGGGTAGGGTGATGGTATTGGGGGAGTGCATTTGTGGAGTTGGTTGGGATTATAGGCAGGTGTGTTGCGGCAAGGGCAGAAACAAAATATAAGAATGGAGTACTCTGGACACTGTTGACGCTACAACCTGGACCAAAAATAAAACAACCTCCTGAAAGTCCTGATGCAGCGATTTGACACAAAATGTGAACTAACCCTCTGTCTCCACAGACACTGCTCGTCCTGCAGTTTTAAAAAAAATATATAAATTCCATTGTTCCAGCTGAATCTTACATGCTCCTAGAGTAGGGGTTCCCAATTTGGGTTCCAAGGACCCTTTGGTTAATGGTAGGGGGTCCATGGCATAAAAAGATTGGGAACCCCTGTCCTAGAGACTACACGATGATCAACTCTTGCAAAACCTTGGAGCAGTTTGCAAGCTGGAGCTCTCCAGACCATAGAATATATTCTCGGTTGGCGTCTACATCCAGTGATAATGGAAATCCCTGGAGCTGAGGTATTGGTATTGGCTTATTATTGCCTCATGCACCAAGATACAGTGAAAAGTTTTTGACATCCAGGCAGATCATGCAAGACATAATTGCATTGAAATAGTAAAAAAGAAAACAGAATGCAGAATATAAGGAGACAATGTGAAAGTGCAATGTAGGTAGTCAAGTGATGTGCAAAGGCCACAGCAAAGTATATTGGGAGATTAAGGGATTAAGGGTTCATTTTTCAGTGTAGGAGAGGTCATTCAAGCACCTGATAACAATGAGACAAAAGCTGTCCGCGAGTCGGTGATACGTGTTCTCAGGCTTCTGTGTCTTTTGCCTGATGGGTAAGGGGGAAAGAGGGATTGACCAGCATGCAAGTGGTTCTTGATTATGTTGGCTGTTTATTCAAGGCAATCGGAAGTGTAGACAGAATCGATGGAGGGAATGTGCATTTGTGTGATAGACTAGACTGTGATCACAACTGCAAGAAATTGTAGAGAATAACCACAAAGTCTACTGAATATTGGAAGGATAAAATGATGCACTTTTTCACAAGACCCTAAATAAAGCTCTCAAGGAGAAGTTCTAGATCAGAGGACAGAGGATCAAATAACACAAAACAATACACGAAAACATACACAATCAATAAACATAGTCTTTCCCAAGTTTAGGTGTTGCAAAACCGAGGCACCAAATTTACATGGATATCATTACAAATTTCAGCAAGATCAGTAAACAAAACAACCAATATAGTCAAAGATTGACAGAACTTGGCCTCTATTTGGCTCTCACAGCCCTTATTTTACCCAATTCCTATCTTCAAAAATAAACAAAATTTGCTGTTATCCCTCGCAGTTAAATATAAACTTGAACCAGCCAGCTACACAATTGTATTTCATTTCCCTTTTGTTGTGTGAGTCATCAGGTCAGCCGATTCCAATCCAACAAGACTCGATAATGATCTTCAGGAAACAAGACAAGTTTCAGGCACCAGACAGAAAGCAGTTGTTTTATAGCAACATACCTATGAAATTCACAGCAGAATGTCATCTTTACCTTAACTAATTCTTTATCTCACACTTAAAGTCTTCATTAGGTTTAAAAATATTAATTGCATCAAGTGTATATGTATGCTACAAATTTGGAAAATAAGTTTTTTTGGTATATTCACCACCATACTATCATTCATTTGTTATTTGCCATATCCTATGACGTGGGTGATCACAGTCTTTCCGTGACCATGATTGTTCTTGGCAAATTTTTTTTTACAGTAGTGGTTTGCTATTGCCTTCTTCTGGACAGTGTCTTTACAAGACAGATGACCCCAGCCATTATCGATACTTTGCAGAGTTTGTCCGCCTGGTGTCAGTGCTTACATAACCAGGACCTGTGATATGCACCAGCTGCTCATACGACTATCCACCACTTGCTCCCATGATTTGGGGGGGGTGGGTGCTAAGCAGGTGCTACACCTTGCCCAAGGGTGACTTGCAGGCTAGTGGAGGGAAGTTGTGCTTTATACCTCCTTTGGTAGAGATATATCACCTCCCACCATGGTATAACCATATTAAATAATAGTTCAATAGGTGGGCTGATAACTGCTTTGATGGTCTCATGCAAGTGCATGGCATAACAATCTCCCAGTGGGGAGTCTTTTCACCGAGGCAGGACATTGGCACAGCACTAGTGATCCAGATTCAGTCCTAATCTTCAATATCTTTTGTGTCTCCTTGTTATCGCATGTGTTTCCCTGGGTGCTCTGGGTTCCCAAAGAGGTGCAGTTCGATAGGTTAATTGATTGCTGTATGTTGTGCCTAGTGTGTAAGTAAGTGGTAGAGCACTGGGGAGAGTTGATGTGAATGTGGAAAGAAAAAATGAGTTAGGATAGCATTCATATAAAAGAAAATGATGGTTGACAGTTGCTGCAAATGTGGTGGACCTGGCTCCTGCATTGTATCTCTTGATGACTCAATGCTTCCTCTTTATAGTAGCATTAATGTCACCAGGTCCTTTACCATAAACAACTGGGAGTAACCAATGACCAGAATCTCCATGGACACAGTCAGAAAAGTATGCAACATAAGCAATAATAAGCCAGCCGGTGGTGTAGTGGCATCACCACCAGACTTCGAGGCAAATGGTCCCAAGTACGAATCTGGCTGGCCTTGCAGGGTTGAGCATCAAGCTAGCAACTCAGCCGTGTAAATAGTCTGTCAAATACTACAGAAATGGCAAAAATGCCACCCGATGTGCCATAAGGTGCAAAAAAGAACAACAGTAAGCAACAATAAGAGGTCAGAAGCTGTGTATCTTCCTCTTTGTGCTATACTTCCCAACCCTCCACTTTTTACTACTTATAAGACAACAGTGTGATAGATTCTCTGTACTTGCATGGATGAGTGCAGCTCCAACAATACTAAAGGATTTGGCACTAACCCAAAGCAACTCCTGACTGATTCTCATTCACACCCACCACCACTTATTCAACATGGCTGCAATCTGTAACTTTCATTAAAATGCACTGAGGCAATGCACCAAAGGCAAGTGTTAAGAATTGTCTTAAGGAGAGGTAGAGAGGTTCAGCTCCTAGAGGGCCAAAGCAGTGACAGGATAGTTTGGTGAGACAAGGAGGAGTGAAAGGAAGAAAGCAGAATGGACAAAGTTGGGCAAGATAGAGCTCCTAGACCAGGGGTCCACAATCTATTTTTTATGCCATGGACCCCTACCATTAACCAAGGGGTCCATGGACCCCAGGTTGGAATCCCTATCCTCGACCATGAGAGAATTGGAGGAGATAAGAAGGGAAGATGCCATGGACAAAACTTAACAGCAGGTCAAGAGTGCTGAAACTCTAAATTGATTCTACTGTGTAGGTGAGTGGTAGAATCTGGGGGAGGAGAGTTGACAAGACTGCAGCGAAAATAAAAATGGAATTAAGGTAGGATTAATGTAAATGGGTGATTGATGGTCATCATGGACTAGATCAGGGTTCCCCAACCTTTTTTGCACTGTGGACTGGCCGACCGGGTGGGGGGGGGGTAGGTTTGCCAACGGACAAGAGGAGCAGTCAAATACTTTTTGTTTACCCCAAGAAAGACTACAATTACCATGAAGCCTTGCGCGGCACCTGTGTGCACATGCGTGTATGTGTCGATGTTTTTCTACAAGTCATTTTTGCTGATTCTGTTGGGGGAGGGGGGACTGTTCATCACGACTGGAATATAGATGATGTGACTAATACACTCAATTTCGTTTCTAAGAGGGTTTATCTAACGAATTTAATATTAAACACACAGTGCATATTTTCCTCGCATGAATATCGTGATAAGTCAATTATCAGGGGAGGACAGGGGAGCTTGAAGTAAGTGTTGAACGAACTTCCAGTAGAAGTGGTAGAGGCAGGTTCGATATTATCATTTAAAGAAAAATTGGATAGGTATATGGACAGGAAAGGAATGGAGGGTTATGGGCTGAGTGCAGGTCGGTGGAACTAGGTGAGAGTAAGCATTCGGCACGGACTAGAAGGGCCGAGATCACCTGTTTCCGTGCTGTAATTGTTATATGGTTATATAAGTCACTTATAAGTCAATAGCTTCATAACATTTTAAGTAAAGTTTGGATATTAAACACACAGCACATACTTTCCCCGTATGAACATATAAAATCATTGCAACACACCAATATCGCTGAATCAGTGGGAGCCCTGGGCTTGTTTCCCTGCAACAAGACGGTGCCGTCGAGGGGTGATGGGAGACAGCGATACTCGAAGGGGGTTCCTTATGTCCAGTCTATTCTGCAATTTAGTTTTCGTTGCATTCATTGCAGAGATATGTTGGAAATGGAAGCATCGTTTTCAGTGCTTTCATGGCTATCTCGGGATATTTAGCCTTGTCTTTGATCCAGAATGCCGGCAGAGATGTTACGTCAAACATACTTTTCTGCCCGCCGTCATTTGCAAGCTCAAGGAGTTGATCTCCTTCCCGCACTGACATGGATGACACGCGGGTAATGACCTTGCCAAATCATATCGTTTCCTTGTGGCCCAGTGGTTGGAGACTGCTGGACTAGATGGCTCCAAGGGTCTGTTTCCATGCTGTATCTCTCTATAAAATGCCCAAGGCTGGTAAACAATGTAGCATAATCAGCATAGGGAGAATGGCAAGTCCACCTTCTCCAACGTAAAAATTAGGTATTTGTTAACTATTGTATTTATTTATGTTAATTATGTATTTAATTTTTCTGTAATATTGTAAGTATATTGTTTGTTCATTGAAATAATTCATTGCAGGTTATATAAAAGTAATTGAATGACATACATCACCATGCCACCATGCCATATGAATACACCTTGTTAAAGTATAAAACAAAACAAAGACATGCATTCTGGACTCCCCATGTTTTTCTTTAAAGTAGTTTTATGTTTTGGAGTTACAAAACAGTGGCGACCATGAAGTTTTAAATGAACCTGAGATTGCTACCTTCCTGTTGAAGTGCAGCAAGACGTTTAAGTTTTTTAAAAAAAAGCACACAATGTTTTCTACTCAAGAGGAGTAGATTCTCGAGTTTTTAAAAAAAAGACAGGAAATGGACAAAATTCAAGGGTTCATGAACAGTGAGAACTGGTGATTATTATGATTATATAATAATCATAAATTTTAAAAAAGCAGAAATGGCTGGCCACATCAGAAAAATAGATGCATTTGATTGCACAATGGATTACTGGCTCTTGCACAGTATACTCTATACAGTATGCCTAGTATTTTAAAGCAAATGAAATAGCCAATGAGAAATCAGTGCCAGTTTTGCTGAGTGCATTGGGATTCAAGGCATACAGTTTGCTTAGAAGTTTAACTGCTCCAATCAAATCAGCTGAAATAAGCTTTGCTGATATTATGAAAGTAATGCAGAAACATTTAGAACCAAAACTATTTCTGTGGGAATGACATTCATAACAATGAGATACAACAACCAACAAGCAACAGTAGATTTGTATGTGGTAGAAACAGGAAGGCCAGCATTGTGGGGTCATAATTGGCTGAGACAACTACAACTTGAATGGAGATCCAGCCACCATTTACATGCCACATCCTCTGCAATAGTGTCAACTGAAAGCGAATTTAAAAAGATACTGGACAATGCCACAGCAGTGTTCAAGGGTGGCATTGGAAAACTTGAACATATCAAGTGTAAAATAGTGTTAAATGAAAATGCCACGCCCATGGTTTGCAAAACCTGTCTGGTTCCTTATACCATCTGGGATAATGTAGCCAGTGAGCTAGATCGTATGGAGGCTAAAGCAATTCCTTCCAAGTTTGAGTGGAGCCCAGAGATAATGCCAATTTGTGTCAGTAGCCAAGCAGAAGGGGTCTGTCAGGATCTGTGGTGATATTAAGGTCACCATCAACCCAGCACTGCTCAAGATAGAGGATATCTTTGCAAATCTTTCTGGAGGAAAACACTTCAGCAATGTGGACTTAGCTGAGACCTACCTACCGATGGAGATGGAAGAAGAGTCCAAAGTGTTTCTCACCAGCAACACTCACAAAGGGTGAGTGTCACTGTAAAAATGTTACTTTTGGAGTGGCATCTGCACCTGCACTCTGGCAGAAAGCCATGGACCATGTGCTGCAAGGCTCTACAGGCACTCAGTGTTAACCTGGACGACATCATCGTTACTGGTGAGGATACAAAAAACATCTCCAGAATCTTAAGCCAGTACTAAAAAGATCAGAAGGTTATAGGCTCAGAGCACAACATGACAAATGTGAATTCTTTAAACAAGCATCACTTACTGTAGTTACAGCATTGATGCACAACGATCACACAAGTGCGTTGAGAAAATTCAAGCGGTGGATGCCCCAAGACCAAAGGACATGGCACAGTTGTGGTCCTTTTTAGGATTTGTCAATTGCTACAACAGGTTACTGTCAAACCTGGCTACTATGCTCCACCCCTTGAATTCATTACTGCGGACCAGGAAGAAATGGCAATGGACAAAGCAGTGTGAAGTGACTTTCGAAAAGACAAAGGAAATGGTGACATCAGACACTGTGATCACAAATTATGATCCACACTGTCCAGTGAAGCTTGCCTGAAATACCTTGCCTTTTGGTGTAGGTGCTATCATGTCACATGTTATGAGTCATGGAAGTGAATGCCCCATAGCCTTTGCATCATGTCCCTTACTGCTGCAGAGAAAAGCTACACACAGGTTAACAGAGAGACCTTGAGTCTGGTTTGAGGTGTAAAATGTTTCAACCAGTTCTTGTATGGGAGAAGGTTTACCTTCTTTACTGATCATCAACCATTCGTATCCATTTTCAATCCACAGAATGATTTCCACTAATAGCAGCAGCATAAATGCAGAGATGGGCTCTGTTTCTTGGAAGACATAAGTATAAGATTAAGCTCAAGAGGATGAATAACCATGGGAATGCTGATGGATTGTCCCATTTACCCTTGGAAAAGGAAATACCTGAAAAATTTACAAAGAAGAACCGAATTGGACCACTCTCCTACACAGAAGAGATTGCGTCTGATATCATCTGGAGATGGCATATTGATCCGTAGAGGACAGCAGGGTCAATTGTTAGAGACAAAGAGCTGTCAGAGTCCTAGAGTCAACTCCTACAAGCACCATGGAGGAGGCCCCAGAACCTGAGATTGTTTCACAGCCATAAGGCTCACCTACCAAGCAGAGTGACTCCCCTTGTCAGGAAAGACTATTCCACAAAAGTAAGAAACTCTTCACAAAGATTAAACCTTTAGGTCTGAATGGAACAATTTAAAATTTGCAATGCTGTCAATGTCTACATAGTAGTTGTATTATATCGTATACTGTGTATACCTATATATTATACAAGTGGGATGCATTCTATATTGCACTGGAGTTTATAACTAAGCACAGTATTTAATATTTCAGTAATACTTGAGTGATATTGTAAATAAATTGTTTGATTAAGCGTTCTTTTTCATTTAACTAATTCATGTAAAAATACATGAATGGCATATGTATTCACCCCACCACATCACCTGCGCGTGCCTTGCTCAAGTAAAAAACAAAAATAAGAAGCACATTCTGGACTTTCTGTATGTTTGTGTTTCTTTAAGTTAGTGTTATGATTTGGAGGTACAAACCATTACTTATCAACCAGTCAAAATGTGATTGTGAAGCAACAGAAGACTAGATTTCCCCTTCCACCCCTCCTCTCAACGGTATCATTTCCACTAAGCACTCCCAGAAAACAACTAACTGAAATGCACTCTCTGTTTATGAAGTCAATTGGAAACTGGACATGTTGGCTTCCCACCTGCCTGCTTGCAGTTTGCATAACTTTGACAAAAGACATAGTCAAAGCAGAAGGACAATAATGAAAAACAATACAATTGGCTTATGTCACCATGGCGGTAAATACTCTGGTACCAATCCAGGGAAGTTGGAATTATTAAAATATGCAGGCTTTATTTAATTAGTTTGCAAATAACAAGCTGCATCGTCAGTGAGGTGATGAATTTCCGTGTATCTTTAACACTCGCATCTCAACTCAGACAGCAGGCACTGAATGCCAGCAAAGCTCACAGACAGACAATGCACTTGAAATGAAGCACCAATGGTTACTATGTAAGCAGGATTCTGTCTGTTCATAAATATTTTCATCACTATGAGCACAGCCATTTCTCCCTGCCGTTGCACACTGCTCAGTGGGATTTGTTGACCTTTGTTCGGCTACTTTGGAAATACGTCTTTTTAAAATAGTTCCTTTCCTGCTGCTGCTCACAAACACATCTTCCTTCTATTTACTTCTTCAGAGTATGTTATTTGCTGCTTACCATTTCAAATTCTAAACCAATCATTCTACCTTTGCTCTGTAGGGGTGTCGGAGCAGTGAGAAATACCAGCATTTTATTATTCATGCAATATGCTCTAGAATAAGAAGTAAGTGAATCATACTTCTATATTTCCTTCTGGGAAATGAGCAAATTCACTCACGGGATTTCTCACCTCAGTTTGATGTTTCAACATGCGTCAGAGTTAAGCCTAGACGTGATCTTGCCTGATATCTGCGTATTATCAACTGGAAACCTCCCACGTTAGCTGGCCTCCACACATTCAAAATTAATATGAGAAATGTATAGGAAAACCAATAAAACAACTGGGGGGAATACTTCAGGATGGATTGATGAAATGAAGACACAAAGTGATAGCAGAAATCAGAGGTTATGATAGGTTTTATGTATGAATTATGTTCATTTAAGTTGATGCAATTTATGTTTTCATGTTAGTAACGTACTGTGCTGTTGCAGCAAATAACAAACTTTCATGATTTTCATACCCTGGATATGTATGCCCATGACAATAAACTTGAAATTGAACCTGAGCAGGCAGCAATTGTTTTTGTTTTGCCAGGGAACTAATAATTGGGTATGCAAATTTAAATAATGAATACAAAAATAATTGTTTTATGGACTGAGTTATAGAGCTGTGTTGAAGGGATAGTGGAAGGAGAGGCAGTTGTAAGTTCACTCAGGTTAAGGCTTGAAGGGGGAATACTTCAGAGTTACTGGGAATGGGGAAGAAACAAATAGGTCAAAGCTTTCAAAGACACAGCACAAACTATTTTCTTTTCTGTGGTATATGATTTTCTCACGGGGGATACCCCAGTATCAAAAGACTTCTCTAGTTCCAGGGGAAATAAAAAAAAAATGAACAGTGTTAACCTTCCAGAGAACCATAATGATCCACTCACAGCAGTGTGATTTTCAAGATTTTTGGCTCATTCGCATCATGTTGCTCAGTTTTAAAATTTCATTCTTCCCCACTGACCACACTCTTTTAGAAATGCTTCACTCATTGGATCAATGGAAAGGGGAATGAGGAAAGAAAATGAACTTGTTTAACGTGATCTTCCTGAATAGTGGGGATGACATATCCCTCACCATCATCAAAAGTACCTACAAAAGGTGCTGCCTCAAGATGGCAACATGCATCATCAAAGATCCCCACCACCCAGGCAATGCCATCTTTGTACAGCTACCACAGGGCAGGAGGCACAGAAGCCTGAAGTTCTTAGCTGTATGAACAGCTACTATTTTGTTCATGAATCAGCTGACACAACCTAATCATTACACTATGACCCACTTTGCACTAACATGAACTTTGCTTTCTCTATTCTAATTGCGTTCTTTCTTGAAAAATTGTGTATAATTTATGTTTTTCTTGAGAATGATGTTTTTATGATGCCAAGTGATACTGCAGTGAGAAGGTTTATCATAGCATCTGTGCATACACGTACTTGTGAATATGAAAATAAGCTCATCTTTGACTTTGAAAGACAGCTCAGGTGTGAAGGCCCATGTGATCTACTACCACTCCTACATTATCCATTAAGGGAGACTTTGGAAGAAAAGTTACTGAATGCCCCTTTATTTTTTAAAGCTATGGTGTAGGAAGAACAAAAAAGGTGATTTAAAGTAATTTACCTAAATGCTAAATGCTTATCTCCCTCTGTGGATGCTCCCTGACCTTCTGAGTATTCTTATCAGTTGTCTCCTTTACTTCAGGACTCCAGTATGCACTTTTGAACTAAAACTCTGGTTATACTTTCAAAATTAATTTCAAAATGTTACTAGCATTTCTGGTACATTCATAAAACGACTATTTTAAGATCCATCAATTTTAAGTTGCATTACAGAATTTCAGTACTAGATACAAAAACAGTTTTGAGTCTGATCTTATTTTAGAAATAAAATTTTAAGATGGTTTTCGTCGGTAATGTACAGATTCTGAAAGGTAACTAAAGATTTTTATACATTTGCTATTATAGTTCCTTTTTGTGTAACTAACATCATTTCAAAGCCACACAAGCATTCAACATTTTCAGGGAAATCACTGATCCTCTCAACAAACTCATTAAAATATTAGACATTAAAGAAAACTAGCTAATCTGTTCTTCTCTGAAGTTTAGAAACTATTTCATTATGTCACTTCCAATGTTTTACACACTTCCAAGAGGACTACAACTTTGTCGTGGTTTGGAGGTTTGCATGCCTCAATGAACCATAGATCTACGTTGGCTAGACTCAAGGCTTTATGCTTTGGCTCTTGGTAGGGTCACCCATGCCTAACAAGTTAAAGAGCAGAGGACAGACTAAGAGTGGTCCACTGGTTCTGCAGGTTCAGGACACCAGTTCAGAGCTAACAACCTTGACTGGTAAAACACAATTGTTGCAGAAACAGCAATGAAGAACCTTTCTATATCTGAGTGCAATGGTATTCCTGAGTCTCCACCTGGGACTTGCACAACTGAAAGTGGTGGAAACTGAGAGGAAGCTATTGACATGATGAAGGATGTCCTGAACACCACCAGAGATGGAGGACCTTCATTGCTGCACTAAACGCCAGGCAGTAAGTAATATTTTACACAATGTAGTATATAATTCCAACTTGAATATTTATTCCTACAATTATTTTTAGCCCTTAAGCTCTGCTTGAGGGAGTTCAACATTGCCCAATGATAGCTGGTGAACTGCCAATGTACACAATCATTTTCCATATGGACTATTACACAAATTGACTTAATCTAGTGACCCAAAACATGACAGCAAATTAAAAACTGCAGGAGAATAAAAAGAACCATCATTTTAGAAAAACACCCCAGTACAATTAGTAAACAGCACAAATTAAAACATTCCTAAAGTGAACTCAATGTTGCTCAAAAGATATTCTTTGTTCATTAGAATATTTTTTTTTCATCAGTATGGTTTAAAGTAAAACTTAAAAAAAAACTTTGCATACCAAAGAACCTGCAAGTAATGCAGATTTAGACTTGAGAGATAATGCTCACTAATCACTAGTTCAAAACCAGATTTCTACTTTCAGAAATTACGATATAATTACAACTAGACTGCACTCTGGTTCAACACACACACAAAAAAGCATCTTCAAAAATCCTGTGCCAAATAGTCCTACTCTGACTTAATGAAGACATCTAGAATACTTGCAGCATGGAGATCAGGTTGCAAGGCCTCCAGGATTTTCACTGGGGATCACTTCCTATGACATACCCTTGTTCAGATGTTCCCCCAGTTAATAGCTGCCCTGGACCTCAGCTCTGAAAGTCCCTCTTCTGCTCCTCCACTAAGATCTAGTTCATTTGTTCTTTGGCTTGGTACCAAATTCAGTTTAGTTGGGTACCAATGAAGCACCTTGTGATGTTTAGTCACATTAAACTGGTAATAAAAATGCACATGGGTTTGCACTGGATATTTCCTTCAGATGCACATTGCCAAACTTCAATATGAGCATGATAGGAATGTAGAATTTGTCAAAGAGTCAACTATTTTTTGCAATATTTTGCTCCCAAAATTTTTCTCCCAACCACTTTCACCCAACATTGTCATTAGGTTCTTTTAATCTAGGGGCTCCCAACCCATCTTATGGCATGGACCCCTAACATTAACCCAGTTTTTCTTCCACTTCCATGGTACACCAATGCATCTTTGCCTCGACCATTCCACCTGTTAGCAATTTTCTCTCCTGATGCAGAGTTTTGACCTGAAATGTCAACAATTCCTTCCCGTGGCCCCCCACCCCCGACAGCGGCTGCTTGACTGCTGTGTTCCTCCAGCAGATTGTTCGTTGCTCCAGATTCCAGCACCTGCCGTCTTCTGTCTCTTCACCCTTCATTTTACAATTTTTTCTTACATTCTTTGTCAGCTCATTACTTCATATTCATTAGATTGGGTTATATTTGTTACCAGTTAACAACCCCTAACTTTGCATACCCTAACAATAGAAACATTTTCTCTGCTACTACTCATCAAAGCTGTTCAGTTCCCCACCCCCCCAGTGGAAACACCTGTCATTAGTTTTTCCTATAGATTCTTGGAAGATGTATTTTAAAATTAGGCCACAATATAGAGCAGAATTAGGCCATTTTGTCCTTCGACCTGCTCCGCCATTTGATCATGGCAGATTTATTTTCCCTCTCAACCCCATTTTCCTGCCATCTCCCTGTAACTTTTGATGCCCTTACTAATCAAGAATGTATCAACTTTTGCTTTACATATACCCAATAACCTGGCCGCCACAGCCATCTGTGACAGTACATTCATCGGGTACACCACCCTCTGGCTAAAGAAATTCCTCCATCTCTCAGTTTTAAAGAGATCACCTGTTATTCGGAGGCTGTGTCCTCAGGTCCTAGACTCTCCCACTATCGGACAAATCCTCTCCGTGTCCACTCTATCAAAGCCTTTCAATATTTGGTAGATTTTAATGAGACCCCTCTCATTCTTCGCCAGTGTGTCTATATTCTTTTTGTAATAGACCTACAATGTGCACAATACTTCTAGCAGGGTCTGCACCATTGTAACACAACTTCTCTATTCTTTAATTCCAATTCACTGGAAATGAACCTAATTTTTTTGTTTGCTTCTGTTATTAAACTGCCTAACAATTTTTAATGGACTGTGCTCTCAGATGGATAATTGCAGTAAAGTATATAAAGCAATGCCTGGGTATTTTCCCCACTGATTATCTCTAACTAAAGTAGTTCCTCAAAGGTTAACAGTATTAAGCAAAACATAATTCAAAGTGGTTGCATAATCCTGGCCTCTTAACCTTTTAAAAAAGGGCCGCATCACTGTTGATATTTGTTTACAATTCTGTAACTAGTGCCAGATATGACAAAATCTTTCACAGCTTTCTGTTGGCCGTGAGCATTAAGAGTCAGCATTTGTGTGCGTGGTTGGTATCATAAACACACAAAAGTTGGTGCACGGCAATACATTTTTGAAGAACTGTGATAATAGGTTTACACTTTCGGCCAGGGGTTACCAACATTTATTAAGCCACAGACCCCTACCGTTAACTGAGGGGTCCGTGGATCCAAGGTTGGGAACCCCTGCTTTAGGCAAAAGAGACTATAGATGCTGGAATCTGAAACAATGGCATGAACACTGAATTTTCCAATTTTAATTAACCCTTATTTCCTGTGTTCCCCTCTCATTCCCTTCCAATCCATCTCAGGTCCTCCCACTTTCATTCCCTTCCCCATTCCACCCTCCTCTAGCCCTATCACCCAATGTCATCTCTTAGCTCTCCCCTGGTTCTATACACGTACAAATCACACACTTTACCCACCAGACCCATCTGGCCTTCACCTCTCCCCTAATGTTTCCCATGATCACTTTCACTTTCCTAACTTGTCACATTCCAACACTAGTAGCCTTTGCATCCTTCAGCAGCCATCTCCACATTTGCCCTCCACTTCACCTCAGCCCCCACCTGCTTCCTTCTACCTATCACCCACCTGACTCTGTCTCTCAGCTCCACCCCTCCCTCTACCCCCACCTCATTTCTATCTGCTTATTCTTCACCCCTTCTTGGTCTACTACGCCAACAGGCTCCTGCTTCACCCCTTCTTCTCTCCTCTTTATACTGGCTATCTTCCTTCTCTACTCTCTGTGCTGATGCAGGGGTTTCGACCTGAAACTTTCACACTTTCTACCCCTCCCCACCCCCCACCAACGGACACTGCTCAACCCAGTGAGTTCCACCAGCAGTTTTTTTTGTTGTCGGGTTTACCTAAAAGTTCAAAAGTTCAAACTAAATGTTATTATTGAAGTACATATATGTCACCGCATACAACCCTGAGATTCGTTTTCCTGTGGGCATACTCAGCAAATCTACAGAATAGTAACTATAACAGGACCAATGAAAAATCAGACAGAGTGCAGAAGACAACAAACTGTGCAAATGCAAATATAAATAAATAGCAATAAATAATGAGGACATGAGATAATGAGATAAAAAGTCCTTAAAGTGAGATCATTGGTTGTGGAAACATCTCAATGATGGGGCAAGTGAGTGTAGTTGTCTATTTTTATTCAAGAGCTTGATAGTTGAGGGGTAGTAACTGTTCTTGAACCTGGTGGTTCGAGTCCTGAGGCTCTTGTACCTTCTATCTGATGGCAGCAGCAAGAAAAGAGCATGGCCTGGGTGGTGGGGATCTCTGACAATGGATGCTGCTTTCCTAAGACAGCATTTTATATAGATATGGTCAGTAGTTGGGAGGGCTTTACCCGTGATGCACTGGGCTTTTATAGGATTTTTCATTCAAAGGCATTGGTGTTTCCATACCAGGCCATGACGCAGCCAGTAAACACATTCTCCACTACACACCTATAGAAGTATGTCAAAGTTTTAGATGTCACACCGAATCTCCGCAGATTCCTGAGAAAGTAGAGGCACTGCATGATTTCTTCACAATTCCTGCACTTAAAAGTCCAGCAATGAATTCAGTTTGAATCATAGACCAGTCTTAAACCCAGTACTACAAATGTCCAAACTATAGCTGTATGAACCAGTGCGGTTACAAATTTACAGTGCTAACTGTCACAAGCAGGTACTTAACTGGCATAGCTTTGGCAACAGGAAATGGTAGAATGACAGCTGAAAATATCACCACGCTGCTCAAAGCTGGGTCAGAGTAAGGGGTACGTTGTTTTGCATCCTGCCCACACTTTATGATTGAAGCAAGACTGAAGGAAAACTAACAGATTGGGTTAATGGTCTTTCATAGTGAAAGCTCATCAGCCCAAAACTTTGGTTCAACTGAGCTGACCATCAGCAGTAAGTAGGCTTCAGGAGTACCACCAGGGAGGCCTTATCTTTCTATTCCCAGTGCCTTAGACAGGAAGCAAGGTAATGGCTAGAGCCACATGCCCTCAGAGCTGTCAAGGTTTTGTAAAGTACCTTATATATCATTGTGTACTGTTAAGATTGCAGCATGTAAGAAATACAATCTAAGTAACTTAGAAATCAATTAGGCATATAAAAAAATTTGAAATGTTAAAACAAGCTAAGTAAATAAATTAATCATCATTTTCTTCAGGCCAGCAAAACCCATTCAAGTGAAGTGGAGCTCTGATGTAATGCAGAGGAATGCTGGGCGATCTCTGTCCGGTCGGTCATGGTCACTGGATTCCAAATAGAGTCCAGCAACAGACAATGCGAGTCAGCTTGTCCCAGACTTACACTGCGCCTGAGTACGTCCAAGGCATATTTACCTGGTACTGTGCCTTTGGATCTTGTCTTCTACTGTAGAGTGTAGCATAGCTCATACTGGCTTGGAATATCAACACGTCTGTTTATTGTGGCAATCAACACTCAGTTCAAAGCATGGTACACACACTCCTGCATTAGCTAACCAAACGGCAATGTGCCTTAAGGGGATAGCAACTCTACCAACCTTCAAGCAAAATTTACATTTTACAGTATCA
This sequence comes from Mobula birostris, assembly GCF_030028105.1. Lineage (NCBI taxonomy): Eukaryota > Metazoa > Chordata > Chondrichthyes > Myliobatiformes > Myliobatidae > Mobula > Mobula birostris. Next base: position 118,956,225 of record NC_092371.1, read on the forward strand.
TGTACATATCACACTTGGGAGCAGCTGAACTTGCAGACAGCATAACTAAATCAATTAACACAGGCTGTTTTCCAGGCTTCTCTTTTTTTTATTTCAGATTTACTTCATCTGCAGCAGTTAAGCTTTAATTTCATATGATGAATACAGCTGGCAAAAAGCAATACGTTTTATAGTCTGGATGGACATCTCCCTTTTGAATGAATACAAGATGCATCTTATCAGCAGGGTTTAAAGCAACACACATAAAAGTTGCTGGTGAACGCAGCAGGCCAGGCAGCATCTCTAGGAAGAGGTGCAGTTGACGTTTCAGGCCGAGATCCTTTGTCAGGACGAAGGGTCTCGGCCTGAAATGTCGACTGCACCTCTTCCTAGAGATGCTGCCTGGCCTGCTGCGTTCACCAGCAACTTTTATGTGTGTTGCTTGAATTTCCAGCATCTGCTGAATTCCTGTTGTTAGCAGGGTTTAAATCTCTTTTTACTGTTTGTCCAAAGGAAGTCTCCTTCACAGCTAAATAATTGGTTATTGCAGTCAGACATCTTGGGGACAGGTTCCTGAGCAACATGCACTTATTGTTCCTTTCCAAGCTAAAAGGGAGAAAACAACTTTTTCTCAGGAATGGAAACCTTACATCGTGTTGGGACTGCCTGTACTTTGCAATACCTCCACAAGGTATTGAAGCTTATGTCAATTGTGTATTACTTTCAGACAGCTTTAATTAGCACCAAGTAACTTCTCACTAAAGCAAGATACTGTGGATGTGAGAAATGCAAAGTATAAGCAGAAAAATCCTGGAAATAGTCACCAAATCAGACAACACCCGTGATGAGAAGAAACAGAATTCTGATCCGGAACCGTTCTGATGCAAGGTCAAATACCCCAAACAATACCTTGATTCATTGTTGCTCTCGACCTGCTGACTCCTTCAACGCGAGCCCTCCACTGGTTGAGGCTGATCATTGATGTTGCGTTCTAGTGGTCTACATGATACGCAAGCCAGAGCAATGTGATCTGGAGAGCAAGCTGTTGCTCACGCGACAGGCTCCCCTTCTCCACACGGAAACGATAGAGTCCTGACGAAGGGTCTCGGCCTGAAACGTCGACTGCACCTCTTCCTACAGATGCTGCCTGGCCTGCTGCGTTCACCAGCAACTTTGATGTGTGTTGCTTGAATTTCCAGCATCTGCAGAATTCCTGTTGTTAACGATAGAGACTGATACAGTTTGGGCGGTGTCGCAGTTGTCAGTCAGCATTGAACTCAATGCAGGACTGCCTTCGGGACTCCAGCTCTGGACTTCTCCTCGGGGTTTACTCCTGAAGCCTTCCTCATGAGTGGGCGTAGCTGCAAGGCAGTGGAGGCTTGAGATCTGAGTTTTACTCCTCCCAGATGAGCTGTCAACCACAGCTGACGTGCCCCATCCGTCTGAAAGAGTTCTTCAGTAATTTCTGCTTTAAGTTCATCAAGTTCTTCCCTACTGTTGAATTCCTCATAGAAACTGCTGAGAACGGTGTGAATAATGCAGAAAAAATGAAGTGGAAGAAAGTGAGGAGGAATGAAAGAGAAAAGAGAAAAAGAAAGAAAGAAAAAGAGTGAAGGAAGAATAGAAAATGAAAAAAGGTGCAGTTAATGAGTGGCGCAAAAATTGTCACCTCATCATGCTGATGCAGCAATTGAAGTTATTTTGAACTGCAGCCACTATTGCAATGACTATGAAAGGGTGACAATAAGGTCATGAACGAAAAAGAAACGTTCAAAGGCTCTTTTCAAGGGAGAGAAACCACAAAATAGAAACACCAAATGCAAAAATAGTATTCTTCATTATATGACTATCTTGCACACAGCATCCACATCAGCTCATTATTAGAATCCTTACCAGAGAAAGCGCCACTGGAAGTTTGAGCACAAATTTAGGCTGAGACTCATGTAGCAACACACACAGAATGCTGGAGGAACTCAGCAGGTCAGGCAGTATCTATGGAAATGAATAAACAGTTGACGTTTCAGGCCTACAGCCTTCTTCAGGACTGGAAAAGAAGAGGAGAGATGCCAGAATTAAAAGATGCAGGGGAGAGAAGGACAGCGAGAAGGTGAGTGGAAAAGTTAAAGGGCTGGACAGGGAGGAATCTGATAAGGCAGTGGACCATAGGAGAAAGGGAAGGAGGAGGGGCACCAGGGGAAGGTGATAGGCAGGTGAGAAGAGGCAAGAGGCCAGAGTGGGGAATAGAAGAAGGTGGGGGGGAGGGTGGTGAGGGAAAACTTTTTTTTTTACCAGAAGGAGAAATCGATATTCATGCCACCAAGATGGAGGCTAACCAGACGGAATATAAGATGTTGTTCCTCCACCCTGAGTGTGGCCTCATAGCGGCACAAGAGGAGGCCATGGACCAAATGACATGTTGGAACAGAAATGGGAATTAAAATGTTTGAACACTGGGAAGTTCTGCTTTAGATGGATGGAGTGGAGGTGCTCGATGAAGTGCTCCTCCAGTTTACCACAGGTCTCACCAATGTGGAGGAGGCCCTATCGGGATCACTGGACACAATAGATGATCCCAGCAGATTTGCAGGTGAAGGGTTGCCTCACTTAAAGGGACTATTCAGGGCCCTGAATGGAGGTGAGGAAGGAGGTGAATGGGGCCACTTGCAGAGACTCTTGTACAATGCTTTTGAGGATTAGAGATCCCTTAGAATACTTGCCATTATTGACTATAGGACATAGAACCTAGAAATGTATGAATCAACAGTTATGCCACAGCTTGATAGCACCATATACTGGTCTGCAAGCTCCACTCAATGCACTGGGGAGGGTGCAGAGGAGATTACAAGGTTACTAGGACTGAATGATTATATTTATAGGTCAACAGCAGATGCCATTGCGTCTCAACTCTGGAATATTTGGAGAGTGGAGATGCATATATCAGGATGTTCTTCAGTGACTCTATCTTTGCACTCAATTCCATCATCCCCTCAACACTAAACAATAAGCTCCAAGTCCTAGGCCTCAATACCTCCTTGGGCAAATGGATCCTTGATTTCCTCACTCACAGATCCTAGTATGTATGGATTGGCAACAACATCTCCTCCACAATCTCCATCAACACAGGTGCACCAGGAGGCTGTGTCCTTAGCCCTCTGCTCTACTCACTTTATACTTATGATTGTGAGGCTAAGTACAGCTCCAATGCTACATTTAAGTTTGCTGACGACACCACTGTCATTGGCTGAAACTATGGTGGTGACGAATCAGCATATAGGAGGGAGATTTAAAGTCTGGCTGAGTGATGCCATAACAACAACCTCTTACTCAATCTCAGTAAGAGCAAAGAGCTGATTATTGACTTCAGGAGGAGGAAACCGGAGATTATTGAGCCAGTCCCCATCAGGGGATCAAAAGTGGAGAGGGTCAGTAACTTTAAATTCCTCAGTGTTAACATTACAGAGGACCTATCCTGGGTCCAGTATGCAACTGTCATTGCAAAGAAGGTACAACAGCAGCTCTACTTTCTTAAAAGTTTCTGCAGATTCCACACGTTATTGAAAACTCTGATGAACTTCTATAGATGTGCAGTGGAGAGTACACTGACTGGTATGGGGCCACTAATGCATTTGAGTGGGAAAAACATATAAAAACTAGTGGATAGAGCCCAGTCCATCAGAGGGAAAGCCCTCCCCACCACTGAGCACATTTACAAGGAGCGTTGTCCCAAGAAAGCAGCATCCATCATCAAAGACCCCCACCATCCATGTCATGTTTTCTTCTCGTTGCTACCAAGAGGAAGGAACTACAGGAGCTTCAAGTTACCACCAGGTTCAAGAACAGTTATTACCCATCAACTACAGTATAAGGCTCTTGAACCTGAGGGGAAACTTCACTCATCCCAACATTGAACTGATTCCAAAATCTATGGACAAACAAGAGAAAATCTGCGGATGCCGGAAATTGGAGCAACACGCACAAAATATTGGAGAAACTCAGCAGGCCAGGTAGCATTTACGGAAAAAAGTACAGTTGACGTTTTGGGCCAAAACCCTTTGGCAGGAAGGGTCTCAGCCCAAAACATCGACTGTACTTTTTTCCATTGATTCTGTCTGGCCTGCTGAGTTCCTCCAGCATTTTGTGTGTGTTACTCACAATCTATGGACTCACTCATAAGGATTCTAAAATATTCTAAAAATAGTTATTGTTTATTTATTACTTTTTTCTTCCTTAATATTTACACAGTCTGTGGTCTTTTGCACATTGGTTGTTTGTCTGTCTTTGATGTGCAGTTTTTCTCTGATTCTATTGCGTTTCTTTGCACCTATTGTGAATGCCTGCAAAAATATGAATCTTAGGGTTGTATATGGTGACATATACATTACGTACTTTGATAATAAATTTACTTTCTACTTTGAACTTAGTTATGTGGAGGCATTATTAGAGTGGGATGGTTTTCTTTGAAAAAAGAGAGGCTGACAGGAGATAGTCATAGTCATAGTCATACTTTATTGATCCAGGGGGAAATTGGTTTTCGCTACAGTTGCACCATAAATAATAAATAGTAATAGAACCATAAATAGTTAAATAGTAATATGTAAATTATGCCAGGAAATAAGTCCAGGACCAGCCTTATTGGCACAGGGTGTCTGACCCTCCAAGGGAGGAGTTGTAAAGTTTGATGGCCACAGGCAGGAACGACTTCCTATGACGCTCTGTGTTGCCTCTCGGAAGAATGAGTCTCTGGCTGAATGTACTCCTGTGCCGAACCAGTACATTATGTAGTGGATGGGAGACATTGACCAAGATGGAATGCAACTTAGACAGCATCCTCTTTTCAGACACCACCGTCACAGAGTCCAGTTCCATCCCCACAACATCACTGGCCTTACGAATGAGTTTGTTGATTCTGTTGGTGTCTACTACCCTCAGCCTGCTGCCCCAGCACACAACAGCAAACATGATAGCACTGGCCACCACAGACTCGTAGAACATCCTCAGCATCGTCCAGCAGATGTTAAAGGCCCTCAGTCTCCTCAGGAAATAGAGACGGCTCTGACCCTTCTTGTAGACAGCCTCAGTGTTCTTTGACCAGTCCAGTTTGTTGTCAATTCATATCCCCAGGTATTTGTAATCCTCCACCATGTCCACACTGACCCCCTGGATGGAAACAGGGGTCATCGGTACCTTAGCTCTCCTCAGGTCTACCACCAGCTCCTTAGTCCTTTTCACATTAAGCTACAGATAATTCTGCTCACACCATGTGACAAAGTTTCCTGCCGTAGCCCTGTACTCAGCCTCATCTCCCTTGCTGATGTCTCCAACTATGGCAGAGTCATCAGAAAACTTCTGAAGATGACAAGACTCTGTGCAGTATTTGAAGTCCGAGGTGTAAATGGTGAAGAGAAAGGGAGACAAGACAGTCCCCTGTGGAGCCCCAGTACTGCTGATCACTCTGTCGGACACACAGTGTTGCAAGCACACGTACTGTGGTCTGTCAGTCAGGTAATCAAGAATCCATGATACCAGGGAAGCATCCACCTGCATCGCTGTCAGCTTCTCCCCCAGCAGAGCAGGGCGGATGGTGTTGAAAGCACTGGAGAAGTCAAAAAACATGACCCTCACAGTGCTCGCTGGATTGTCCAGGTGGGCGTAGACACGGTTCAGCAGGTAGACGATGGCATCCTCAACTCCTAGTCAGGGCTGGTAGGCGAACTGGAGGGGATCTAAGTGTGGCCTGACCATAGGCCAGAGCAGCTCCAGAACAAGTCTCTCCAGGGTCTTCATGATGTGGGAGGTCAATGCCACCGGTCTATAGTCATTGAGGCCACTGGGGCGCGGCGTCTTTGGCACAGGGACGAGGCAGGACGTCTTCCACAGTACAGGAACCCTCCGGAGCCTCAGGCTCAGGTTGAATACATGGCGAAGTACTCCACATAGCTGAGGGGCACAGGCTTTGAGCACCCTGGTACTGACACCAGCCGGTCCTGCAGCTTTGCTTGGGTTGAGATGTGAGTGAGTTGTATAAAATGACGAGATATCATGGCAGGATGAACCAAGTGAAGGCTATTTCACTTAGTAGAGTTATTGGAAGACAGGAGTGCTGGATT